>NC_089848.1:69662615-69975755 GCF_035609145.1 Eleutherodactylus coqui | reverse complement strand
TGTCCCCGTCTCTGTAGCGCTGCTGAGCTATCAGCAGCCGGGGATTTTAAATCCCCGGTTGCTGATAGCTCAGAACTACAGAGCCGGGAACAGCGCCAGAAGTCGACACTGAGCCCCGGCAGGTGAGTATTTTTTTTTTTACTATTTTAAAAGGCTTTTCGGAGAAGGGCTTATGAAGCCCTTCCCTGCAAAGCCACTGACAGCTGCCTGGGCTCAGAGGCGACTTCTGCCGCTGTCCTCGGCTCTGTAGCGCTGCTGAGCTATCAGCAGCCGGGGATTTTAAATCGCCGGCTGCTGATAGCTCAGAACTACAGAGCCGGGAACAGTGCCAGAAGTCTCAGATGAGCCCCAGCAGCTGAAGGGAGGTGAGTATTGTTTTTTTGAATACACTTTTTTAAATGGCTTTTCAGGGAAGGGCTTATGAAGCCCTTCCCTGAAAAGCCATTGACAGGATGCCAGCAGCAGGATTCGCTACCGCAGCTGTCATGTGTGACAGCTGCGGTTGAGAATTGAAGAATTCCCATTCCCTTTGCTGCATCTGCCACAGATGTGGCAGATGTAGCAGCAGGGAATTCTTTTAACTAATGGGGTGAAGGAAACATCTGCCGCGTGCGGCAGATGTGTTCTTCATGCCCGTGGGGGTCACGTCAGCGGCGGAGAGGTAAGTTTAAAAATTTTTGTTTTTGTTTTGCACTAACATGTTTCTGTTTCAGGGATGGACTTATATGTAAAGCCCTTCCCCAAAAAGAATGCAGGGGGCCGGCAGAGCATTCTTTTCAATGGAGCCGGCAGCAGCCGTGGCTCCATTGACAACAAGCACGCAGCTGTGTTCACGCGTGTTTTTGCTCGTACCTAGGTGCGCACGTATGTACGCACCTAAGTACGCACAAAAACATGCTCGTGTGAACGCACAGGAAAGCACTGAATGCTAGCTCTATTATTGGCCCTCCACACAGGTTGCATTGTATTTAATTGCCTCTGAACTAAAGAAAAGTCAAAAGGAATTACCAAAACAACTATTTGATTCTAAGAATGTTGTGGGTGTTTACAGGGTCACTAGGAGGAGCCTTTGTTTTATCAGTTCTTCACCCTGCACTGTTATGTGAATGGTCCGTGCATGTAACACCGGGGCAAATAATGTCTTTGCTGGTTTGTAATTGCTTGCATACCTTACAATATCTGTATGTACAGAACGCAATAAACTGATCCCCGCAGAGCATGATGGCGGCACACAGTTCTGCACGGCCGGATAGGACTCCATGAACCGTCTTACAGGCTCTTATTTCCGCAGTATGCATTTTACCTTCAGTGCCTTACAAATGACTCTACTCCTGTGAACCTACAACCTTATCAATGTAACAATAATTTATGGGGTTATTAACAAGATTAACCCTCTATAATTAATCAGAGAACTCCTGGAAATCAATTAATAAGAATTAAATAAGGTACACCTAGCTCAGCGTAAGTTACACATAATTTACCAAATCGCTGTCAATAATTGCTCCGACTTCAGATGTATTAGCGAATAGTATTGCGATGCTTAATGATATCGCTGAATGATTAAATATTTTTAAATGATTAAGCGAGGGAAGCATTTTAATTGCCTGGTTTCCAGATTAATATTTCCTATTAGAAAAACTAGGATATTATTGATATTTAATCTCCGTGTATTCTACCCGTCTGCCTCTAAGTAGACTTCAATTATTTATCTAAGATGGCAGAACCCAACTACCAGTTTATATACTGTTAGAATAGACTTTGTAAAACATTTAGTCAATAATGTGTTCATGTTGTAAGTTACCTACTGAACTTCAGTGGTTTTTACATTACAATATATAGAAACCCGGTAATGTCCGAAAAGTATTTTGGACATTGGTACAGAACAGAACTCAAAAAATAAGGGATGAATGAAATCTGTCCGGGTTTATCCCCCTCTCCCTACTGAGAGCATGCCCAGCCGAATACATTGGGAGGAAGAGTTGATTGCCTGGAACTGCATTTTAAAGGCAGCCGTACACCTTAAATATCTTTCAGCCAAACACAAATTCAGCTGAGAATGCACAAACAAGTTTACGGTCAGCTACAATTCTAGTATACAAAAGTTGCAAAGTTTTGCGCAAGTCCCACTTGTACCAAAATTTGCGACCTTTTGAATTTTAACACCGCTCTTGCTACTTTTATTTTAAGTAGGCAGGTTTTGGAGGGGGTTGACGACTGTAGCCTGTCAAATTCAGTATAATGTATGCCAAAAACTGACGTGAATTATAGTACAATTAATCTGCCATAGTGTAGGTTTGATCTGCCATACATGTCAGCAGGTAGTGCACGGCTGGCACAGGATGCACCAAAATTAATAAAAGGCCTCTTTGAACAATCACAGTGTAGCAATGTTATCCAGTCATCCCGTTATTCAAGTATTGAAGTAACATAGAGCGTATGTGTGTGTGGGGGGATGAGAACTTTTGCACCGGGCCCATGGACCTCTAGCTAAGGCCTCAGGGTGACTTCACAAGAGAGTGTGCGCACATGGGTACGTACATATGTGCACACTCCTGTACGCGCAAAAACACGCTTGTATGCAGGTCCGTGCATTGGCTTCAATATAAGCTCTTCCCTGAAAAACAAGCATTTTAGTGTAAAAAAAATTAAATAAATAAAAATATATTTACCTGTCCGGCGCTGCCATGTCACCCGCGGGGATAAAGAACACATCTGCCACATGAGGCAGATGTTTTCTTCATCCCCGCGGGGAAAAGGAATTCCCTGCTGCACCTGCCACATCTGTGACAGATGCGGCAAAGGAATTCTAAATCCCTGCGGGGATGAAGAACACATTTGCTGCATGAGGCAGATGTTTTCTCCATCCCCGCAGAGAATAAAGAATTTCCTGCTGCACCTGTCACAGATGTGACAGATGCGGCAAAGGAATTCTAAATCCCTGCGGGGAATAAAGAATTTCCTAACACAGCTGTCACAGTAATTGTTTTTCAGGGAAGGGCTTTGGGTATAAGCACTTCCCTGAAAAACAAGGCAAATAAGTGTAAGAAATAAAAAAACAAAAAAACCATACTCCCCTTCCTTCAGCTGCCAGGGCTCAACCGGGTCCTCTCTGCGCTGTCCCCAGCTCTTCAATGCAGTTTTTTGAGTGCTCAGCCAATCAGAAGCAGCTGTCTGTGATTGGCTGAGCACCTCAGCCAATCAGAAGCAGTTTTTTCAGCAGGCTCAAAGAACTGCTTTGAAGAGCCGGGGACAGCACAGAGAGGACCTGGCTGAGCCCTGGCAGCTGAAGGAAGGTGAGTATTTTTTTTATTTTTAACACTACTTTGTATTATTTTTCAGGGAAGGGCTTATATTTAAAGTCCATGCAGTATAACAGAAATGAAATGCTGCACCACGCAGGGTGCTTTTTCCCCTCAGGCTGTCAGGCACTGACTCCCTGGAGCTGCAGTCTTTTATGCTCCAGTAATGGGGTCAGTGCCTACAGCTGAGCTTCCTGAGGACTAGGGTGAAGTTGCGGAGTGGACCACCATCCTGTTCAGACTAAGAGCCTGGGAGGGAGATATACTCCATCCACAACTTCGCCCTTTAACTGCCTACACAGTGCATACATGAGGTATTTTAATACTATCTCTCTGCTGTTTCATTAAAATATACATTCTTAATTTTTTTATACCGTGTACCATAACAAAGCTAAGAAGTTGCAAAAAGTTGTTTTTTTTATTAACTTCAGAGACATTTAATTGGGAAATTAAACTTTGTGTATATAATGTTATATACAGCAGTAATACCTAAACCTGGATAACTATCCTGTCCATAGAGTACAGAAGGAAATGATAAGATTTATCTCTAAAGACCACAGAAGTTGGAAAAGCTCTTGCGGAAAAGATGGAAATGGCCCCAGATAAGTTGTCAAGAAGCTGTAAAATAACTACTGTTGTAATGTAAAGCTTAACAAAGTGGCACAGCATGGGAGACATGTCAAGTCATGGAGCAGCTGGTTGTAATTCATGCTGCTTTTGTACAAAACACTAATCGTTGTAGAACGGGATTCTTTGATGATTGGCCTCCTTTGCATTTGCAATTTGTCACTTTCTCTTATGATAAGGTCAGCAGTGACAGCACTTCCTGACTTTAACAGCTGTGGCGTGTGAAACGGACATTGTGCAAATACTAATTGCAGTAATTTCATTAGCATAAATTATTTACTCTGCCAATCCATTTTATATACTATGTTATTTTTCTATATCAGCCGTTTTTCTAATATACGATAATACACAGGAAAATGCGGATGAAAACCTCAAAGTAATGGTTTCAACTCTTAAAATAGCATAAAAATACAGTAGAAATCAATGAAAAATATCTGTCAAAAATGTAAAATTATCCTAATTATTATTAAACTATATTCCTAGGACCTCACAGGAGGTGAATACCGATATAGTGTATTCATTCAAGCCTTCAAATGATATTCAAAGACATTTATTGGGTTCTAAGTCCTACTGTAGGTTGTCTATAAATTAGTACTATCTGAGTACAGTTAAAGGCGTTGTCTGGTTATCGGATAACATCCCCCAACAAGAGTTGTCCTTCCCCCTCCGTTGCTGCCCGATCCAGTAATGAAGCCCTGCCATGGTCCCAGTGTTTGTTGTGCCAGATGATGTCCCTAGAAGTGAGTTGTGCACTGTAGCCAATCAGAGGCTGCAGCATCGCTGTTCTGAGCTCCTGGCATCATGGCGTCCAGGATGTGAGTTCAGATGCCAGGAGAGCGGGCGGTGACAGTTCTTTTTGTTATTCTAACACGGTTACAGCTATTACAGGGCACAGGTTACAGGGGAATGTTGTCTAGCAAATGGACAACCCCATTACGCCGTTAAGGACCGCCTGCTTTTTTATTTTCGTATTTTCTCCTTTTCAAAAAAATTCTAACTCTTTTATCCATCGGCAGAGCTGTCTGAGCGCTTGTTATTTGCGGGATGAGTTGAATATTTTGATTACACTATTTTTTTTAATAAAGGTTTTATTTTTATTTTTCAATAAAAACAATCACAATCAACAACGGGCTCCAAGGAAAAGTGGAGGCAAAGTATTTCCTATTGGTATTGCTTGTTGGAGTCACAACATTACAATAAAAAAAAAACACATAAAACTTAACATAACATAAGCACAGCAGCCTACTTCATCCCCGAAATTCCCAAACCCCTAGTCTCGCATCCGGACAGCAGAAGCAGGGACCTTAAACCAGTCCGTCTAGACTCTATCGAATTTCTATCGATATTTATGGGACTAAGGAAGGTCTCTCACAAATGGATTTCAATTGCGGAATCCATGATCACCGACCGCGCTGACAGCAAAGCACAGGCGTGTAGTTTTGATTTTTCCTTCACACTCAGATATGAATTGCGTATTCCACAAGCGGAAGAAAAACCGCAGCATGCTCCATTTTGCCGTGGAATCCACGTGGACTGCTTCTATTGAAATCAATGGAGGCATCTGACCCTCAGCCTATATGCAATTACGGTGCAGGAAATACAAACGAAAAACCCTGTATTGCGCATGACCACCTGCAAGCCTAGGCGGCCATACGCAATACAGGTTAGTGTCGTACGCAGGGTCACTGGCCGGGCCCACAGCCGGAATCGGCTGCGGGCTTCCCGCATGCGGAATACGATTCGGTCCTGTGAGCCTGATTTTATAAAGCATTTTATAGCATGGAACATAGGAATTAACAAGCTTCAGCCAAAGATTTGGGGGATAAAATTCTGGGAAACCCCAGATGTGTATGCAGGAAAGCCAGGACCCCAGACCAAAAGGGGCCTAACTTGCTACACAGCCACATCATATGAATAAGAGAACCTTGTTCAGTTTGACAACGACAACACAAATCCTTATCTGCCTACTTAAACGCTTTCAATCGCACGGGAGTATAATATAATCTATAGAGATATTTGTAATTGAATTAATGTGTCCCTTGCGCTAACTACCCTGGGGAAATAGATGTCGGCTGCCTCCACCCAATCTGCCTCTGTTAACTACAGTATACTTTGGGTCCATTTATAATATGCATTCACTAAGGGTCAAACTGCCATGGATTGCAGAAGCGAATTGATGTTCATGAGGGGTTTAGCCAAGTCTGGGGTATGAGAAAGACTCTCCAACTCTGACATATTCAATGAAATAAGTAGGGACCCAAATTTTGCCTGCACAGTATGGCGAAGCTGCAGGAACCCAATAAAACCCTGTATTAGGAATTTGAAAGAGGTCTCGAAAATAAGCAAAAGTGAGACATCCAGAGGGTTCATGGAAAATCTATTCCAGGTACTTAGCACCAAAGGATTCCCAATATCTACCACTATCAAACAGAGTGAGGTGAGGGAACTCTAAATTACACCATTAGGCCTCAATCAGACGAGCATGTTTTGTGCACACCTATAGGCGCACAAAACAATGTGCTGCTGTCATGCACTGATAACGTGTGAAACATTGCCCATTCACTGGATCTGCTGCGCTCGGAGATGCACAGCTGCTTCAGGAGGAGAGAGAAGAAGCCCTGCAGGGCTTCGGGATTTCCCCGAAACAGGGAGAGTGAGTGGAGCTATAGGGGGTTTTCCCATAGCATGGAGTAATGGAGCGGGGCGAAGGGTTTAATCCTCCATTGCTCTGCTCTCTGTCCCCCCATAGGTCCACTCACTCTCCCTGTTCTGGGGAGATCCCCCATGGCTCAGCTAAATCTCCCTGCTATGGGGAAATCCCAAGGAATATCCCCATAGCGGAGATTGAGTGGGCAGGGCTATAAGAATTCTCACAGAAAATCCCTATAGCAAACCATAGCAATCTGTTTAGCCTCGCCCCTCCTCCCGGAAAAAGCCCTATGACCCCGCCCCCTATCTCTCCCTGCAATAGGGAAATGCCCAGCAGGGAGGCAGGAGGAATACCCCACTGCTTACAGTGGGACATTTAAAAGGTGCTTCTGGCCAGAAGCACCTTTTAAATCTCCTGCTGTAAGCAGTGGGGGAGCTATTCTGTGCCCAGGAGTTTCCCTTAACTCCTGCTCCCATGGGAGTCAATGGAAACTCCTGCCCATCAAGCATGTTCTATCTTTCTTAGATGCGCAACGTTTTGCGTTCCTAATTCCGTGCATATGAATGCTTCTATAGGAACCCATTGGTTCCTTGAGAAGCGTTCATTTTGCATGCGCAAAAAGCATACTTGTTTGACCGAGGCCTAATACAGCTTTAATAGAAAGGGAGCTATTATTATTTGCCAACTTGACAAGTGTAACCCTCCATGCACCTGTACAGCTAATAACGAGGCATATTTAGGCGATTTATAGAGAAACAAAGTGTTGGCAAGCACAACCGCACAGCACAACATAGAGAGAAGTGGCAGCGTTATTATCATGTATGTCTAGCCACCGGTATCCAAGAGAGAATCCCGCAGCATACCAGGCAATACGCCAACAGCGCAGAGGTATTCAGCAATGTATGCCAAGCCACTGAAGGGACTATGGACCTCCAGTCCCCAAGTCAGACATCAACAAAGAAGAAGTGGCAGCATCCGTTGAGGGTTTTAAAATAAAATCAGCAACTTTATTACTCCATATTCAAAGCGGTACAGGCAACGGTTCAACTACAGTTAGTCTTTGTCAAGGCTTGACAAACACTAACTGTAGTCTAAACGTTGCCTGACAAGCTAGTGGTACTAATTAATGTACCATGTAATGTACTGAAAAAGTTTCTAAGTCAAGTGAAATGGTAAAAAAATGCAATTTCACCATCTTTGGGTGAGTCTTATTTTCACAGTCGACATACGGTGATAAAAATTACATGATAACTTTATTCTGTGGGTCAGTACAATTACAACGATACCAAAATTACATTGCTGTACTACTTTAAAAAAAAAAACAACTACCGTATATTCCAGCGTATAAGACGACCTTTTAACCCCGAAAAATCTGCTTTTCAGTCAGGGATTGTCTTAAACGCCGGGTATACAAAAAAAAAAAGTGTAAAAGAGAAAAAGCAGTACTCACCTCCCCCGGCGTTCTGCGGCGCTGCTGCAGGCTGTCACTCCCTTCTCGTCCCCGACAGAGCATTGCTTTCTGGATGCAGGTCTTAAAATCCCTGCCTCAAGAAAGCTAATGCTGTGATTGGCTAACTCACGTGGCGTCAGCCAATCACAGCCATTCAATGACATCATTGAATGGCTGTGATTGGCTAACTCACGCGGTGTCATCCAATCACAGCCATTCAACATTGACAGCATTTTACCAAGCCACACCACAGGCATAGCTTGGTAGGCAATCAGCCATGGCAGCACTGGGGACCTTCATAAGGACCTCGGCTGCCATGGTTACTGAATGGCACCTTAAGATCACATTGAATGAGGGGGGCTGTTTGGGACCACTGAACTTTGATTGGGGGATTCAAATGCTGCTGTCAGAAGTGGCAGGGGCATTTCAAGGATTAACGGCCACGATTAGAAATCACGCTGATCGTGACTATTGCTGGCGGATGTCAGCTGTAAGAAATAACCAGCGATGGCAGCCGCATTGCATGAAGCGGGATCGGCTCTTGATCCCCTTCCATACAAAAACCTGAATGCACAAGACGTAACTGTGCGCCCTGCGTCATTAAGGGGTTAAAGAAGACTTGCATACTCTCTTGACATGTCTGTTTTAGTAAATACTAGCATCATCTTAAAAATAATAATTCTGGAGCCTATTTTCATATATAGAGATATATAATAGGCACACACGAATATCTACACAGTATGACAGTAAGACTACGTCAACACTCTGACAGCTACTGTATCTACATACACAGATTAAAACTTTAAACTGTTGGAACTGTTCATATTGATAGACTTGGAGATGTATTTTTACAATTGCAGTGCTAAACTAAACCCTACCTTATAATGCTTCATTGTGGATTTAATTATCATACAGCAAGTTCCAGAAAACCATACATTCAATGAATTATAGTAATCTTGATAACAATCGAAAATAGCAGCTATTTCACATATCATCCTAACTGTGTTTTAAGTTGCAGGTGCTTGGCAAATAAATTCTGTGTCGCGCTACATAAAACCTGAAACCGTTACATCTTACAAATGAGTTTTTAACCGATTAAAACAAAAAGTTTAAGGATTACAGTCATATAATAAAAAGTTTACATTTAATGCCGTAAATAGAAATGCAATGAAAATAAGAGGTAATGTAGTTGGACACAAATGTTCATTTTTTGGCTTATTAGATTTCTGTACATAAAATCATAGATTATCATAAACTTTATTTCCATAATGTTTTAAACTATGGACAATGGTTCATATCTAACATAAAAAATCCTACAGGTTTTTCCGTGCACCACACTTTGACCCCTTAGCGTGACCTATGGTGGATGATTTTGCTGTCATTAGATTTGTGACATCCTCACCACCGCCGTAAAATCATAAAACTTGAGTTTAATACATTGAGTGATCGGTCAGGCCAGGTCAAAGTTCCTATGTTAGGTCTAGTGGCTCCTGTGTTTCAGCCAACAGTGCCGCTAGGGAGAGTCAGGGCTCCTTCACACTGGTGAGGGCGATATCTGGCCGTGAATCACAGCCCAATATCGCCCTCGCAATCCATGTGGAAACCCTTGAAAGCGAGTTTTCACATGGAAACAGCCTCGCATCCTTGCGGGGCTGAAGGAATCCCCCGACGCATCTGTCACAGCCGCGGCAGGGGATCGCGATGTTCTCCTATTGAAAAAAATGGGCGATTTCGCAAAAAGAAAGGACATGCTGTGATTTATTTTCCCTGCACACAAAATACTGATGAAAAATACACCCGTGTGAATAAGCCCTCAATTTCTCTCTGTCCTTGACCCATTATTTTCCTATTCTCTTAGGGCGGATTCAGACAAATGTGTATTTCTCCCTTTATGCGGCCATGATAATCACGGCCGCAAAACGGGACACAACGAAACCACAGATTTTTAACAGGATTTCAATAGTTTTGTTTTCAGTATCGGGATTCTCGCCCGTTAATTGTATGGGAGAGAAAAGACAGGACTTGTCCTATCTTCCCCGCATGAAGTGAATACACCGTGCGGGGAAGATTGGGCGGCACCTATCTTCCCGCGGTTATTTTCAAACTCCTGTACTCTGGCGCAGAGTTTGAAAATCCGGCGAAGGGGAAGAAATTCCCCTTATTCAGGCGCAGTTATGCTCCGTACTGCCGAGCATAGTTGTGCCCACGCTCGTCGGAATAAGCCCTTGGGCTGTTATTTTGGACCTAGCATTCAGCTTACTTTTTGGTGCCTCTCTGCAGATTGCAGAGATTACCATAGGAATGTGATGATAACACTCTCTTTTGGCCCCTGCTCACCTCTGCATTAAATTGCATCTTTGTCTTTTTCTTTTTGATCTTCATATCTCTACTTTACAATTTACAATATTTTTCAGTCTGTGATCCATCTACATGTCCAAATACATACATTTCAAAAGAATGGGGTTCATATTGCTGCGAGATGTGTGTGTCTCACAATGCACAAATCTCATGCGATTTTTCTCAGCTGTACGAAAGTGGCCTGATACCTTGATTTTATATATTTTTGTATACTATTTTGACTGAATCCTTTCCCTGTTGCATTGTCTATAGCTTGAGAAAATGTGTTATCTGTTGTCTCATACAGGACTGCACAGAATTATCACGATGCGCAATCCATACAGCAGCAGTGTACATAGTTTCTTGTGGAAAGGTGCTATTGATTTACAGTTTTTTCTCTCTAAGGCCTTAGTCAGACGGGCGTTTTTTCGCGCGATTTGCGGATCGCATGACGGATGCGCATCCGCAAATCGCGTGACCGGTGCGCGCAAGTCGCCCGCAAATCGCCCGAAAATCTGCTCCTAGCCGCGTTTCATTAGAAACGGGCCGGAGCTGTCCAGCGCATTGCATTCAATGGAGACGGCAATAGAGCCCGCTCCATTTAAAGCAATGCGCTGCGGGCGAGCCCGGGATGAATTGTCGGGAAGGGCTTAAATATATAAGCCCTTCCCTGCAATGCATCCTAAAATGTGTAAAAATAAAAAATATATATATACTTACCTGCTCCCGGCAGCCGGAGTTCCGCGCGGCCGTCCTGCTGTGGGTGTGAAGGGGGTGTGAGTCAGACCTGCCCCCTGATTGGCTCAGCGCTGAGCCAATCAGAGGCATGTCTCACTCACACCCATTCATGAATTCATGAATGGATGTGAGTCAGACCTGCCCCTGATTGGCTCAGCGCTGAGAGGCAGCAGTCACTCACCCATTCATGAATTCATGAATGGGTGTGTGAGTGAAACCTGCCTCTGATTGGTCAGGGCTGTGACCAATCAGAGGCAGATCATTCAGCAGGCGGGGATTTTAAAGCCCCGCCGGCTGATAGTGCCGAGAAGCAATTCAGGAGAACTGACAGCAGCCGCGGCTGGACTCCGGCTGCAGCGGAAAGGTGAGTATACAATTTTTTTTTATTTTAACACATTTTAGGATGAATTGCAGGGAAGGGCTTATATATTTAAGCCCTTCCCGACAATTAACCCCGCGCACGCTGGCAGCCCATTGCTTTCAATGGAGCGGCTGTATTTTTTGTTTGCGATCTGCGATTTTTTGTTCTATAATTTATCGGACGAGCGCATAAAAAGCGCTCATGTGTCCGATACCATTGCAAAGCAATGGTTTTATAAAATCGCCGGACGCATGCGCATGCGCAAATCGCGGCTAAAAACGCCCGTCTGACTAAGGCCTAAGAGTGACTACCCACTAGTGTTTTTTTTCCGCTGCGAATTTGCTGCGTTTTTTTTTTCCAATTGTTAATGGGTCTTTCTAATGTTAAAAACGCGACGCAACTTACGTTTTTGGTGCGTTGCGTTTTTAACATTAGAATGTCCCATTGACAATTGGAAAAAAAACGCTAGTGGGTAGTCACCCTTAGGGCGGATTCAGACGAGCGTGGTTTTGTCGCCTTATACAGCCGCTGTAATCACAGCCATATAATGGGACAAAACCAAACCACTGATCTCTGGGATTTCAGTGGTTTCATTTTCACCACCTCTTTTCCTGGGCGTAATTTGTATGACCAGGAAAAAATAGGACCTGCCCTATTTTCCCCGCGCGCAGTTAAACTACATGCAGGGAAGATCGGCCGGCACCTATCTTCAATTGGTAATTTTCAAACTTCTGTACTCTGGAGTTTAACCTGCCAGTGAAGAGATTCCTCTTATTCAAGCGCAACTACGCTCCTTGCCGCCGAGTGTAGTTGTGCCTAAGGCAATCGGGATGGGATAGGCCCTAAGGCCGACTTCACATAGACGTATTTGCACAAGCATTGCACAGTGAATAGAACCCATTTAATTCAATAGGTTCATTCACACGCACGCATTTTGCACATTTGCACACACAATGCACAGTGAATAGAACCCATTGAATTCAATGGGTTTATTCACACGCACTAACTTTCGGCCACTTTGCAACAAAGTTCCTCATAGACGTCAATGGGGGTGTGCAAATGCGCGCGGCATACGCAAGGATATGTGTGATACACTGCGTAATTTTGCGCTTATGCAACGTGCAACAAGCGGGTAGAGGCCTGCACTCTATGAGCAGTTTCTAAGGGGTGGCTGAGGAGGCGTGTCACGGTGGCCATGAGTGCAGCACGCTCTAAATAATCTTGCACACAGATGAAGGTAGACAACAGGATATGGACGACTACTGGACTTAGGTGAACATGATGCCAGTACCTGACTTAAAAGGTCTTTGTAAAGAAATAAGACTAAGGCTGTCTGCAGACGGCCAGGTCAGATCCCGCTGCGAGAATTTTCGCAGCGGGATCCCACCCGTGCCCCTCCAGTGACCAGTGCAATTCAGCAATTGCTTTACAGTGAAATGACTATGATAATTTAACTATTTGGTTCCCTATTCTGGCCCTGTCTTCTTATTAAATTAATTCCAGCATCCCTACCTTTTGCTAAATGAGCTTATAGTTGGGACAGTTGCTCTTAACTTGTAGGAAGTACTTTTATACTGTAGTGCCACACTTCAGGTCACTACACTTACGCCTATGTGAAGCCAGCCTAAGGCTGTGGATTTTTCCCTATAGGATCCACATGTGTGATACTTGCGTGAATGAACAGTGATCTCGCGCAGGCGCAGTTTGGAGGAATACACGCTCGGAAGTAACAGGACTCATCTCCATATGGACAGATTGTAATGGCTACTCTGATTATGCGTATGTGCAACATTCAGGTGTCTTCCAGCTTAATGCTCCCTTTTGATTGGTATGTACACACTTACGTGGGTGTGTTTTTTACTGGTGACTGTGTATTATTGGTGGTGGGTGGGTATATATATATATATATGACTAGGTTGATCCCTGTATGCTTAAAAAAGACTGACACTAATAGTCAAAACGTCGCAAGATATACATTGACTATGTGTTGACAAATACAGAATGCTTAATTTGAAGATGGGGATGTGAGTATTAATCCTAGATGTAAGTGCAGCGGATTTGCTGCTCCTACTCTATGAATTTATTGGGATGTCACGTGTGTGATACTGTAATCCGCTGCAGATTTTCAATGCACAAATCCACATCGAAGACTTAATATGGGTCCGATACATTTAGTGCCAATAATGAAATTGTACAAGATTTTCCAAAGGTATTTTGTAATGTTTTTCAGTATTTACCTGGTGGGATCTGATCCCATTTATAACACCAAACATTAGGCTGCCGTACATGCTGCAGCTCTGTGGAAGACAGGCTACTCTTTGGATATACATTTTTGAAACATATTTTTATATACACCTAAGGCCTCCTGCACACAGGCGTATTTGCATTGCGGAGTCCGCGGCGAGTTTCCGCCTCCGGACTCCACAGCAAATACAGAAAACGCCATTCAATCCCCACTCGCGGAAATCAATTGCGATTTTCCACTCGCGGAAAATAAATCGCAGCATGCTGCGATCTTGCGCGGGTTACGCACGGCCGGCTTCCATTGACGTCATTGGAAGCCGGCCATCCCGGGGGACTTCCGCAATGAGCACTGCGGAAGTATCGCGGGATCCGCATCACTCCAGAGCGCCAGTGGCTACTGTGCATGCGCGAGGGAGTGCCAGACGGCACATCTGCAGTGCTGTGCAGAGCTGCCGTACAGGTATGCAGGGGTCACCGCCTGGGCACCGGGACGAACTCCGTTGCGGGAATCCCGCATGTGGGGTCAGTCCCGTCCGTGTGCAGGAGGCCTAACTCAGCTTTATATTCCAAGCAGCTGTGCTTTGTTCATATATCGCTTATTGTTATGGGTAGATGAAAGGAAAGGAGTCTTAAAAGGTCCCCAGTGACTAGCAGCTAAAACTCTTTGGAGTTACAGCATGTTCTGTTAACAGTTGACTGTTTCAAAGCTCGTTCATGAAGCAAGAAAGCAAAACAAAGCTCTTAGTAACATGTTTTTTTCAGGTATAATGTGATCTCACAATTGCTGCCTGTCTGACTCACAAATGTGATTTTGTCAGCACATTGAGAAGGCTCACTTGTCAGTGTTTGCCTCACATCAGATATGACACTTTGATAAGAATTATAAAGTCTTTCCTTTCAATAGAAGTATCATCAGAACATGAGGTTATTGTAAACCACTTTAGAATTTCTTCACCATAGAAGAAAAATCCTGAAATATTCCAGTTTTCACACTGACCAATAAATCAACACACAATAAGCTGATATTTCCTGTTTTCTGCAGCTCACCTGCCAACTTTGATGTTCAGATAGGGATAGAGTGAGCAGAGAGTAAGGCTGCTTCACATCCGCTTCACACGGGGCGGATTTGCCGCGGAAATTCCGTGCGGAATTTTGCCACGGCAAATCCGCATGCGGCCGCTAATCCCGGGATTAGCCAGCCATGTGGACAAGATTTCTTAGAAATCTCGTCCACACGGGACGGCAAATCCGCTGCGGCTAAGTCGGCAGAAGCCGCTGCTGTGGCGCGGATTTGCCGGCTGCAGCATGTTCTTTTTTTTTTTTCCACTGCAGCCGCGCTTTCCTCTATGGGAGCGCCGGCAGCAGCGGAAGAGTGAGCGGCCGGGCCGCTTTAAAGCCGTCGCGGGTTTTGCAGCGGCGATTCTCCCGGCGGAAATCTCGTGTTTTTTCGCTGCGGCCAAACCGCGAGATTTCCGCCCAGAATCCGCCCTGTGAGAACCCAGCCTAAAAGATTTAATGGCAACTCTGTTTAAAAAACACTACACCTGTTACATACACATAAAATTCTGTATGCATCTCCTCTACTACTTCCTGGTCTCTTGGTGATCAGCCTGTACTTTATCTCTTCTTGGAGATGGCATTAGTTTACTGATATTTCTGTATTTACTCATTCTTTTCGGCAGCCAATAACAAAGGACCGAATTCAGTGTTGGAAATTGTGGCGCTTTGCTGGGTTTATGTTCGAGAGTCTAATTTTTGACCTGACAACCCTGGTCACCTCATTTTCAGATACCTGGTCTTGCACAATGGCTCATGATTTCTAGTGAGAAAGGTAGGGAAAACAAGGGGCACTAACTGGTGTAGTAGTTCAAAGATTATTCAATGAAACGTCACATAAGAAATGCTCTCAGCTGAAATGGCTGTGCTGAGAATGAGCAGAAGCACATTAAATAACTCTGAGATTGAAGGTATTAACCTACTAAAATATAAGCCCTTTCCCAAAAAATCATCCCTATCTGTTAAAAAAAAATGTAACGCACCTAGAAGCGCTGTCCGTTTCTTCTCTCTGTCCCCGGCAGTGTTCATCTGTATTCTGGTGGCCGGGAATTGAAAAATCCCCGCCTCCAGAAAGAGCTGCCTCTGATTGGCTGAGCGCTGTGACCAATCAGAGGCAGTGCTCAGACATTCATTGAATGAAAATGAAGCTAAAATATTTATTGCACTTGTCCCTGATAGACCCTTCTGGTGCTGTGCATGAGGCCTACGTTGCAGAAGAAATAAGCTAAAGTAAGATGAAAATAATCTGCACAAAGTATACCAGTAACCGCAGTTTGCCGTGGTATATAGGAGTACAGGTATACATTTTTGGTATGGTTTCAAATGAACAACTGCTGCAGTCTAGACTTCAGAATTGGAGGTATAGGGTTGGTTTGAGCACTGCAATAGAAAGTATCAAATAAAAAAATTTGGAGAAAATAGAGATGCTTGGTAGCTATGTATATACAATATGATTATGAACCATATGCAGTTACAGTTGGAATTCAGAAAATCTGATAATGCATTTAACCCTTTAAGAACACAGACCTTTCAACCCCCCCATTTCCATTTTTTTTTCTTTCCACTTAAAAAAAACAACATAATTCTTATATTTACCCATCAACATAGCAGTCTTTTTACGTGGATGAGTTGTATTTTTCATTGATACTATCTAATGTACCATATAATATACTCAAAAACGTAAAAAATTCTTAGTGGAGTGAAAAAAAAAGCTAAATACCGCCATCTTTGGAGGGGTCGTATTTCTACAGCGTACACACTGCAGCAAGAGTGACATGAAAACTTTATGGGTCAGTACAATTACTACAATGCCAAATTTATATAGTTTTTTTTTGCTGTACTTTAATTTTTTTCCTAAGATAATGTATTAAAATTATTTTCTGCCGCCATCTTCTGACAGCCATGACTTTTTATTTTTCCGTCAACATAGTTGTGCAAGGGTACAATTGGTACAATTTTAGAGAACATATGACTTTTTGATCGCTTTCTATTACATTTTTTCTTGGAGACAGAGGAGCAAAAGAAAAAAAAAAGGGTGATTCTGGCATTATTTATTTTTTCGGTTGACGGTCACTGTGCGGGGCAAATAATGTATTACATTGATAGATCAGATTTTTATGAACACAGCAATACCAAATACGTTTTTTGTTTTTCTTAAGAATTTTTTTAATATAAGAATGCAAAATATTTTTTTAACTTTTATAACCTTTTATTTTTTTAATAATTAGTTAAACTGTTTGAAATTAATTTATACTTTTTTTTTTAGTCCCCTTAGGGGACAAGAACTTGCAGTGGTGTCAGCGCTCTTGCAGTATAATGTATATAATACATGGCTTAATAGGCAATCTGCACTGGCAGCCCTGGGGGCTTTCAGAAGGCCCCTGGCTGCTATGGCAACCACACGGAACCCTGCAATCTCATTGTGGGGGCCTGTATGGGACCCCCAAACATCGATTGGGGCATTTAAATGCCACAGTCAGAATTGACCGCAGCATTTAAAAAGTTAACAGCTGTGATTGGAGCCATTGCGAGTGGGTGTTGGCCGTAAAAAACAGCCAGCACCCACATTGCATGGAGCATATCGACCCCCCGATCCACTTCCATACAAACCCTGAACCTCTAGAACATAAATGTACATCCTGTAGCATTAAGGGGTAAAAGGAATTTCCTGATAAAAACATTGCCTAAAGCAAGTGGCACTATAATTACCTAATCCCCGCAGGTCTGCCTTAGTTAATCCATGATGGCCAATCCATGTCTAGGCATAGCAATCTAGTTTTACATTCCAACCATTCAAATAAAGGACCCTCTATGTGGGGGCCCATTTCTTTGATGTCCATATATGCCTTAACAGCCTGTCCATATGGGGGATTGTCAATGTGAGATATACACTAGTAATACAATACAATAATAATATTGCACTGGGCTAGTAGATACAGAATATTTACCCCAAATAGCACTATTTAAGGCCTAAAATTCTTTGTGTGAATCAGTTACTTGCAGTTACTGCGGATGAGAGTGAATATACACATTACTGTCACTGTTTTAGAAAAATTAAAGTTAATCCGGAGTTTCTAAAAATAGTGATCCTCTGGTCAATCCGAGCCCTCAGGATACATCAGACAGACATAGCTATTACACAGCATGCATCCTGCAATACTAGAGACTTCATATTGTTTTAAAATGTGAAAGGTGGGTGAAAAAAACAAAAATGGTGCAGTCATAAGTTATACAGTATATACACATGTGTATATATATATATATGACACTCATATGGGTGTGTGTGTTATATGCATACTTGAGCTACTGGGCCATATGTCTGGAAATATACAGTAGAGAAGGGTTGCCGATTCTGCTCCACTTTAGAAGGCTCATTAAGAAGAGATGTGAGACCAACTCTCGGTTGTGGTTTTGTAGCTGGAGGGAGGCTACGCAAAAAGGCCTGTGGGAGCCATATTACATGAAATAGCAGCCACATCCTGTGTTCATTTATGGCGTGTGAAGTTTTGGGCCAGAAGTCCAGGATTTGTTTTGTGCACTAAGGCCGGCTGCACACAACCGGTTCGGATTCTGTATGCGGGATCACACAGTGCAATCCATCTGTGCCCCCGGCCGGCCACCCTGCGTACCTGCAAAATCTGTAATGCGGATGACATGGGGATCCGCAGGCGGTCATGAGCTGCGCAGTACAGATAAAAAAAAAAAATACTTGTGTTTCCTGCGCCTTTGCTAGGCAGTGACACGGGTACCTGCGGCCCATCCGCAATGTTCATTGCGTATGGGCTGCGGGTTAGACAGCCTCTATTGACTTCAATGGATGCCATCCATGCAGAGTCCGCAGCAAAATAGAGCATGCTGGGATTTTTGCCTCCACTCGCAGAATATGCAATTCGTTTCTGCGAGTGTGAAGGGAAAAGCAAAAATACATACCTTTAATGCGTGTGATTTGCTGCGGATCCTCCGTGTGGACACCGATCACGGATTCCACAATAGGAATCTGGTCATGTGAAGCTGGCCTAAGACTGTGGGAAATATTTTGCTGTGAAGAGACAAAGAAGCTGGAAATGCTGGCTGAACTCAGATGAAGCCTTGCGTGGAAGTGAGTTCCTCTGCATTGTCCAACCATCTTATTTATAATATGGCGTTCCTAGTGAGTGACTAATCCCCCAGATGTCACTAATAGATATATGTACAAGTATATACACAAAAGTACAGCATAGGCTTCATGAAAACTCATTGCCCAAACCAAGACATTTATGTGCAGTTGATTTATCACTTGCTGCTACAACAGCCATAAGTCTTACCACCAGATTTTAACATATAGCAGCAGAGATTAGGACCCTTTTAACAATTATGAAGTTGGGAACTAGTGGAAGCAGCAATAAGGCCTGGCTTACAGTAATTTATCCCAAGGTGTTTATTGAGTTTATAGAGGTATTCTGAAGACTGGGCACAATTTTCTAACTTTCCGCAAAGTTTCCACTTATTTCCATTATTCCAAATATTCAACTAAATCATCAAGCTGAACTTCTTCAGTACCTTTTTTGCTGACCTGCACTATCACTTCTTTACAGCCAGCTTCAGATTTCCACATTGTTATTTAAAATTGCTGTTGGGGAGTGCAAAAACTACCCACAATGCCCCATTGACAGTGACAAGTGCTTAATCAAAACTGTACAACCTGGGTCATCATTACAGAATTTGAAGGCACTAAGCATGCCTGACCAGTAAGACAGCGGCGCTTACATGTCGTAACCATTGGATACCAATGGAGAACTAATGGGGGGAAGCCTCAGATAAAGCAACATGTCTGCAGCTTTGTAAAACATGTTAAGACATTATATTGCAAAATTACATCTCATTGCCTTATGAAGCGTAGAACTTTTGCCGGACTGCCCCTTTAAGACCTAGATTCAATGCAAACTACTCTTAAGCCCGATTTACACAGGACGAATGTCGGGCAAACGATGTCCCAACACTCGTCCCTGTGTGTTCTCGCTCCCGTGCTATCACATAGGAGCGAGTATTGCTGGCTCTCTGACAGAGCGGCCAGCAGAGGACCGCGATGGCTGGAGGAGATTTCACTCCTCGCACTCCCCCCGCCCTTGTCCATTCACTTAACACAGCAGCCATTCAGTACTGAACGGCTGCTATTTACACTGACCGATCGTCGGTCCGGATTTTATGCAGCTTAAACGATAAACTATGATCTGAACTATGATCGTTTAGTGTAAACAGCAGCCATTCAGTACCTAACGGCCGTTGCTTACAGTGAATGGAGAGGGCGGGGGAGAGCGAGGAGTGACATCTTCTCCAGCCGCCCCGCTGCGAGCCAACGATACTCGTTCAGGTGCACAGGAGCTAGTATGTGCGGGGACGAGTGTCGGGCATCATTTGCCCAACAGTCGTCCTGTGTAAATGTGGCTTTAGTTCTGTTACACTAAACTTGTGTTAGTCCTGAAATGGTCATAGAGACCTAATCTAGATGAATGTCTGTAGTTTTGGACCAAGGCAAAGAATTAATGGATTGGTTTTTAGGATCTTTAAAAGAACTTTTAGTTTGAAAATTCTCATTTATCGAATTATTATGCAGATGTTGTTTTTTTTAACATTTGTAACTTTACACTTGATCACTATCTGATTGTTGACTCACTTTCATTCCTCTATGTCTCATCCCTCCTTTCTTAATTCTATTTCTCTTATGTATGTTCTTCTCAACAATCAGTAACCAGAAGGAAAACAAGGTGACTTATGGTTTTCTTATGATAAACACCTGAAAATACAGCAGGTGTTACCTCCCATTATCATGTTGGTGGAAGTGATGAGAGTCCTTAGAGATTAGACACAGAATTAGGCCAATTTTATGTAGGCTAGTGCGATATCGGGCTGTGAAACTCGGCCCCATATCGCACTCGCCAACATGCGACGTTCCAGTGGGTGCAAGGCATTTTTGAGTTAAAACCACCTCGCATCACTTTAGGAAAGTAGCGATTCTAAAATTTATGGTGGAGGATCGCAGAGTGTTTCCCATTGTTTTCAATTGAAAACCTCGCATTGGACCGCACTAATGTGCACCTCGCACGCCATGTAATGCTTTGCCATGCGATGGGCGTTGCGATGCGTTCCAAGGGAATGCCCAAAAATAGGACATGCCGCAATGGTTCACCGAGTGCCGCGTCAGCCAGTCCGAGCCAGCGCTCAATTAACCAATCACAGCATGTAATGTCATTCAATGAATGTCTGTGATTGGTTAATCGGGCGCCGGCTCTAGCTGGCTGACGAGGTGGTCAATGAAACAATCAGAGCAATTGCTTGCTGGAGGCGGGGTATTTAAGCCCCGCTGCCAGAAAGAAATGCTCTGTCGGCACTCAGGAGTGCACGGAAGCCAGCGGAGACCAGGGACCGAACGCCGGCTGCTCGGTGAGTATTATAAGACCCACTCCCCCACCCAAAAATAAGACACTGTGCCTCTTTTGGGGCAAAACTTTATATAAGACAGTGTCCTTTTTTCAGGGAAACACAGTAGAGGCTAACAATCTATTTATTACTATGGATAATTGTTAACAGTAATATGGCCAACCAACTGTGAAGCGATCCAGTGCTCAAACAGATGGACAATTCTATAGACCTATGGCATACTGGCCATCAGACTGACATTTAATGAACCCTACAGCATTACTCCCAGATGGCATATAGTTTAGGTTGAGCACCCTTTCTTATAGGGATTAATAAAAATGAAAATGAAATAAAAAATGAATTATCTTCTATTTGGATCAATCATATTGATTGCTTTTTTCATCATCTACAACCTAATGGGGATTCATTTTAACCTCTCATTCCCAGATGATAGCTTTGCCTCTAGTTTGTAGTGGGCCTAACATGGATTCATCATGTCTTACAATTTATAACCGACACCCAGAATGAATATTCACCAGCCACTTTTCCCAACAGCATTCGTTAATTCTATAATGGATTTTGGCTGCTCGGCTTCCTCTGAGCTGGGATTATTGTCTAATGTGTTTTTTGAAAAAGTTTTACAAAAAGAAAAAACCCTGTTGGACAAGGGAAACCAATGTAAAATTATTTCAGGAACAGGTTTCCTAAAATCTGTTCATCCCTGGTGTGCTGTCATTTCTGACCTGACAAGACTGCACGGTTTGTAATCTGGAGATGCTTAAGATAAAACAATGCTGTTGTCTACTAAGCAAGAGAAAAGTCTGTCTTTGTTCATGACTCTCTGTAGAATAATTTGTTTAAAGTGCTTGTCCAGAATTAGAAACAAGAATAGTTTTTTTTCTAGAAACAGCGCCATCTCAGTCCATAGGCCAAGCCTGGTATTAGTTATTTTAGATTGTTTTATGGATGCAAAAAAAAAACAAAAACGCAATTTTGTCATTATTTTTAAGTATTTATTTTTACAGTGTTCACTGTGTGGTATAAATAATAAGCTAACTTTATCCTGGGGTTAGTTACCATTACAATGATAGTAAATTTATATCGATTTTGTTATGTTTTACTACTTTTGCATAATAACCACACTCACTTTTACCAGAAGACTTCTTTCTGCATTGCTATATTTCAAGACCTATAGCATTTTCCCTTTTCCAATTAGGTAGCAGAATAAGGGTTTGTTTTTTGTGAAACAACATATAGTTGTTATTTGTATCATTTTGGGATATATATGCTATTTAAGCTGTTTTTGATGTCATTTACCGGTAATTTTACAGCACGGATTGCTCTGATGCAGACGTGACGGGAAATATGTGTAGATTTCTTTTTTTTTGTAAAATCAGTTAGGTACCATAGTAAGGATAGACTGCAGCATCTGAGGGGTTAAACAATGGGATTGTAGAATCAATTAAAAAAAACTAAATTAGGGGCAAAAGATGGATAAGATGAGAAAGTGCATATCTCATCATTGCATTTTTGACAAAAAAGACCCCCATTTAGGTGAATCAGAGAGCAAGTATGGGGGCGGTTAGGGGTGATAACGTGGCCAAAAGTCTGTATTACCTCCTACCCTGGAATCACCTGGAGCTTTTAGGTCCCCAATACACCTTCAACAACTGTCAGGCGGACAATTGTTTGTCCAACAGCTGCTTCCCCCGTCTTCCCCATTTGCATGAACGTTCAACTTGGTCGAATGTTCATGTGTTTAGGAAGGCAAGTTGTAGCCTGATAGCTCTGATGCCGGCTTATCTCCCAGGGAACAAAAGGATCAAATTCAAAGTCCCTGATCCTTTTTTGCTCCTGACATACAGCTAAAAACAACAGACATTACATCAAATAGTTTAGACGTTTCCTATAAGTGAAAGCTATTTTGGAACTCACACTTCACTGTCTTACTATTGAATAAGAATTCCCTACCTCAATACCCTCCATGTCTTGAATGAACCTCCTGCTGACAGACTGCAAGGCCTCCTGCGGCCACTCATGAAACCAGTCAATAGCTGTGCAGTTAACTATAGCTGGGAACTTCCGAGCTCGAACACGCAGGGTGGAACCAACTGGAGAAAAACATAAAATGACCTGAATAAGAAAGACGAAAGAAAGTTAACAATGACAAGACACAAGCACTCCGCAAAGGCACAGAAATACATTATTACCGTGACCTCAAGCTTCTGCTTGATTTATCAGTGACTTCAAACATCTTTATTGCACCTCATAGTGTGTTTTCCATAAGTAAACTTCTGCACATGACAAGACCTTGTTGTGAGACGATCATTTCCCCAATCTCTGCTGTAATCTTTCTTGTGGCTAGCAATCTACAGTTATATATACGTCTTTCGCTGTACTACATAGAGGGGGTAAATACCCTTACTTACTGGGATCATTGGTCTGCCAATAATTGTGATTTACGTTCCTTAATACTTTTAAAATTATTTGAAGCCAGAAAAGCTTCCCATGTGCTGGATTCATTACATTTTCTGCTATTAAGTGACATTAATGACAAGTAGAAACACAACCTCAGCTGCCTCGGTTCCTGACAAATTGAACACTTAATCCCGTGTTACTCTAAGACACTGATTCATCAGGCTGATTCTTTACGTAAGACGTTTTGATAAATCAAACGCACAGGATTAAAAGACACTTTCCGACTGGAGATAAAATGACACGCTTTCATAAATCAAGGTATGATGGTGCTTACAATGTCAGATTGCCACCTGCACACAATGCAAGATATGATACTGTGACAATATGATTAATGAACTAAATTAATAGGGCTTGTACCAGAATATCAACAGGATAGGGGATAACTTGTTGATCGGTGGGGGTCCCACTATTCAGACCGCGCCGATCTGGAGAACGAGATTATCGTGTCCCGCTCTCCTATCACTGCGGGGTCGCTTTCTTCCCCCAAGCATGTGCGGTCAGCACTCCATTCATTTCAATTGGAGTGATGGAAATACCTGAGCGGGTGAATGGCTCAGGTACTTGGCAGTCCCAATGAAAGTAAATGGAGTGCTCCATTCAGTCTTCTCCTCACTGTGGGTCTGCAGTAACCCTGCAGTGAGGAAGGTGGGGGGGACACAACCCCTATACTTGAGATTGGCAGAGGTCTCACTGGTGAGACCCCCAACAATCAGCAAGTTATCCCTTGTCCTGTGGATAGAGGATAACTTGATATTCTCATACAACCCTTTTAACTCTGTGGAAAAATGTTGTTTTAGTCTTTCTGTATTATGGAACTGTATTTCTGGATCTTACAGGGGGATTTTCATTTTAGACATGTATGGTGCATCCACAAGGATGGGCCATAAATATCTGACACATGCTGGTCCCACTTCGCAGATCTGCAACTATCTCCAGAACAAGGGTCCCCTGAAAATGTGAAGTGACCACAGGCCGCTGCATCCAGGCAATGAATGAATGGAAAGGTGGCTGTGCATGTGTGTGGCTC
This sequence comes from Eleutherodactylus coqui, assembly GCF_035609145.1. Taxonomy (NCBI): domain Eukaryota; kingdom Metazoa; phylum Chordata; class Amphibia; order Anura; family Eleutherodactylidae; genus Eleutherodactylus; species Eleutherodactylus coqui. The sequence continues at coordinate 69,951,092 of NC_089848.1, read as the reverse complement.
TCTCCCTTTACTTCTATGGGAGTTATGTAAACAGCCGAGCATTTTTTGTGACTCCCATAGAAGTGAAGGGAGAGAGTTGCACACATGTGCAGCTGCATATCCACCCAATTGCTACCACACCAGGTCAGACAGAGATCAAGGGACTGCTGTTCTGAAGATTGATGAGGGTCCCAGAAGTGGATATGCAATAAATATCTAACGCCTTTTTACATGGGGTGACTTATGGGGCGCAGATGCCCGACAGGCTGTCCCAGCGATAATTGTTCCCTGTGCTTTACCATGGAAACGATCCTCACTAGTAAATGGAGCCGGAGTGGGCAGAGGATCGCTCCGTGCCACCTGCCTCCACTCAACATAAATAAGCAGTCATTCATAAATAAACTACTGCTGTTTACAAGGGTTGATCTGTCATTCAGTTTTCTGCATGCATAAACTGAATGATGAATGAGAAGCAAACAAATTCTCATTTGTAGTTCTCTTGGGGAATGCATTTATAAATAATTTATGGGCCTGTGTAAAAGGGCCTTAAGATGGGAATATCCCTAGAAGGGTTCATCACTGTCCAGGCCTGCAGCAATTTAGGTTTGCTACTATAAGTTACACTAAGATGACACAGCAGTTACAAATAACAAGTTCTTTATACACATATCTTTCTCTGATTGTTTACCAGGGAAATACTGTTGATGGCCCATCTTCACAATAGGTCATTGGTAGTTGATTGGCTGGGGTCCATAGCTCAGGACTTTGGCGGATCAACTGATTGGGCACCCGCTGTCAGCGCCACTACACTCAGGGTTACGGAGCGGAAGCTGCTAATTTGACCCATGTGTAGCGGCTGGCGCTTATAAATGTAAGTGCAGCTCTAATTAAAATCAATGGTAGCTGCACTTGCAGTTAAAATCAGCATTGACATGCCTGAACAGCTGATCGGTTGGGGTCTGGAGTGGCGAACCCCAGCTGATCAACTATTGAAGACCTATCCTGAGGATAGGTCATCATTAGTATTTCCCTGGAAAACCTACATAAGGGTGCTTTCACACAAGATGGAAAAATCCCCCAAGGATGAACCTGCACCAAAATCCACATATCTTACATGTGTACTTTACAGGGCATTGTTTTGGATTTGCAAAGGGTGAAATCTATAGAAATTCTGCACAAGAATCCAAGTGTAAGACATACGGACTTCGGTGCAGATATGTCTGGAGCAGATTTTTCCGCAATGTGTGAAAGTACACTAAGGCCTCCTTCCCACGAACGGATTTACGCCGCGTAAATCCGCGGCAAAAATCTGCTGCGTTGCCCCCTGCTATTAGGTTCTATTGAACCTAATAGCACAATGCTCACGGTGCGGAATTCCACCGCGGAATTTCGCACCATGAAATCTCCCGTCCTCACCCGCAGCATGTTCTATTTGCCGCGGGTGTACGCGCTGACGGCTTCCATTGCAGTCAATGGAAGCCGTCCATTCACGCTATCTCCCGCTGCAACCAGCGGAAGATAGCGTGAAAAAACGCTTCCCCGCCCACCGCCGCGCGTCACATGACGCGGCCGGCGCGTCACGTGACACGGCCGGCCGCGTCATGTGACGCGGTGGGCGTGTCACATGACGCGACGGCGGTGGGCGGGGAAGCGTCTTCACGCTATCTTCCGCTGGTAAGTATGGGGTCTCTGGGGGGCGCCGTGACGGGCTTCACTGCGGAATATTACGCGGCGGAGCCCGTCACGCTCGTGTGAAGCCGGCCTAAGGGCTCAAAATGTACCAAAATTATGGTGGTTAAGGCCCAGTAATTATATGCATTATACATTACAAAATAAACCAACATATACCAGTCTAAATCTTACTTTAAGCTGAAGCCTAACTCTCTCCAGGAAGAATTTCCAGCAATTTTCTCTTGAGTCCTCCAATCCAAGTCCTCGAACCTCATTTCGAATACCAGACACAATGGTGTCCACTTCTTCTTCACTGAACAGGTCAGGGACCTCTCCTGCAAAAAATATATTTTTATTTAACACTGACTTGCATCATTTAAGTTTTCCATGTTTTATACTGAGATTACAGCATAAGGCCTTAGTCAGACGGGCGTTTTTAGCCGCGATTTGCGCATGCGTCCGGCGATTTTATGAAACCATTGCTTTGCAATGGTATCGGACACATGAGCGCTTTTTATGCGCTCGTCCGATAAATTATAGAACAAAAAATTGCAGATCGCACCTATCTGCGATCTGCGATTCCTGTTCTCTTCTGCATATGCGCTCAATGGGGCCGGCGGCAGCAGCGCCGACCCCATTGAGAACATATAGAAGACAAATCATTCTTCTCTGCCACAGCTGTAACAGCTGTGGCAGAGAAGAACGATGTTTGCCCATTGAATTCAATGGAGCAGCAATACAGCCGCTCCATTGAAAGCAATGGGCTGCCGGCGTGCGCGGGGTGAATTGTCGGGAAGGGGTTAAATATATAAGCCCTTCCCTGCAATTCATCCTAAAATGTGTTAAAATAAAAAAAAATTGTATACTCACCTTTCCGCTGCAGCCGGAGTCCAGCTGCGGCCGCTGTCAGTTCTCCTGAACTGCTTCTCGGCACTATTCAGCCGGCGGGGCTTTAAAATCCCCGCCTGCTGAATGATCTGCCTCTGATTGGTCACAGCCCTGACCAATCAGAGGCCGGTTTCACTCACACACCCATTCATGAATTCATGAATGGGTGAGTGACTGCTGCCTCTCAGCGCTGAGCCAATCAGGGGCAGGTCTGACTCACATCCATTCATGAATTCATGAATGGGTGTGAGTGAGGCATGCCTCTGATTGGCTCAGCGCTGAGCCAATCAGGGGGCAGGTCTGACTCACACCCCCTTCACACCCACTGCAGGACGGCCGCGCGGAGCTCCGGCTGCCGGGAGAAGGTGAGTATACAATTTTATTTTATTTTAACACATTTTAGGATGAATTGCAGGGAAGGGCTTATATATTTAAGCCCTTCCCGACAATTCATCCCGGGCTCGCCCGCAGAGCATTGCTTTAAATGGAGGCGGCTCTATTACCGTCTCCATTGAATGCAATGCGCTGGACAGCTCCGGCCCGTTTCTAATGAAACGCGGCTAGGAGCAGATTTTCGGGCGATTTGCGGGCGACTTGCGCGCACCGGTCACGCGATTTGCGGATGCGCATCCGTCATGCGTTCCGCAAATCGCGCGAAAAAACGCCCGTCTGACTAAGGCCTGAGAAGCATAAAGAAGAGTAAGAACCCTTATAAATACTGATCACAATTTTGATTTTAAAGGCCAATCAATGCAGAGCAATTGCCAAATCTCCGGTAAACAATGAGTAGTTTAATAAATTGTTCAAAGAATCCAATTTTCCATCCGTACATCCATGGGGGAGGAGTCTTCTCTCTCAAGCAGATATCATGATTATTGCCTAACGATGGCTCTGCCGAGTGTTATTTGCTTGAAAGGTATGTGAATTATAAATGTAGCTACAAACAACATCATTTCCATTTAGGGCTCATTCACACCTGTTAGGGGTTTCTGCCTCTCTGTTCCATTTTTGGAGCACAGAAACGAAATTAAAAGGGAAATAAATGGACCTGATTTCATGGGTTTTCAAAATTATTTTTAGGTTTGCATAATACATTGAGATCAATGATGAATGATAGGTTTGGCACTTTGGGGAACTTCTAATGGGAAATAATCATTACAATCATTTGGAAAATATTGTAACACAACCTATTGTATACGATCAATTTTGATCGCATGATGTATATTTTAAACAAAAAAACTAAAATCCTGCAGTTCTGACACTGACCACTAGACCTAATAATAGTTTGACTATTTCTGCTCTGTAGAGAAAACTTCTCAGCAGTTATTACTTTATCAGCACAGTCAGGATACAATGACAGGTAACATCTATATACAGATGTGGTGGAACGGGGAGGAATGAGAGTAAGAGTGAAATCCCTGGAGTCAGCGCCCCAAGCGCCTATGAGCTCATAACTTTAGAAAAGAAAGTAATTCCTGGTTCGTTGGCATCACAGCAAGCATCAGTTTATTGACGTCAAGGTTGGGGGTTGCCTAATAAAGGTCACATGGTGCTGTCCCTGATTCTCCAGCGTGTTATAGGAACATATCATAAGATCACACTAGTGAAATTCATGAGTTTAGTTCAATGACAGTTACCAGAAAATAAGTGCAACGCTTCCCGGAGTGCCTGAACCCTATCAGCACGACTCAGGGAACCCAGACACTAGAAATCTTCTTCTGAAATGTTCTAGCAAACCACCCATTTAAATCCAGTGATGGAAATCTCGGAGCAGTGCCAAAGACGTTTGGTCCCTCCATATATTTGGGAACTGATATGTATGAATTGTTGCAGTTGGCAGCCATTGCTTTAAATATTTCAGCTACCCTGCTATATAGTGTGATTTCATTTTGGGCAAGGCCATACCTGCCATTTCTTTAGGGCGCTGCAAAGTTTCCACCTGAAGCTTGGCTCTGAACCTTCCCCATATAAAGGAAGAAATAGGGAGTTTACAGTAGTAAATAAATGCTGTGGTATTATGACTAGAGATGAGCGAGCATACTCGCTAAGGACAATTGCTCGATCGAGCATTGTCCTTAGCGAGTATCTCCCCGCTCGGAAGAAAAGGTTCGGCTGCCGGCGCGGGTGAGAGGTGAGTTGCGGCCATGAGCAGGGGTGAGTGGGGGGGAGAGAGAGATCTCCTCTCTTTTCCTCCCCGCTCTCCCCTGCCGCCAGCAGGCGAATCTTTGCTCCCGAGCGGGCAGGTACTCGCTAAGGGCAATGCTCGATCGAGCAATTGCCCTTAGTGAGTATGCTCGCTCATCTCTAATTATGACATCAATGAGTTCTACACTATAGAGGAGATTCGGGAGCACTATCATTTACATAAGGTTCACCCTCCTGACCACAGATAAAGGGAGAGAGCTCCATACTCTAAATTTATCTTTCAGAAGAGTCAGTAAAGGGGTAATATTGAGGTTACCTGAGTATTGGCAATCCCTTGGTATATATAACCCCAAATACCTAAATTGCAGAACTAGACTGAAACAACCTATTTCTTCCCCCATTACCCAGCCCCGAACCACTAGCAGAATAGATTTCTCCACTTTATGATCAACTCGGAGAAATGGCCAAATCTATCAATAAGTGAAATTGCATGTGAGAGAGTGCTTTTTGGAAAAGACATAAATAAGACCATGTCGTCAGCATATAAGCCAATGCGCTCCTCCCGAGGGCCAATCGCTATATCCCGATAGAGAGGGTCTTGTCAAATGAGTAGTGCTAGAGGCTCAATGGCTATGGCAAACAAGAGGGGCTCGGGATGATTTCTGCTTGTGAAGAAGACAACAATAATTACATTATATTAGGGCATTGCTGATATCGTGCAGTAATCTAATATAGTAGTGCAGTTTGGTCCAAATTGGAGCTTAACTTTTCTGGATAGTATGTAGCGGACACATTTCTTTTACTTGCTCTTATAAGTATAATGATTACAAGGTTAAGTTCCTTATGAGAACGGTTTAGTGATGTCTCCTTTCCCCAAAGTTCATTGTAACCAGAGACAATTTATCAATGGGACAAATCTTTCAAGAAACGTGTTGATGTAATCACCTGATGCCAACAAGTCATTAATCAGGACGAGAAAGCGTTCATCTGGAACATGGGCATCTGTCAGCAAAAACACAGTGGGCATATTCTTGGCTCCAGTCCTGATGTACAAATTGGCAAGATCCACCTGTAAAGGAAAGGAGGCAGTGATTTATACTTTGTGGCTATGTTGATGCAAGTATAAAAACAAAAGCCTCTATGACTGTAAGGTTTTTGTTAGCCTGTCTACCTGCTATATAGCTGTATTCATCATCAATATAACTTGTGCACTAAAAACACCTGGCTGTGTCATTCCCACATTAAGAGTAGCACCAGAGCCAGGTCCCCTATTAATGAATGAAGAATGACTTTCCGAATTTCCAGCATGCAGGAGTACATGACCTACGGCTGACTACATGTTGGTAGTTTTTCATGAGCTTAAACAAGTCTGGTATTCCAGCTGTTATAAAACTGAAAGTCTCAGCATGATCTACATGACAGATGCATTCATAAAAGCCCTGCAGTGAAAGCACAGAGTTGCAAATACTGTCCATATAAGTGCTAACAATACCTGGCTGCACCATACAGACAATAAAAGACTATTACTAGCAATACTACCAAATAATGACATGCAGTTTACAGTTGGAAATACCACATAAAGATAGAAGGCTTGTCATTTATTTTTAATTTTTGCCATGATTAGTGACTAATGAGCTGCCTAAAAAGTGCCAGTATAATTTTATAGTATGGTAAATTGCTAGGCTATGTCAGTGTTTCTCAGCTCCAGCCCTTAAGTCCCCCCAACCGGTCATGATTTGAGAATATCCTATAGAGAACACCTATGGCCATTTCTGGGGCACTGACAATCTTTATAGCACCTGTGCAATACTAAGGTAATCCTGAAAACATGAGAGAATCATTGTGCAGGAAAGATCAGAAGAAACGCTGCAGCACTTATAGGCATAGTGGCCATGTTATCTGTCCGTCTTACCCGCAGGTCTTGGATCCCATATCCATTTTTCAAAGTGATCTGAAACACTTCAAGGGAGCTGATGTATGCTGCCAATTTTGACAGACTTTGTTTACCACTGCCACCAACTCCAATCAGTAAAGCGTAACCACGAGGAGCTTCTAAAATGCGGCTTATACGACATCTGAAACAAAAAACAGCATAAAAGGACAAATAATATGCAACGTATATTAACAAACGAGTTTCACTAACAAACAAGTTATTCCATGTAAAAACTCAGAATACTACAAACTATACTAATTACAATAAATAATAGGTTACACTTCCGCTAACAATAGCATTTTAGGTACATTAACAGATAACGGGTATGTTACAGATATTCAGTGAGGATTCCACACTAGAGAATCACCATGGATTACTGTGCAGCGCTAGTTAGCAGGGTTTCAAAACCACATTAACACTTAGGGGATTTTAGGACATGCCATACAGTCAATGTGAGGGCTCAGTCACACGGGCGCATCGGCGCCTGTGTTCTTGCACCACAAGACGGCTGCACTGCAGATGCAGAAAACTCTCCGCACTGCCGGAAAAAAGAACATGTGACCGGCTGCATTGCCGGTCACATGTTCTTTCTTCCGGCGGTGCGGAGAGTCGTCTGCACCTGCAGTGCGGCCGTCTTCTTCGTGCAGGATGCGCCCGTGTGACTGAGCCCCCAAGGCAAATTTAGGACATGCCCTGCAGTATATGACAAAGACTTGAAAGACTGCTGTGGACTTCACGTTTTGCAATTTAATGATTTTGCCAAAGTTTTGTGGAAAAATCTGCATTCTGCAACAAAGAAATCCTGCTACGTCTGGTCACATCCTTATATTTTTTATAAAAGTTTTGCAATAATGTAATTATTTTAGTACAAATAACAAAATTTGATCTTCCAGTTTTTGAAAGGACAAGCTAACTATTTTTGATTGTCACTTTTTTCTACTCTAGTCAGATGTTTTTCACTATATTATGTATTAGCTACATAAAAATCCTTGTCGACCACTAGAATTAAAAGGGCCACAATGCTCTGCAAACCATGATGTTAGGCTCTCCACTGACTTCAATAATGATGCCATGCACATTCACTCTAGAGAGTGACATCACATCCCTTTGAATATGATACCTTTAAAAATGTGGGTACTTACACATGTTGCATTGCATCTTCAAATAAGACAAGATTCATGGTTGCATTGAGCTCATTGTAGCTGTCAAGGGCTTCAACAAGTGTTTTCCTGAGGGCATCCCATCCTTGAACTGGCAAATAAGAAGGAGCTCCAATGCCATTTGCAAAATGGCAAAATATCAGTGGCTGTTTTAAGAAGAGATGGTCTTCTATATCCTAGTATGAATAAAACAGCAACATTTTCAATGATCACAGAAGTTAAATGACCTTCTTAATAGCAACTCAAACACATTGACCCAATAATAAAATGTGCCAGAATCATGCATTGTGTAGCTAGTATTTGGATATTGGAGCACGCAGAGTCTTACTTCAAAGTATTTTCTTGCTGTGTCATACAGAATTCTCTGAAATAATTCAGAGTCTTTAGCTTCTACCAACTTGTCTCCATACACCCGCGATGACTCATGAAGCCAAAGTAGAATCAGATCATTTGGTTGCTTTAAACAATCTGGAGTAGCAAACAAAATTCCCTAAAACAGAAAAGAATATAAAGCATCTCAGTTTAATTAAAACCCAAACTAAAGAAACTAGAATATACTTTGTCAGGAGTTAGGTAGTATATGTAAAGATTTCAAAGGTGTCAAATCAGCAATGCTGTGTTTGTAGGGTTGTTGGTGATTTGCATTCCAGCAGTAACCATAATGAATAGGGACTAAAAGAAAAAAGACTGGAATGGGGGATGTAATCTATTTTATAATTCCTCTTCCAGTATTTTTCGAAAAGTCATGCAATTCCGTTCTACTATAATCATACTTTACTTCATTGCTTTACTTTCCCTCACCCCCCTATATTAGCAGGCTTTCCCAAGCACATGGAACATTACACTAATATATTTTAACCCCTTTATCTCTGGTTTCAAGCATATCTATACTCCATTATAAATCAGGAAAAGTAGGAATGCCATCTACAGGTCAGCAGATTAGGCCACACAAGTTTAAAAGCTAAAGAAAAAGATTTACAATTGTCTCAAACATTGAAAAGACTCGTTCTGACTTTGAATACCTGAAAAATATTGGCGATATCTCGCAGGTTGAAAATATAATGGAATTTGATAGCAGTTGGAAGGAAATTCTGCACCATTTTCTGGCTAAGCCCCATTGCAGCCTGAATCATCGTTGGTCCAGTCCTCAGAATTGATGAGTGGAACGAGTGTTGCTGGAAGTGGAAACTAAGGATCTTGGCAAAGATGGCTTCTAGTGCATCATTGGAAGGGAAACTTACAGCGAAAACAGTGAAATGTCTCTAAAAAGAAATAAGTGTAATTCATAGTGAAATGGGACAATGGTCAATAATAGAGATGAGCGAACGTGCTCGTTTAGAGCAATTACTCGAATGAGTATCGCTTTTTTCGAGTAACTGCCTAATCGGGTGAAAAGATTTGGGGGGCGCCGGGGGGTTGCAGAGGGAGGGGGGGGGGGGGAGAGAGAGAGCTCCCCCCTGTTACCCCCCGCTGCCTCCCGAATCTTTTCGCCCAAGTAGGCAGTTATTTGAAAAAAGCGATACTCGTTTGAGTAATTGCTCTAAACGAGCACGTTCACTCATCTCTAGTCATTAATAAAATACACTTTATCTAAAGCTCTGAATTACCGTTCTCTATCCACAAGTAATAGACAATAGTTTGAGATTTTAGTAGGGAAAGCTAAAAACGAAGGTAATGCAGAATTGAAACAATGCTTGTAGTGTTAGAGAAGATCATTCAAACAAGCATGAAATGATGGTATGTCCAACTAGATTTGCTCATATTACCTGCAATCGTTGATTAATAGTAAAGCTTCCTGCAGTTGGATTCATACAAGCAACATATTGGCAATTGTGAACTTCTTTGAGGGTCATTTTTTGCCGTTCATACCTGCAGTAACAGATGGGAAAACAGTATAACGTTAACGATAAGGGTCTTCTTCATCTACAATGTGTTGCAGCCAAAGTCACTGTGTAGCTCTAGTCTTAGGCTGGGTTCACACAGGGCGGATTTGCTTTCCGTGGATACAAATATGAACACACAGGTGCTCGGCTTGATACAAGAGACAGACCTGATAAAAGGTGACTTTACCCAAAAGTAGTGTGAATTTTCTAAAATAATTTTAATATCCAAAAGAGAGACATACAGAGATACAAGACCTGCAGTATTATTGCCCTACACTTGACCACTGGCTAACTGGTAACGAGTGACCGTACCGGTTTCAGTAATCTACAGTATTTTGTTCATCAAGATTCTGTTATAACAGATCACTTACTCGTCTGGTATTTCTCATCCTAGCTAAGCTGTACTACATAGGTAGAAAGATACAATTACTTGTCCCAGTGTGTTACAGTAGGGAGGTTTTATCAAATACTTTTTGTATATGAGCATTTGACATATAAAGTATATCTTAATAGTCGTTAACCCCTTAGTGACCGTCCATATGTCTGTTTACAGAAGTCACTAAGGGGCCTTGAACCTACACAATCGCCGCTTTATGGTGGTACAGGTTTCAGCTGGTATGGGTGTCCCGTGCCGCTGTAACGGCTGGAAGCAGAGAAACCTCATTCCTGATCATTTAACATATTTCATTCTGTAACCAATATTGATCACGGCATGTAAGCCTGTGACAGGGGAAGGGCTCCCCTTTTCACCAAGCGGCACCCCATTATGTCATTGTGAGATACCGATGGGTTTCCATGGCAGTCAAAGGCATAACAAAAGCCACCATGTCTGACATGTAGTTCAGCCTATCAGATCCAGTGTAAAATAAAAAAATCCCAACAAAATGCTTAAAAAAAAAATTAAAAATTTTTAAAGTACACAGATATCGCCATGCTTGTAATTACAGGAAGAATCAAAATATTTAGTAACTAATCCCACAAAGGGAACTGTGTAAAAAAATATTTTAAAAAAATTTCAGAATTGCTATTTTTCAGCAATGCATATTAAAAAAGTGCTTTTATTCTATAAAAGTAGTAAAAAAAGTGAAAACTATATAAATTTGGTATCAGTGTAATCGTATTGACCAGCAGAATAAAGGTAAAAGGTAGAGATGAGCGAGCGTACTCGGAAAAGCACTACTCACTCGAGTAATGTGCTTTATCCGAGTATCGCTGTGCTCGTCCCTGAAGATTCGGGTGCCGCTGCGGCTGACAGGTGAGTCGCAGCGGGGAGCAGGGGAGAGCGGGCGGGAGAGAGGGAGAGAAAGATCTCCCCTCCGTTCCTCCCTGCTCTCCCCTGCAGCTCCCCGCTCCGTGCCGGCACCCGAATCTTCAGGGACGAGCACAGCGATACTCGGATAAAGCAAATTACTCGAGAAAGTAGTGCTTTTCCGAGTACGCTCGCTCATCTCTAGTAAAAGGTCATTTATGCGTCATAGTAAACGCTAAAAAAATTAAAATACAATTCCAAAATTGCTATTTTTAGCCAATCCTACCTTTCAAAAAGTGGAATAAAAAGTGATCAAAATATTATTTGTAGGACAAACTACAACTAAAACTACAGGCTGTCCCAGTGTGTTTTTAGTGCGCGCATTTAAAAAAATTATATAAACTTGGAATTGCTGAAATCATACTGATCCAGGGAACAACATGGTGAATGCCAATAAAACAAAACCTTTGTACTTCCACCCCACCCCACCTCCTTCCAAAAAAGTTAAAGGGCCACTCCGTCAAAAACACATTTTTCCATTGCTTCCTCCCTCACTCTGGAGGTCTCCTGTGTATATTCCAGCCATGTCCCGCAGCGCAGCCTCCAGTCTAATGCCTATCAGGCCTTAGTCACACGGGCGTTTTTTTACGCGATTTGCGCATCGCATGACGGATGCGCATGCGCAAATCGCGTGACCGGCGCCGAAAAATCGGCCCAAAAATCGCCCGAAAATCTGCTCCTAGCCGCGTTTCATTAGAAACGGGCCGGAGCTGTCCAGCGCATTGCATTCAATGGAGACGGCAATACAGCGGCTCCATTGAATGCAAGCGCTGCGGGCGAGTGTGGGATGAATTGTCGGGAAGGGGTTAAATATATAACCCCTTTCCTGCAATGCATCCTGAAAAGTGAAAAAATAAAAAAAATGTATGTACTTACCTGCTCCCGGCAGCTGGAGATCCCGGCGGCCGGCCTGCAGTGGGTGTGAAGGGGGTGTGACTCAGGCTTGCCCCTGATTGGCTCAGCGCTGAGCCAATCAGAAGCAAGTCTCAGTCACACCCATTCATGAATTCATGAATGGGTGTGACTGAGATCAGCCTCTGATTGGCTCAGGCTGAGCCAATCAGGGGCAAGCCTGAGTCACACCCCCTTCACACCCACTGCAGGACCGCCGCGGGGATCTCAGGCTGCCGGGAGCAGGTGAGTACATCCTTTTTTTTTATTTTTTCACTTTTCAGGATGCATTGCAGGAAAGGGGTTATATATTTAACCCCTTCCCGACAATTAACCCCGCGCACGCCGGCAGCCCATTGCTTTCAATGGAGCGGCTGTATTGCCGGCTCCATTGAATTCAATGGGCAAACATCGTTCTTCTCTGCCACAGCTGTTCCAGCTGTGGCAGAGAAGAATGATTTGTCTTCTATGTGTTCTCATTGGGGTCGGCGCTGCTGCCGCCGGCCCCATTGAGCGCATATAGAGAAGAGAACAGGAATCGCAGATCGCAGATAGGTGCGATCTGCGATTTCTGTTCTCTAATTTATCGGACGAGCGCATAAAAAGCGCTCATGTGTCCGATACCATTGCAAAGCAATGGTTTTAAAAAATCGCCGGACGCATGCGCATGCGCAAATCGCGGCAATAAACGCCCGTGTGACTGAGCCCTCAGGCACTATCTTGAGGCTCTGATTTTTTTATTTTCAGTTTCATAACGATCTCATGATACAACGGCACAGTATTAGATGAGGCTATGACATTTTTGACTCCTGGGGGTCAGTTTTATTATCATTAGCCCCTATAGTCTTAGGGGCCCCTATAGTCTTAGTAAATTAGCTGCACACCATACGTATACAGTAAAGAGGATGAGCTGTGATCTTGATTATAATTGTGTGACGGGAGTTGTGTGATCATAATCTGTAACTGTGATAGGAGTATTTGTGTCCCCTGTAGGCAGTTTCTGTGGTAGGGATCATGCAACAGTATCAGAAACACTGAAAAATTGACTGGTTTCACGTATCATCACCCTATGAACACCTGAGCTGGTCAAATTTGAGATCACATGACCATCAGAGGAAGCAGAGGCCAAGAGTTTCAGGCACAAAGAAATAACTAACAAAGATAACATTAGCTGACAATATATATAAATATATATATATAATCTGTCTATGGCCGCCTGCAGACGGGCAGAAATTCCGCGGCAGGATTTCCGCCGCTGGAAGCCTGCATAGGATTGCGTTAATAACAAATAAGCCAAATAACAACAAATAAACAGCGGCATGATCTATTTCTGCGAGCCCCGCACAGAAACGTCACTCACCCGCCACCAGCTCTGATCTGCGCATGCGCCGGCTGCCCGGCAGCCGGCACATGAATGATCCGGAGCTGCGGGGAGCGGGTGAGTACACGCTGCTCTCTGCAGGCACTCGGGTTGGGTCCCGTGGCGAGAATTCTTGCTGCCAGATCCGACCCGGCTGTCTGCAGGCGGCTTATCTATCTATAAACTGTGCCAGAATAGGATGCACCGAATTCATGAAGAGGAGCACACCTCTTAATAAATTTAGCAGCTTTTATGGCAATACGTGTGTCTGAAATTCAAAGGTACGCCAGCTATGAGCTGGTACAGATATGTCCCATCACTTATACCAGTTCTTGTTGGGCCAGCCCCCTTCCACCCCCCACTAGGTCCTGTTTATTTTTGAGAAATGTGGCAAGTGCAGTGCAAAATAAAGTTACAAATTTGAGCAAAAAAAAAAAAAGGTATGCGCTAAAAGAGATATTTTTTTTCCCAGAAAACTGTGACTAGCGCCTTGATAAATCCTCCCATGTTTTAGTTACTCAGTGATACATGAATGTATAAAAACACAAATGTGGGTTCACTGCAGTGTTTTTCAGTACAGCTTTTGGCCTCATTTTTTTTCGTCAAGTGAAGCACATTACAAACACAATAATTGAAATTAGTCCTGCACTCATGTGTTTGTCACATGACAAGGAGGTAAACAAAGAAAATTCCGACTGAATGACTGAAAGTCGAGATTTGAGGATTTAAAAAATTATGTTATAAAGTTGTATAACTCCTCATTAATGAATAAACGAATAACCGTTATTAGCTGAAACTGTAATTACCCCTTTAATACACAAAGAAATGAACACTTTACCAGTGGCCGTAATCGAGGTGCTGTCTAATTAGGGCATGAGGTTGGACAGTTCCATACTTGTCTACCTCAGGCATGTTCAAGTCATCTATGAAATACACCAACTTTTTGTTTCCAATAGGGCCATAGTTACGCCCTGCTTTCTTCTCCAAAGACTTCTCAAGGATCCCTGTAAAATAGGGAGATTACCCATAAATAGTGTTATTGTGTATACTGTTGGTCCTTAGAGGAAAGGTCTACATATACAATCACTGGACATATTTGTTAATGGTCAATTAATATTGAAGTTAGTTTTGAACAATATGCTCATTGTTTACATGACAAAGTGGGGAAAATGGTTAGAAATTTTGATGGCAACAAACTTTTTCTAACTCTTTCATGACGAGGGGTCATTGATGTGCCTGCTTCCAGGTCACTTTCTCCAGTAATGGTATCCCCATGTTCAAAGCATCACAACGCTTTTATTTTTCAGGTGACAACGACATGAGGGCTTGTTTTGTGCATTACGAGTTGTATTTTTCAGTGGTAGCACTTAATGTACCACACAATGTACTGGAAGACTTTTAAAATTTCTTAGTGGGGCGAAGTGGCAAAAACCCACAACTGCACTACTTGTGGGGGGATGTTATTTTTACGACATTCATGGTGCAGTAAAAATACCACGTTGTCCCTTTTCTGTGGGTCAGTACGAGTGCAGCGATACAAAATTTATATATATATTTTTTTATATATTATTAAAAAAATAAAATTAAATACCTTTAAAAGAAAAGAAAGAATTGGTTTGTGTCACAATTAGAGATGAGCGAGCATACTCGCTAAGGGCAATTGCTCAATCGAGCATTGCCCTTAGCGAGTACCTGCCCGCTCGGCAGCAAAGATTCGGCTGCCGGCGGCGGGCGGGGAGCGTCGGGGTGGAACGGAGGGGAGATCTCTCTCTCTCCCTCTCTCCCCCCTGCTCCCTGCCGCAACTCACTTGTCACCAGCGCCAGCACCCGAACCTTCTCTGCCGAGCGGGGAGATACTCGCTAAGGACAATGCTCAATCGAGCAATTGTCCTTAGCGAGTATGCTCGCTCATCTCTAGCCACAATGATTTAACCCCATAACCTTTTTTATTTTTCCGTCGATAGGGCTGTGTGAGGGATCCTTTTTTTGCGGGATAGTTTGTAATGGTACCATTTTGGGGATGATAAAACTTTTTGATACCTTTTTACTCAGTTTTTTTCTTGGAGACAGAATGACTAAAAAAAGCACAATTCTGCCATTATGTATTTTTTCTTCTGATGGAGTAAATCATGAGCAATTAATAATGTGATCATTTAATAAACTGGACTGTTATGGATGTAGCAATATCAATTTTTAGATTTTTTTTTTATTCTTTAAATTTTTGGATTTGACAACTTACAAAAGTTTTTTTTAAAGTTTAATACTTTTTCATTTTCAATAATAAAAAAAATCTTATTTTATCTTAATTTTAACTATGTTTACTTTTTTTTTAAACTTGCGATTGATCGTTTATACAGTATAACGCTATACTATAATTTTGCATTATACTATATTTTAACAGCCTGCCTATTAAAGACATGCCACAGGCAAGTCTTCAATAGGCAAAGAGTCACATTAGCATTGGGGACCTTCAGAAGTCTCCAGGCTGCCATGCCACCCGGATGGCACCCCTCAATCTTATCACAGGGGGAAGCCATTAGGGACACTGAAATCCTGACAATGACATTTAAATGTTGCTGCTTTTGCCGGCAGGCGTCAGGTGTGAAAGACAGATGATACCCGCCGTGCATGTAGTGTGTTCAGCTCCAGAGCCCTATCCACACACAGCATAGGCTGCAGACAACTATATACATGCGAACTGCAGATAGCACGTATATAGTCGTATATGTGACGCAAAGGAGTTAATTAAAAAATTGATTTGCTTCAAAAGGTAAATATCATATTGTTAAAAATGTAGAAAACACATTAAAAGCAATTACTGTACTGTAGTAATCTTACTTTGCAGAGCAGCTGACGTAGTATAATAGTTGAAAGGAACTTTGGATATCATGTACTGATCAGATAACCATGCCAGTCTGTCATTCAAAAACACAGTCTTGCCCACTCCTGCGTTGCCGACCAACATAACCGGCTTAGACTTCTGAATAAGTAGATCTGTGAAGTATCCAAGGCACGTGGTTTCAGAAGTATGGACAAATACGGCCTACAATGAATTAAACACAAAAATGATGGAAGTGCTGTTTTGGTTTATGTAGTTAAACATTCAACTTTTTGAGATCACACTCGGTTCACACTGCACTAGTATCTGCTCTGTTGGGTTACTGCGGCTTTGTGACAAGAAGCATAGCGCAGTCTCTACTCTGGTGGTCATAAAATTAGTAAATGCAGGGTGATCATAATAAAGTATTCCTATTCAGAGATGTCTGGAGAGAAATCTACTGGGCATAATTGAAACGAACTTGGTAATAATACTATCCAGGACATGTGGAAGCGATCCATGTGAAAAACATAGCTCCAAATTTCACCACCAGAAGTCAATGAGGCACTGTGAGATGTGAAAAACGAATTCAAGAAAACTGGGCATTGGAAGAACATTATACTCTAGGAAGCAGTTCTTGTATGGGAAAGAATGCAACACCTTCTGTAACATTTTCAGCACTGATGATTGGGCCATGCCTAACTGTCTTGAAAGAGCACATGCACTGCTTGTCCATTGCAGATTCTCCGTAGACTTCTCAACAACTGTAGCAACGTCTTCTGTTTGTTGTTGAGGGATTGGTTTCTGTCCTCTTCCAAATCAGACTTTCAAATTTCCAGTTTCTTTGAATTGCGCCACCATCCTTGTTGGTGTCATTGGGCCTTTTTGTGTTTGATGAATTTGACGAATTTCTCTTAGTGCTCTTGCAGCATTACTGGCGTTCTGGTAAAACAGTTTTACAAGCAAAGCCCATTCTGACAGAGAAACAACCATTGTACAGTACAATCCATCTGACAAGGACTCATCTGACAGCGCCACATTAACCCCTGGTGGTTAAATTTGTAACTCTTTTTTTTTTACATGGATCATTTCCACATTTGTGGGACAGTATTATTACCAGGTTTGGTTCCATAACACAGTAGAAGCCTCTCTAGAAATTTCTGAATATGGATGCTTTAATTATGATCGCCCTGTACATAAACGGTAGGAAACTTTACAGACCCATTCAAAGTCAACAGGATTCCTTAGGATCTGTTTCAAAATGGATCAGTTAAAGCTCTCATTGCTCTGTTAGAACGGAAGACAATACGTTATTGTGAATAGAGCCTTAATTGTTCACTTAGCTCTCTGGTCACAACCAAAATGTATATGCATAAGATTTTTGCAATGGAATTTGATGCAGAATCTATGCGGTCGCTACATCAAATTACATGACAAATCAGCATCCCATTTCGGTCAATGAGAATCTGCACCCTAGTCTATACAGCGTAGATTTTTTTCTGCATGCAGATTAAAGTGACATGTCACTTCTTGATGTGGATTCTGTGTCATTTCTACACTAAATCCGTGTGTGGATCCATGGCCCTACACCTGCATAGCCACAGCAAAAATCCACAGATGTCTGCTGCAGGTTTTAAAGGTAGAATTCATGCAGAAAAATCTGCGTTGGATTCTGCCATGTAAACACAGGTGTAACAGAACCAACATGTCAATTAAATAGTACTTCAATGTAGCAAACTATGACTGAATCATACCCTTTAAATACACAGGCGTATTGATGTATATTTTTACAGGATTTATGATGAATAAGAAGGATCTGTCATGATCAGTTATGATCCAAGTTTTCTACATGAATGGATCAGTCAGGTCTCTGTCATGTAAAAGTTTTGCTTTGCTGAATACAATGCATTACAGTGCAGAGCACAAAATGTTTACTGCTTCACTGTAGGGGAGTGAAAGTGAGTTTAGAGATAATAATTGCATTGATGGAATATGTCTGTCTTCAGCTATCCACACATTATAATAATTCTGTATCATTTTTCATGACAACAGATTCTTTTGAAGCCTGATGGAAAAGCGCTAAAGCAAGTGTGAACAGAGGCTTAGGGTGGCTTTAAACAAAAGAACTACTGACAGAAAAATCACTCAAATTAGCGATTTTGAGAAATAATTGCCCATGAAAACACAGAACCCGAAAGCATACTGAGCAAGAGATAACTCAGTAGAAAGAAGTTGCTTCGTTTCAGCTGACTGAAATCGAAGCGACTAGTGAACGATTCTTGCTCAGTATAAAGAGGCAGTCATTTATCTTTGACCGATTGCCTATTAACAGTGAAAGTAGGCGGGCAGCTGGAAGAGGTCCCCAGTGCACTCCACTTCCATCTACTGAATGACTACAGCTTCAGGCCTTAGTCACACGGGCGTTTTATTCCCGCGATTTGTGGATCGCATGACGGATGCGCATCCGCAAATCTCGTGGCCGGTGGTGAAAAATCGCCCGAAAAAACTGCTCCTAGCCGCGTTTCAATAGAAACGGGCCGGAGCAGTTCAGCGCTGTCCAGCGCATTGAATTCAATGGAGCCGACAATACAGCAGGCTCCATTGAAAGCAATGGGCTGCCGGCGATCTCACGATGAATTTTCGGGAAGGGCTTAAAAATATAAGCCCTTCCCGGAAATTCATCCAGAAATGTGTAAAAACAAAAGATATATATATATATATATATATATACTCACCTGGTCCCGGCAGACGGAGTTCAGCCGCGGCCGGCCGGCAGTTCTCCTGAACTGCTCTGAGTAGTATTCAGCAGCCGGGGATTTAAGATCCCCGCCTGCTGAATGAGCTGCCTCTGATTGGTCACAGCCTCACCAATCAGAGGCAGCTCTCACTTACCCATTCATGAATTCATGAATGGGTGAGTGCTGCCTCTGATTGGCTCAGCGCAGGGACCAATCAGGGGCAGCTCTCAGCTGTCATTCAGCTGAGAGCTGCCCCTGATTGGTCCCTGCGCTGAGCCAATCAGAGGCAGCACTCACTCACCCATTCATAAATTCATGAATGGGTAAGTGAGAGCTGTCTCTGATTGGTGAGGCTCACTTACCCATTCATGAATTCATGTGTAAGTGAGAGCTGCCTCTGATTGGTGAGGCTGTGACCAATCAGAGGCAGCTCATTCAGCAGGCGGGGATTTTAAATCCCCGGCTGCTGAATACTACTCAGAGCAGTTCAGGAGAACTGCCGGCCAGCCGCGGCTGAACTCCGTCTGCCGGGACCAGGTGAGTATATATTTTTTTTTTGTTTTTACACATTTCTGGATGAATTTCTGGGAAGGGCTTATATTTTTAAGCCCTTCCCGAAAATTCATTGTGCGATCGCCGGCAGCCCATTGCTTTCAATGGAGCAGGCTGTATTGCCGGCTCCATTGAATTCAATGGGCAAACATCATTCTTCTCTGCCACAGCTGTTACAGCTGTGGCAGAGGAGAATGATTTGTCTACTATATGTTCTCAATGGGGTCGGCGCTGCTGCCGCCGGCCCCATTGAGCGCATATAGAGAAGAGAACAGGAATCGCAGATAGGTGCGATCTGCGATTTCTGTTCTATAATTTATCGGACGAGCGCATAAAAAGCGCTCATGTGTCCAAAACCATTGCAAAGCAATGGTTTTATAAAATCGCCGGACGCACGCGCATGCGCAAATCGCGCGAAAAAACACCCGTCTGACTGAGGCCTGAGTGTGAAAACACAGGAGCAATAGTCGTTGGAACAACCGTCGGGCACTTCTGCATAACAGTCGATTTGTATAAAGTAACCCTTAGGTCTCATGTCCACGGGGAAAATCAGGCCCACCACGGATTCTCCATGCAGAATCCCGCAGCGGGTCCCTCCTTTCCCGGGGACATGAGGCTAAAAAAAAAAAGATTAAACGTACCTGTCCAGACGCTGCGGATCTTCCCTCCGTCGCGGCGGGATCTTCTTTCTTCGGCCCAGCGGATGTGCTCGGCACGCTGGCAGCGCACCGCGCGCATGTGCCAGGCACATCCGCCGGGCCTAAGAAAGAAGATCCGGCCACGACGGAGGGAAAATACAGCAGCGTCCGGACAGGTAAGTTTTAACTCAGGTACGGGTGTTCCGCGGATCCGACGGCTTCCATAGGCTTCAATAGAAGCCTGCAGGAGCCGTCCCCACGGGAGACCCGCACTAAAATGGAGAATGACGCGTTTTTTTTCTTGCGCATGCAATACGCGCCTGAAGGGAAAAATGACATCCGCAGGTATTTAACTACCTGTGGGTGTCCAATGCATCCCTACGGGGCGCGGATCCGCGTGCGGGAAAAACGCTGCGGATTTTAAATCATCTTTTTACTGTGAACATGAGGCCTTACTGATTACAAATCATGACACTGAATGAATACAGACTATTCCAAAGACACAATAAAAGTCATTAAAAAGGAACTATGAGAAACAATCCCCTTCTCTGTACCCGCCTTCACTGCTACCTGCTTTCAAGCATTACCAATTTTATATATAGGTGAAAGCCCTCACTGACTGACTCACTCATTGACTGACTTGCCACTAATTCTCTAACTTACCACTGCTGTACAAACATGAAATAGGACATGGCCATTCTTTAGGTACTAAATAGGAAAAGTAAAGGGGTCACAACTCGATTATTCAATGCTAAGTGTAAAGGTATTGGCCCTCCTGTGTAATGTACCACATCTAATTCTCTAACTTCCTGATGTCATACAAACATGACATTTAGCACAAGCATTCTTTAGGTCCTAAATAGGAAAACTAAAGGGCTCACAACTTGAAAATTCAATGCTAAGTGCAAAAGTATTGGCACCCCTATGTAATGTACCTAATATAACTCATTAACTTTCTGGTGTCGTACAAACATGAAATTTGGCACGACCATTCTTTAGGTCCTAAATTAGAAAAGTAAAGGGGCAAAGCTCGATTATTCAATGCTAAGTGCAAAAGTATTGGCACCCCTGTGTAATGCACCTAATTTAATTCTCTAACTTCCCAGTGTCATACAAACATGAAATTTGGCATAAGCATTTTTAGGCCCTAAATAGGAAAAGTAAAGGGGTCACAACTTGATTATTCAATGAAAAGTGCAAAAGTAAGTGCACCCCTATGTAATGTGACTTCCCGATGTCGTACAAACATGAAATTTGGCACAACCATTCTTTAGGTCCTAAATAGGAAAAGTAAGGTAGTCACAACACAATTATTCAATGCTAAGTAAAAGTATTGGCACCCTTATATAATGTACCTAATCTAAATCTCTAACTTCCCGATGTCCTACAAACATGAAATTTAGGACGACCATTCTTTAGGTCCTAAATGGGAAAAGTAAAAGGGTCACAACTTGATTATTCAATGCTAGTTACAAAAGTAAGTGCACCCCTATGTAATGTAACTTCCAGTTGTCATACAAGCGCGAAATTTGGCACAAGCATTCTTTAGGTCCTCAATAGGAGAAGTAAGGGGTCACAACTCGATTATTCAATGCTAATTGCAAAAGTAAGTGCACCCCTATGTAATGTAACTTCTCGTTGTCGTACAAGCGTGAAATTTGGTGTCAGCATTCTTTAGGTCCTGAAGAAGGAGGGTGGGAGATGTAGCACATTCAGCAGACAGACATCAGTACATGCAGCCTGAGGAGAATCTAACATATTTTAGTCCTCGGTTACTCTAAAGTAACCTTGACTTCATAAAATTTTCTGTACAAACAACATGTAAACACCTGTATCAAATTAACTCGGGTGAAGTCGGGTATATATTTTATATATGTTTAAAAAAAAACATTCCTAAATGACAATACAATGTACCTGTAGAGGGGTCTCAGGGTCCATATCAAATTTAGGAACTTTTTCACTCCAGGGGATGAACTTCCTGGCTTTGCTATCCAAATAATAATCAAAAACTGTTCCTTGGCCTGGAAATTTCACTGCTTTCATTTCTTTCATCCACCACTGACTGAATTCAGCTCTGTAATCCGCTAACTGAAACAAAACCAACACAATAAAAATAAATATAAGATATTTAGAAGATATGCAGCTGCATATTAGTCCAGTCGCTCAGGACTCCATCTGATCAGGTGATCCGGTGCCCACTGTCAACGCCAGGATATAGAAGCGTCAGATCAGAAGCCACTGCTCTGACCCCCTTGTAAGTGGTTGGTGCTTGTAACTGCAAGCGCAGTTCTAATTAAAAACAATGAGAGCTGATGGAGGCGTGGCTAGCAGATGAGCGAGTGAGACGCTCCCTCACATCGCTCCCGGTCCCAATAACAAAAAACCCGACCCAAGAGGACCTCAAGACCCATCTTACCAGGCAGATGGTGAGAAGAAGATCGCAGGACCACCCCAAGAGGACGCCGACCCACCGGAGGGGAGGTTTGGAAGGCTTCCTCCGCGGCATGGCAGACAGCGGGGAGCGCGGTGCCGCGGCCAAGATGGCGCCGCCGACAGAAGAGAGGAGGGCAAACCCGAAAGTAGAGCCGCCGACGGCCGGCGGCTCAGCAAGAAGAGCAGCGGCAGAAAGCAATTCCCCCGCGCTACACCACGGAGGGGACCGCTCAAGAGGAACAGCAGAGAGGAGTAAGCAGGCGGACCAAGCGGCAGCAGAGGCGGAGAAGCCGGCGGCAGAACGGGGTAAGAGCTGTTCCACCACACCATCAGCCCCCATGTACCCGGCCAGGCAGCTCCATAACCCACCCCAGATCCCAGAGGAAGGGGAATCAGAAGAGCCCCAAGCAGAGGAAATCAGGGGAGTGAGGGCCCTGCAACCCAGCAGTGAAGGAGAGGGCAGCCCCCCCCCCAGCCGCAGCAGCCCCTGCCACAGATACTCCCTCAGAGAGGGAACAATACAAGCAGCCCCAGGAGATGAGAGTCAGGGACTGAGGCACATGCCATAGATAGCCCCAGTCCACCTAGCGTCCACACCTGCATCACCAGGGCTCTCCATAAGCACCGTGACGCCCGCCAGCGCGAAACAGGGGAGAACCGCAAGCAAAGAAATGAACTCCTACCCCCTGAGACCTGACACCCCACCTGAGGAATGGGATTGGAAGGAACATCTTCGTGCGCTGCCCACCAAGAACAAAATAAACGACCTCTTCCAAAAGATGGAAAGTTCGCATAAAAGGGACATGGCGGTTCTACAACAGGATATCCGTCATCTGGGACAGAGATTAGAAGAGATAGAGGGGGAGCAAGAAATAGTCTCTAATACCGTGAATGACCACGCGCTCGAGCTCTCACAGCACTCCCAGCAAATCTCCGAACTATTCAATATGATTGACGACCTGGAAAACCGTCATCGTAGAAATAATTTAAGAATTAGAGGCCTCCCAGAGGAAGTTGACAACACCCAGCTAGAGAAATGGGCAAGAGAATTCTTTAACAAGCTCCTACAAAGACCGCCGGAATCGGAAGTGAAGATTGACAGAATTCATCGTGCCCTAGGCCCAAAACCATCCGATCCAAAAAGACCGAGAGACATTATATGTCGAGTACATTACTACAAGCTGAAAGAACACATCCTCCAACAAGCGAGAAAAGAGAACGACTTGTCCTACAAAGGGGTCCCGCTAATGATCCTGACGGACTTATCACGTCGCACCCTCCAACTAAGAAAGGCCCTGAAACCGCTGCTTACATTACTCCGAGAAAAAGAAATTATATATAGGTGGGGCTTTCCGTTTCAGCTTTACGCCAACAAAGGAGGCAAATCAGCCATATTCAGGGGACTGGGCGACCTACCCAACTTCCTAGGTACCTTTGAGCTACCGCAGGTGTCTCTGCCGGACTGGCCCAAGCCGTCCTCCCTCCCGACTCCAGCACCAAGAAGCGAATGGCAGACAGTGGAACGTAGAGCACGCCGCAGAAGAGAGAGGCTAAGTGAGAGCCGAGAACCCCAAACGCCCAAGGGAGTTAAACCAACCTGACAGAATTCACACCGAACACAGGCCACTCATACACCGGAGAGAGGAGAAACGGATGGAAGAAAAGAGAGTTCGGGACTTTCTTGGGGTCCACGGGGGTTTTGAGGTTCAATAGCAATACTAAAGGTTCAGAGTCATAGGGGTTGGGAGCGACAACCTGTAAATTTGCTAGTTCTTGCTAATATAGCCTATGGCGAAGGCTCGGTTAGCCCTCGCTAACTATCGTGAGAAGATAGACTTTCAGTTCGATAATGACTATTTGTTCTTGTTTTTGATTTTATGTGATTTACCTTGTGTGTTTCCCCTCCCCCTCCTTCCCAAGTCCCCCCCTACTGGAGAAAGTGGTCAGAGCCAAACAGAAGGGCCCTCCCCTTTTGAGGATAAACATGGCTGACCTGACATGCAGCACATATAATGCCAAGGGCCTGAACATCCCTCAGAAGAGGAGCCAGATATTGCGCCATTTCCACCAGAAAAGAATACAGGTAGCTATGTTCCAAGAAACACATTTTAGAACAGACTGTGTTCCATCATGCAGCTCCAAACTCTACCCCACCTGGTTCCATAGCCCGCACCCAACGAAGAAAGCGGAAGGCGTATCAATTGCCTTACACAGAGGATTTAGACACAGTGTGATTGACACCTCCATAGACCAGGAAGGCAGATTTGTCTTCCTGAAACTAGAAGTGAATGATAAGATATTTACTCTGGCTAACATTTATCTCCCTAATCAGGAACAAGTGTCAACCGCCGTTGGGATGCTGAAGACCGTAGCCGAATTCGCAAGTGGATCTAAAATTATCCTGGGCGGAGATTGGAACCTGGTTCTGAACCCAGAGATGGACTCTTCATCAGGTAGGACCTCTGTACCCCGATCCGCACTACAGCTACTTAAAAAAACATTAAACAACCTACACTTAGTGGATCTGTGGAGGATCCTTCACCCAGGGACCACACGTTTCCCTCGCAGTCCACAACACGTACACCCGCATAGACATGCTCCTGGTCTCGCAGGACTTGCTGGACTGGTCCCCGAGGTGCTCCCTGGGGGATTTCATTTGGTCCGATCACGCTCCGGTATACGGAGGGTTCATGGAACATGCGGGCCGCCCGGGAGCCACCTCGTGGAGGCTTAACGACAACTTGCTCCGAGACTACTTGTGTGTCACCGACATTAAAGAAACAATCGCAGGGTTCATAGAGACCCATAAAAATGACCAAAAACCGGCCCCCATCCAGTGGGAGGCATTGAAATGCGTCATTAGGGGAATTTTAATCTCCCATGGAACTAGGCTTAAAAAGGAAAACTCAGTGAACCTACGTAAACTTATCTCACCTCTACAAGCCAAAGAGGAGGCCAACAAAAAATCCCAAAGCAACACTCTTAAAGTGGAAATCTCCTCCATACGTCAGCAGATCCTTAAAATCCTTGATCAACGCTCTCTAACATATAGAGACAAATTACGTAGAGGGGCCTTCGAATACGGAGATAGATGTGGAAGCTGGCTAGCTAGAACCCTCCACCCTAGAACATCTCCCGCACAGGTCACCAAAATACAGGCAGATGGGGGAAGACATGTACATGCAACAAAGGACATACTTGAGGAATTTAAAAAGTATTATTCCAAACTATACAATATTAAAGACTCGACACAGCGTGAAGATCAAAGTTTAGACAGAGAGACAGAGGCATATCTGACCCTTAATGCCCCCAAAAGAATGACAACAGAAGAAGCAGGGAACTTAGACGAAGATTTCAGCGTAAGTGAGCTCGAAAAAACCATCAAAGAACTAAAAGTAGGCAAATGCCCCAGGCCAGATGGCTATACAGCCAGGTTTTACAAGGTCTTCCAAAAAGAGATCTCACCTCTGGTTCTCAAAGCTTTCAATGCGGTGGGGCGGGAGTGTTCCTTCCCGCCACAATCCCTAATAGCTCACATTTCAGTTATTCCCAAACCGGGGAAAGACGCCTCGGTTTGTGGCAACTATACACCCATATCCCTCCTCAATATAGATATTAAACTATTCGCGAAAATGATTGCCACACGCTTACAAAACACCATTCCACTACTGATTCATGGAGAGCAGGTGGGTTTTATCCCGGGCAGAGAAGCTACAACACGGTAAAATCCCTATCACTGATAGCCAGGGCAAAGGCCTCCGGGGAACCGCTGTGCCTCCTGGCGGTCGATGCAGAGAAGGCATTCGACAGGGTCAGTTGGCACTTCCTCTCGGCCACACTGGATAAAACAGGGGTGGGACCGAAGACGAAAGACCGAATTATGTCCTTATATAGCAATCCCTCTGCTAGAATCAGAGTTAATGGAGCCCTGTCGAATGCCTTCCAAATATCCAATGGGACTAGACAGGGCTGCCCCCTCTCCCCGTTCCTCTACGTGTTAACAATGGAAGCGTTAGCAAATGCGATCCGCCAAAACGACTCAATCAGAGGGATCTGGACAGGGAACACCGAGCATAAGATGGCGTTGTTTGCGGACGACCTGCTCTTATATCTGTCCAATCCACGAGTTGGGCTTCCTGTGGTCCTGGAGGAGTTTAGACGTTTTGGCGGAATAAGCAATTCCAAAGTAAACGCACAAAAATCAGAGATTTTGAACGTGACCCTGCCACAAGCCGAGGCAACACAGTTGGAGACACAGTTTCCATTCAGATGGAGACGCTCCTCAATAAAATACCTGGGAATTCAGCTCCCGTCAGATACCACACAGGCCCTTAAACTTAATTTTCTCCCATATCTGACGGAGCTGGAAAGGGATCTCAATAAATGGAAACCACTGTTTTTGTCCTGGAGTGGTAGGGTCAATGTTATCAAAATGGACTCCCTCCCGAAATTTCTATACTTATGCCAGACGGTCCCGGTAAAACTACCAAACTATTACTTAAAACGCCTCTGAACCCTGATCACTGCGTTCGTGTGGAGAGGAAGGAAGCCACGTATGCGCTTCTCGTTGCTCACCAGATAAAAGGAAAAAGGGGGGTTGGGGCTACCCAACTTTACCCTCTACTACAAAGCGTGCCTCTCAAACTGTATTTTAGACCTGCTGAAATAGGACAACCAGAAGCTTTGGGTAGCGGCGGAACACGCTCTGGTTCCGGGAACACTACGGGGAGTAGCATGGATCCCACCTAAATTGATAAATGCAATACCCAACATCTCCCCGTTTATTGGCCAGCTATGCCGGACTTGGGCAGACTTTGGCCAAAAAAATGGATTAGTCTCAGTGCCGGGGCCTTTAACCCCCCTCATATCCAACCCCCAATTTAAGACAACGCTAGATGGATCTTCAATACTAGGTATGCACACTTCACCAATGCCGAGAATTAGAGATGTTATGTCCAATGCGAAATTAAAGACCCTGTCTGAGATCTTGGGAGAGGGGGAAACACGCACAGGCTCCTAGTTACAATACTTTCAACTAAGAGGATTTGTGGGGTCCCTGGTCCCTCGGGTGAACCTCACGAGCTCCCTCACCCCCTTCGAACAAATGGCGGTGTCTTCAGCCCCGCAGAGACATAGGATTTCATCTATATACAAGATGGTGCTGGATCGGGAGGCAGAGGCCCAGAAACCTGCATATGTGGAGGCCTGGGAGAGAGAACTGGGGCGTGGACTGCCAAAGGAGGACTGGGAGAGAGCCTGGCTCCTGTGTCATAAATTGTCCCCGGCTTGCAAAGCTCAGGACCTAAGCTTTAAAATTCTATCCAGATGGTATAGAACCCCCGACCATCTCCACAAAATCTTCCCACAGACATCACCCTGCTGTTGGCGATGCAACGCAGACAGAGGAAATATGTCCCACATCTGGTGGAGCTGTCCCGGAGTGGCTGACCTATGGAAGGAAACGATAGAGCTATATAACTACATCTGTAAGACACAATTAAATCTAACTCAGGAGATGGCTCTGCTCTCAGTCCTCCCCGGCCCAATTAAAAATGTAAAGAAAAGCATATTAAGATTCTTCATACTCGCGACCAGAAGAGTTATTCCCAGACTCTGGAAAACCACGACACCTCCTTCTAGAGCAATGTGGGTGGAGGAACTGAACGACCTCATGCGCTTTGACGAGCTGGGGGCGGAGGAGGGCGACACCCAGGCGAATTTCTACCATACCTGGCAGACGTGGATCGCTTTTAGATCCTCTGAGAAATTTAAAATGTGGGTGGAGTCGGGGCGGCTATAGAAAACTTGGAGGCGTCCCAGAACCTGGGTGTGGCCCCCCCCCCCCCCCCTGTGATCTACT
Organism: Eleutherodactylus coqui; assembly: GCF_035609145.1. Taxonomy (NCBI): domain Eukaryota; kingdom Metazoa; phylum Chordata; class Amphibia; order Anura; family Eleutherodactylidae; genus Eleutherodactylus; species Eleutherodactylus coqui. Next base: position 69,922,834 of record NC_089848.1, on the reverse strand, counting down.
CCATCACCTCTGACCGCTCTCCAGAAATCCACCCGTTCCCTCCCCCCCCCACACACACCTTATACCACCCCCCACCCTCCCCCCGGTTATATTTGTTTGTTAGTCCTGTCCTTGTCTTGGTTTAAGAGTTAATATGTTTGGGCAGCGAAGATCTGCCATAGGAGAGATGAGAAAGATGAGAACATACGCAATTACTTGTTACGAAAGCACGTTTATTTACAGTATTTGACAATAATCCACATTACATTACCTGTGCTCATCTTGGTTGAATGTATGTTTTCTAAATTGAAAATTCGGAATAAAATACTTTTTGAACGAAAAACAATGAGAGCTGAGCCTGCTCTTACATGCGCCGGCCTTTACACAGGGGTCAGAGCAGTTGCTTCTGATCTGACCCTTGGATATCTTGGTGTTGACAGCGTGCTCCCAATCAGCTGATATAATGGGATCCCAAGTGGTGGACCCTAACCGATCAACTATTGATGACCTATTATGACCTATTATGAGTATACGTCATCAATAGTATTTTGCGTGGAAAACCCCTTAAAAGAAGAAAACCAAAATATTTATCCAGTCTTTTGGAAGGGAGCACTTTTAAATAATCTCATACAGAAACATAATATCCTGCCTTTACAACTAAGCATTTATCCAATATCTCTTTTAAGAGAAGCATTAAAAACAGCTTTTTTTGCGGTCTGGTCACTTGCAGTTTCCTCCACCCAATTCAGTACATGAATTAAAGGCTTTGCAATTGTTAACTAAATGTAATACTATTAACAGCAGAGACTGATGATTATTGGAATGTTATTGCTACACACAAATAGTTCCCACATTTCAACTTTGATACACTGAAGATGAACAAAGATGGGAATATCAAGAAAGAAAATACACAAAAAGACTAAGCAATTATGTGAATATAGGAGAAAAGAAAGATAATAGAAGAAAATTACAGGGTGACAGGCAGAAATAAAGATCTTTCAGTGTATTATGTCATGTGCATGAATATTTTACCCTCACAACCCTTTTAATATGCTAAGCCTTTCAATGCACTGTTAAATACATGACAAAGCAATTTTCTATAATTTAGAAAGCATACAAATAAATAAATCATCCATCAGAGTGTCATAACAAACCTGGTCTTTGTGTAGGGCCCCGCCAAAAGCCCAGATACAGGCAAAGACAAAATATAACTCGTACAGGTCTCTCGATGAGTCAGGAGGAACATTCTCTGGGGTCAGTAGACAGTCCAGGAGAGAACATAGTGTCTACAGTAAAGTAATAATATAGTAAATGTAGAGAAAACAGCACAAGCTTGTATATTACACAGACGAGCAATATCCATTTATTTCATCAAAAGCAAAAACATTGCAATAACATTTATTTTTCTGAAACATATAAAGAGTAATTTTCCTCTAATTATGATTATCTAATTATCCACATTAAGGCACCTTAGCAAGAAGTAGATTGTGTTCAATTAAACAAAGGTCTATGAACATTGTGGAAGAGTGATGAATAGATTCTATTAGTAAGCTGTGACTGTAAGGGCTCATGTCCACGGGGAAAATATGATTTAGGATCCGCAGCGGATCTCCCGCATGCGGATCCGCATCCCATAGGGATGCATTGACCACCCGCGGGTACATAAATACCCGCGGATTGTCAATAAAAGTGATTAAAAAAAAAATGGAGCATGAAAAAATCTGGACCATGCTCCATTTTCATGCGGGTCTCCCGCGGGGACGGCTCCCGCGGGCTTCTATTGAAGCCTATGGAAGCCGTCCGGATCCGCGGGAGACCTAAAATAGGAATTTAAAGCATTTACTCACCCGCAGCGGGCCGCGAAGCTCTGCTCTTCCTCACGGCCGCATCTCCCTTGCTTCGGCTCGGCGGATGTGCCCGGCGCATGCGCGCGGCACGTCGACGACGTGCCGGCGACGTGCCGCCGGCGTCAGGAATTCATCCGCCGGCCGAAAATGAAGATCCGGCCGTGAGGAACAGCTGACCTTCCCCGCCCGCGCCGGATAGGTAAATGCTTTTAAATTGCTATTTTCGGCGCTCATGTCCGCGGGGCAGGAGGGACCCGCTGCAGATTCTCCATTGAGAATCTGCAGCGGATCTGATTTTCCCCGTGGACATGAGGCCTTAAGGGGTTTTCCCACTAACTAAAATTGCTTCTCAGCCACTCTGTACTACCTGGTTGCCGATGACCAGGACTTGTGACTGCTGCAGCCAATCAATGGCCACAACAGTGACTTTCTATAGCCAGTGATTGGCTGCAGCAGTCACATGCCCTGGTCATCAGCCACCAGGAAGTACAGAGTGGCTGAGAAGTAATTTTAGATAATGGGTAAACCCCTTTAGCCACAAAAGGAGATATAAACTGTACATGAAGCTGTACATCTCACAATAGTGACTTCTAGTCGGCAGGTCAGTGCGTTATATAATGCCTACAAGGTGCACATAGGCTATTGATAAGAAAACAATCCCTTTAAAGTCAGGAGATTTGAGTGTAACAGCCAGTATTTTATAGAACTCTATGAATAACATATTAGATTTACTATATTTTAGGATCAACATGTGCCGATCATGTAGGTTTACTATGAAAATCTACTTACCTGAACCATGCTGTTCTCTGAAATGGGTGTTATGGTTTTAACAAGACCTGTTCTTAACAGTTCCAGACATGGAGGCACATACTTGTCAAAAAGGATGGTGAGATTGGCCTTTTCTGTTTGGCTATTTCTGGCATCTATCCAGCTGGTCACATAGCTGGCACAGAGAATTAAGAGACTTAAGACAGTTTGATCGTTACCACACTCTGTGAATGTGTCAATAAAACTGAAGAACATTAATGAATATGGGGCTCATTTATAAAAAATTTATGCCAGTTTTTTAGCATTAAAAAATAGCTTATTTTTGCACAAGAAGGTATTTGCACAAAAATATTAAACTTTTCTTTTTTTTTGTACCAGCCCTGTTGTTTTTTTAAAAGGCAGGGTTTGTCGGGCGGTGTGGTCCTCCCCAGGCCAACAGATTTATGTACCATATATATTCGAGTATAAGCTGAGTTTTTCATCACATTTTTTATGCTGAAAAAGCCCCCCTCGGCTTAAACTCACGTGAGGTAAAAAAGAACCAAAAAACAAACCCGCAATACTCACCTCCCAACCGGCGTCTGTGTCCCCAGCGTGATGGTCTCCTCAGCGGTGCGGCAAGCTGCTTGAGAATTCTCCCCGCTGCCATCTCCCTGCCCGGCTTTGAATCCCCCGCCGTCAGCGCTGTGTAAGTAAGCTCTGTGATTGTAACGAGCGCTCGATCATTCACAGCCATTCAGTGAACGACATAACTGAATGGCTGTGATTGGTTTATCGAGGGCCGGCTGTGTTTGGCTGGCGCTCGATCCAATCACAGTGCTTAGTTACACAGCGCTGACGGCGGGGGAATTTAAAGCCGAACAGGGAGATGGCTGTGGGGAGAATTCTCAGGAAGCTTGCCACACCGCCGGGGAGACCTTTGCACCGGGGACATAGATGCCGGCTTGGAGTTGAGTATGGCTTTTTTTTTTTTAACCTCGTATTTACTTGAGTATAGCTAGGCTTATACTCAAGTCAGTAAGTTTTACCAGTTTTTTGTGGTAAAACTTATTGACTCGGCTTATACTCGGGTTGGCTAATACTCAAATATATACGGTATAATTTATGCCAGAAACTGGCGTAAGTTATACCAGAGATGCATGCCAGGCTGGACTTAGTATACTTTTTTGATAAGGACCACTGAGATTCCAAGATGCACTCAATACAGAGATGTGCGCCTCTTCATGCATTCAGCGCACCGTGCATTAGGGAAAATTGTACTTTGCCCGGCATCAGAGATGCTGTGCTTATTACATTTTCCCCTATGTCTTTATTATTGTGGTCTGTAAGGTTGATGGTAAGAAAAATCCTGCTTCTGCTAACCTATCTATATTCCACTTAGTGGTGGTAAGTTATTTTCAGTAGGCCATTTTTAATTAAAAAAAACTTAAAACTGTATTTGATTTCCAATATAATGGTCAAGTAAAAAAAATATTACTCTCAGACAACCACTTTAGCTTAATACACTGGTAATGCTTTCCATCATTGTGAGCCATATTAATGTCTTTGAAAGAAATTAATGTAATGTGCGAATATGTGCTGCTTATTTCTTTACACTGTTAGCTATTTTATTACTTACGGATTCCAACCCAGATCCTGGGGGTTCACATAGAGAATTCCTGCTCTGGAAACAGTGGCTGGAGTTGCGGTTTTTAAATGATGAATTTCAAAAACTAGACGCATTGTAGGAGTTAGAGGGATCCTCTCATTACTTGCAAGTGTCAGGACCTTCATAAAGAAATAAACAAAATATTATGCATATATGTGTGTGTGTATTTATATATATATATATATATATATACACTGTATATATATATATACTGTATATATATATATACATACACACACACACATATATCCATATAGATCTAAATAAATATATTATATCTATCTATCTATCTATCTATACATACACACACACACATTATATTAGGCTTCCCATTTTCTCTCTTCAGAAGCCTGGACAAACTAGGTGGCTTGTTAGTGCCTCCCCCCCCCCCCCCCCCCCCCCCTTCCCCAGCATCCAAAAACTCGGCATTCTTCAACTACATGAATCAATGGAATATAGTAAATAGTGTAATAAATTACAGAGAAATGCGCTTAAGGGGTCTTTCCATCTTGTATGGTGATGGCATACCATTAGTATGTTACTATTAATCGGCAGTTGGATCTGTGTGACGCCACCTATCCTAATGAAGGGGCTGCGATGCTAGAGTACTGCTGAGTCACCTTCATTGTTTTTTTCCTGTACAGTGGTGCCCCGGCCACCCAGCTGTGCAAGAACTGCAGCATAGTCACATTCAAGTAAATAAGGCTCTCTGAGTGGCCAGGAGCACCACTGTACCACTGTGCAGGAAAAAGCGAGCGGCCCCTTTATTCCCAATGATCATTTTACAATATAGACAATTCCCTTTAAAAGGTGTGTGTATTGATTCTTAGAATGGAGTTAGTAAAAAAACAAAAATCAAACATAGCTGGCAAGAATATACAGCAGAGCTGTATGTAGACAGTCAAACAGACAACCCGTTGGATCACGTACATCAAGTAGAACAGGAAAAGGGCATTCTGGAGGAAGAAGTCACATAGGCCCTGAAACAACTACCAAACAGGAAAGCTCCGGGCATTGATCACGTACCAGCCGAACTGCTCAAACCAGTGTCAGCCAAGATCCTAACCGACCTATGGCAAAAGTTCTGGAGCTCCAAATCTTGGGCCAAAGACTGGACAAAATCTGTCTTCGTCACACTTCCAGAAAAGGTGATGCTCAAGAATGTTCCAATTACCGCAGCATCGCCCTCATATCTCACACCAGAAAAATTCTTTTAAAGGTCATACAAAACGCATTTCGACAATTGTTGAACGGGAACTGACGGGCGTTCAAGCTGGCTTACGCAAAGGTCATGGCGGCAGAGACCAAATCGCGAACCCGCGCTGGATCATGGAGAAGACCCGAGAGTATCAAAAGGACGTGCACATGTGTTCTATCGACTACAGCAAGGCATTGGATTGTGTCGAACATGACAAGCTTTGGAAGTGTCTGAAGCAAATGGGCATCCCAGAACATGTTGAACAGCTTATAAGGTCATTTTACAATAACCAAGAAGCAACAATCAGGACAGCTTATGGAAACATGGATTGGTGCGGAATCAAGAAAGGCGTACAGCAAGGCTGCATTCTATCACCGGTTCTTTTTAATCTGTACACAGAAGCGATCAGGAGGCGAAGCAATTTGGACGAATTAGAAATCAGAGTCAAAATCGGTGGCTGAAGTGTCAACAACCTCCCATATGCAGATGACACCACCCTGCTTGCAGAAAGTAAAAGGGACCTGGAATACCTTAACCAACGAGTGCAAAAGGGAAGCGAACACATGGGACTGTACCTCAACAGCAAGAAAACGAAAGTCATGACTGCGGTGGGCAACAGTACAGTGAACATCAAAATTAGCAACAAAGAAGTCGAATCGGTCCAAGATTTCATCTTCCTTGGATCCAAAATCGATTGCAACGGGCAATCTGGACCGAAGATCAAGAGACGGATTACACTTGGCAGGAATACGATGCAATGAATGGAAAAGATCTGGAAAAGCAAGGACATTAGCATTGCAACAAAACCAGACTGGCCAATGCAATAGTTTTTCCCATAACTACATATGGTTGCGAAAGTCGGACGCTCAGGAAAACAGACAGAAGGAAAACTGATACGTTTGAACTCTGGTGCTGGAGGAGAATGCTACGGATACCTTGGACTGCCAGGACAACACACAAGGTAGTGTCAGATTACATCAAACTAAAAATATCACTCAAACAACGGCTCTCTTTTTTTGCCCACGTGATGCGCACTAACTCACTGGAAACAGTACTGATGCTCGGCAAGGTCAGTGGAAAGAGAAGATCAGGACTACAAAGAACAAGATGGCTAAATACAATGAAGGCCACCACGAACATGACAATCGTGGAACTGAAAAAAGCCATGAAAGACAGGAATGCGTAGAGAACACTGATCCATAGAGTGACGGAAGGTCGGATGCGACTGAACAGATAATCAATCATCAGCAAAAAATACTGAACTTATCACTTTACTGCATTCTGAATTACAACAGGTAAAAATATATATTTATATGTCATTAGTGATTATTCATCTACTTTACATATTTAAGTTTTTGTTCACCTTATTGTCATCCATTACTGTGTTCAGTGATTCAATCCACATGGGATCAATGTCTCCATCAAGCACAATCCACTTTGGACTCTCATGAGTTAGGTTTGCTTGTTCTCTCATAAGATTAGAGAAGAGACCTGAAAAAGAAATCAGATGTCATTGTGGCAGTTTGTTATTTGGAAGTGCAGATAACAAAGAGCTTGTAATAAAATACCTACTCTGAAAAAGTGGTAGAAGATTAAAAACACCAGGAGTCTATTTGGGGTAACACAAGTCTGTGTGAAACAATGTGTGATTGTGTTTGTGTCACTCAGTATGTGTCGCTGGCATGTAGGCATTCAGAGAGGTATTTTCAAACAGTGTCATGATAAGGGGGATTTTTATGGATGGAACTGAATATTAGGGTCATTACTAAGGATGGTCAGCGTGACAGTCCAATCCAACTGATGGCACTGTGTGCATGAGAGTACTGGGCCATAATGGAGGGAATATAAATTAACACGTTAATTATATGGGGACTTCTCTATTCGCTCGTTAATTTAAGTGAGATGGGGGGGGGGGGGGGCAAAGAGAAATAACAGTATATTATATCAAGTTTTTCAGTATGAAAAATGTTTGACTGAGCATAACTAATCTGCATAGAGAAAGTAGTTACTGAAAGTGGAAAAGGTCCAAAACCCATAATTGAATTTGAAGAGAAAAATGATAGAAATAAATAATAGGTCCTAGTAGAATAAAATAACAGAACAAAAAGATAATCGCTTAAAAATAAAACCTGGTTTTAAAATGATTCGAAATTTTGTTCCCTTTGCAGGTTTAATATAAAAGATAGGACAAAACACATCAAACAGATATAAGAAGAAGATATTTATATATATTGAAGAAATTTAACCCCTTAGTGACCAAGCTTGTTTGCGCCTTACTGACCACGCCAAATTTTGGAAATCTGACACGTGTCACTTTAACATAGAATAACTCCATAGGGGCTCGGTCAGACGAGCGTTTTCTTTTGTGCACCGATGGGCACAAAAAATAATGAGTCTATTAGAACCACTGGTTTCCTATGAAGTGTTCACATGTCCATTTTTTACAGGCGCAAAATACTCTCCCCTGCAGTAGATAGGACGTGCGTGCGCCGGTGAGGTCTGTACTGCGCGTAACATCGTGTGATGTGAGGGAGTCCCCTCATCAGTGAACTGAATGCTGTGATTTAAAAATCCCCGCCTCCTGGAAGCGCTGCCTCTGATTAGCTGAGCGCTGTGACCAATCAGAGCTAGTGCTCAGCCATTCATTGAATCACAGCTGAGCGCTGCCTCTGATTGGTCACAGCTCTCAGCTAATCAGAGGCAGCGCTTCCAGGAGGCGGGGATTTTTAGAAAGTGCTGAAGAACACTTCCGGGTAGCCAGAAAATAGAAGCGGCGAAGCCCTGACAGCGCTGCTAGGTGATGTATCAAATTTTTATTCCATTCACCTAGGGCTTATTTTCAGGGAAGGGCTTATATTTCAAGCCCTTCCCCTAAAATCACTGTGGGGGTTGCCTGCATCCCATTGAAAGCAATGGAAGAACAGTTGTGGCAGGGGATTCTTTCATCCCCGCTGCAGTCCCCTCATCACTGAACACTGTGACAGTGCTGTCAGTGTTCAGTGATGAGGGGACCTTCGTAGACCATCTGCGCTTCTACTAGCACAGCTGCTCTAGTAGCACGGAGCTTCGGTAACGCGCATTTTGCATATCCTCGAAGTTTTTTTTTTTGCACACATAGGTGCGCAAAAAAAAAACGCTCATCTGACTGAGGCTTAAAGGTTTTGCATATCCAAGTGATTCTGACATTGTTTTTTCGCCACATATTGTACTTCATTTAGGTGGTAAAAATAGACCAAGAGAATTTTTGTGTATATTTATTAAAATTGTCATTTTTTAACACTTTCAACTGTATTATGTCAAATATGTGCAAACATACTGTAACATTTTTGATGAGTTATATATTTCCACCTGTTTACTTTATTCTGAAAGCACATTGGAACAACTTTAGTTTTTTTTAACCATTTAGGAGACGTACAAATTTAACATTAACATCTTGAGAAACATTTTGTTTTCCTACACCAAGCCAAGATTGCAAAAGCTCATATGTATCAGAGTGATAAATACTAGAGATGAGCGAATATACTCGTTTCGAGTAATTACTCGATCGAGCACCGCGATTTTCGAGTACTTCCGTACTCGGGTGAAAAGATTCGGGGGGCGGGGGTAGGCGTGGCGGAGCGGGGGTAGCAGCGGGGAACAGGGGGGAGCCTTCTCTCTCCCCCCACTCCCCGCTGCAACCTCCCACTCACCCACGGCGCCCCCCGAATCTTTTCGCCCGAGTACGGAAGTACTCGAAAATCACGGCGCTCGGGCGAAAAAGGGGCGTGGCCGAGTAGGTTCGCTCATCTCTAATAAATACCCAACAAAAAAATGTACCCACATTTAAAAAAAATACACCTCTTAATGTATTCGCTGAGGGGTGTCATGAGTATTTAGACCTCGCCATTTTTTTCAGGGGTTAATGCAATTTAGAGGAGAAAAAAATAAAATTTCATATTTTTGCAAATATGTCATTTTAAAGACAGTTTTTTTTCTATAGTGACCATGAAAATGAGGAACTGCACCACAAATTGGATACACATGTTTGTCTTATGTTCAGAAACATACCCATTGTGGCCCTAATTTTATGTCTGCATGCAGAACAGGGCCCATGAAAATGAGGAACTGCACCCCAAATTGGATACACGTTTGTCTTGTGTTCAGAAACATACCCATTGTGGCCCTAATTTTATGTCTGCATGCAGAACAGGGCCCAAACCGAAAGGAGCAGCCGGTGGCTTTCAGAACAGAAATTTTGCTTGAAGGTGTTTGAGTCCCCATTGCCCACTTGTAGAGCCCTTCAGCAGCCAAAATGATATAGAATTCCCACACATTACCTCATTTTGAAAACTAGATCCCTTAACAAATTCATCTAGGGGTGTACTGTGTATTTTGACCCCACAGTTTTTGAATGAATCACAGCACACATATGAATGAAGACTTTCACCTCAAAATTGATACCCTTGTTTGTCCTGTGTTCAGAAACATACCCATTGTAGCCCCAATCTGCACCAGGCATGCGTGACAAATAATCCAATATTTTTAATTGATAGTACGAAGCATGTTTTGTTTTTTTTTCATTTAGATTTTTAACATTTTTAATACATGAAAATGTTTTGGCTTTACAAAGATCTGTTTAGATCGAAACGTCGCTGTGACATTCGTGCTGTACTGCTGCATCTGTATATTGCTACTTGTGGGACCAACATGGAATAAAGTTCCTTTTATCCAAAATAGACTGCAGTAGATGCTGCCTTTGATTATATCTTTATTTTTTATAATAATACAAATCTTTATTTTCGACTTAATTCTACATTTCCATCTCCATAGGGGACTTGAACTTGGGATTGTTTCACCACTTATACAGTATTGCAATATATGCCATTTCTTTTTATTAGTAGGATCAGTCTATAGCCAATCCTAATAGGCAAAAATACATGGCATTCTTGGGAGCCTTCAGAGGCTGCCATGACAACTGAACGGCACATTGCAATCCCATCACTGGGGGGCTGTTTGGGACCCTCAAACTCAGTTCATCAAAATGCCACTGTCAAAATTTAGAGCAGCATTTAAAAGGTTAACAGCCATCATCAATGTCAGTGCTGATGGCGGCTGTTGCCAGTGGGTGTCAGCTGTCAAAAGTAGCCTTAACTGCAGTGTATGGAGTAGGATTGGCTCATGATCCCACTCCATACAAACGCTAACGCAGGAGGGCATACCGTTAAGCATCAAAATAATTGTTTTCTGTTTTTGACTCTAAACATTCTGTCAGCCATAAATTCTTTGAAGCCTTGTCTCTGCAAGATGATTCAAGCGTTCTTAAAGGGGACCTGTCAGGTCCTCTAAGCTGCTTGGGCTGAGGGCAGCAGGGTATAATGACAGACAGACTGATTTCCGTGATACATCACTTATACGGATTGGTTTAGTAGTTTTTCAAATCTTACTTTTGGAACTTTGCAGGGCTGAACTGAAGAGGAGTCCAATGAAGCTCATAGAAATACATATATGCACACTCCTCCCACCCACCTTCTTCCTCCAGATCCAGACTGGCAAGTACTTGTATGTTACTGTGCATACAGAAGGACATAAAATCAGCATATCTGTCATTATACACTATTGCCTGCAGCCCGGAGGACCTGACAGGTTCCCTTTAAGGCATCGTTTTTGGGTATGTATATGAAAATGTTTAATTTATCACTATTGTTTGAAATGTACAGTTACTGTACCTAATAAGGTCAGAACTCGTTATAAGGTCACTTTGAATTGAAGGAATGCTGCCATCCAATAGATGGCACTGTAGAGGTATTTTCCATCTTTCTTATTTGTACCCAATAGGGCATACATAAGATATAACTTAACAGTTTTATTAGGCCCAGGGCTTTTAATCTTTAATTGTGAGGCCCAGTGATTAACATGCTAAGGGTTTGAGTATGACAGAAAAAAGGGAGCCCTTTCTTTTATATGCACCATGATCAGTCTTGGTTGCAGTGCTTATGGGGTTACAAGCCTTGGATAAGAGTTTTCTCTGATCCTGGCCATTAGAGCAGGAGTGTGGCCTTCAGTAGCTGTCAAACTCCTGCTATTGCTCACATGGGCACGATAGTTTTGCCTGTGCAATCATCATGACATACATATATGGCATCTTGTGGAAATCATAACGTATATATACCATACATCATAACCAACACTAAGTGAATTTAAACATACTCGGGCTAAATGTATATTAATGCTAAGATAAAAGTAAAAAATAAATCATATAACGGCAGATTAGTTGGCCATGCGGTCTTCATTTGCCATCAATCAATCTTCTATAATGCAGTGAACAGGTTAAAGTGGTTAGCCCAAAATGTAAAGTTATCTCCTATCCACAGAATAGGGGATAACTTTATGATTGGTGGGGGTCACAACACTAAGACCCCCACCAATCCCGAGAAGGGAGGTCCTGTGTCCTCCCTCTTTTTCACTGTTGGCTTAGTGCACCCTACACAGTGAGGAGATTTAATGCAGATGCAGTCGCGTATGCATGGTGATGCTTCATTCATCTTCAATGGGACTGAAAAAGATGGTGGAGGCAATTTATAGCAGCCCCACTGAAATGAATTGAGTGGCAGCCGTGCAGCCAGCGCTCTAGTCTTTCTGATGTCACTAGCGGTAAGAAAAGAGACTTCAGTGGCAAGAAAAGGGGGGGCACGAGACCCCCGTTCTCAATATCAGTGAGGGTCTCAGCAGTGAGACCTGTGGATAGGAGACAACTTTAGATTTTTGGATAACCCCTTTAAGAGAAGAGTGACTACTGTATATGGCAATGATTAGGTATTTAAGTCAACACAACACTTAATACATTAATTGTTATTCATATCAAAATATTATTTACAGTTCGATTACCATCTTTCCACTCTCGTGTGCTGGGATGGATAAAGCCAAAAAGTTCATCAGTGGTGACTGCTTTGGGGTTTAAATCATTCCACGTAGGCTTTTGTTTGCGGTTTAAGTATGTCCGATTTAGTGTCTTTAATACCTGAAAATGTACAAGTATAAAGTAGAAATAAAAGCCCTCCCAACGGCTCCTATCAGTGGTATATCTTCCTATGCATTCCATTAATTTCCCAGTAGTTTCCTGATATAAATCATCAGTAATTATAAAGACATTCTGAGCAGAATGGAAGCAATTAAGTTATACAGTCTGTAGTGTAATTAGTTGTGATGAAAGAGTAGAAGTGCAGAAGTATTGTATGTGTGCAAGAAAAGAAATTATACAAATAACTGTCACAAAGCCAGATCTGGAACGAAGTCACAAATTGCAGGTTAGGTTTTTTTCCACTTTTCTCGAGGTCAATTTATTTGAAATTAAAATAGCTTAAGGTATAAATTGTAATTGTTCGCTTAGGCGGAAAAACTGCGGGTTTAATAACATTTACTTATAAAACTATCTAAATAACAATTGCTTAACTACTTATAGTCTGACATATAAAAAAGGAAAAAAGTTGGAGCTTCTTGCGCGAAGGATAAAAGCCTTTGAACGTCCATTATCCAGCTGATTTGGCGAGTGATATGATACTTTTCAGCACATACATAGGAGACTTTTTTTTTTCTCTTTTTAAATAAATATTTTTTTAGATTTTCTTTATGGGGCAAATAAGTGAATTTTTTAGCAAAAATAAGAGGCCAAAAAAGTCTGCCTTTATCTACACAATTATTTTATTCTCCTACCTTGCTCTTTCCTGTTCCTGCACTTCCAACCACAAAGACGGAGTGGCGCACAGCTAGTAACTCCTCCAGCTGAACAACCTATATGAAGATCACAGAACAATTACTACATAAATTAAATGGGTATTCCCATCTCAAACCTTTCACAGGATATGTCATAAAAGTCTAACAGGCACAGATTCCAACTCCGGGGCTTGTGTCTATCTCCTGTTCTAACCCCTGCTGACCCAGGCTACCCGGAATAAGGTCGTTGGGGTAGTCAGAGGATAGAATTAGCTAAGCGCCAAGCGTTGAGCTGTTTCTGTGACTCTCATAGCAATTAATTGGAGTGACACAAACAATGTAGCACAGCGAATAACACCATTTCCATAACTCAGAAACTGTGGAAAAAGCTTAGTGTAATACAGTATGTTATTAATAACACAACTGAACCTCATTAGGCTAAATAGCCTTTTAATCCATGGAAGTGGTGTGTCGTGCGTGCGCGTATGAACTGGTCCTGCGTGCGCATAAAGTACAGTCATTTGTGCAAATCAACCTCATCAACCTTGGTCATTGCACAAATGCGTTGCACATATGCTCGTGTGAAGCCGCCCTGAAGGGGTAATTTCTGCCTAAAAAGGCTTAATCATTATACAAGTAAAAAAATTATTCAACTTTCTACTATACTTTGTTTTAATTGCTCTGTATTGTAAGGGTATTAGTTTGCTGTGAGTGGATGACAAGATTGTTGTTTACGTTCATGGCCTTATGCCTGGTTTAGACACAATGATTCTCGCTCAAAAGACGCCTGCTGTGTGCATTTACAGGGCAAGGTGATCGCTCCAACGGCAGTTTGATTGACAGTTTTGAGCGATCACTTTGCGCTCCGAGCATGGTGAAGGAAAACGATCAGCGACTCGTTAATGAAAACCACATGATGTCAGTGCAGTTAGACCCAACGATTCTCGCTGAAAAGACGGCTTTGAGCGATTTTTGAGCGAGAATCGTTGTGTCTAAACCAGTCTTTAAAATCCATTGTATGTCACCTGCGGTGCTAAAGGCCTATTGAATTCTATTGAGCCACTCACACTTGCATCTTTTTAATGTGCGTAATATGCACAGGGAAGAAAAACACAACATGTCCTTTTTAGGTGTGTATTACATGGGTAAAACAAAAAATTTTAGTACCGTGTTAGCAGGTAGAGCAAAGTGTGATTGTTCTCAGCAAGAGAAACCAAGTAATCTTGCAGATATGACACCTTTTAATGGCTAACAAAAAGGTTTCCGCTCCGACCTCTGTTATTGCGTCGCTGACAGCATGCACCTGCACAGCTGATCAGTCGGCGTCCCGAGCGGCGGACCCCGACCGATCAACTACTGATGACATATCCTAATGATAGGTCATCAATAATATTTATGCCTGGAAAACCCCTTTAAATATTCCTTCAATCCTTTTCAGATTGGAGTCGCTGTCAACCAGTTACCAGTACCCCAGGCAAACAGACAATTTTGCCAGATGTAGAGGAAATGTAGTATTACATGGTGGCCAGCCAAATGTAATACATGGATAGTTTGAGTCTGTCAGAGAGTCTCTTGGTTGTGACTCAGAGGTGGGACATGAGTTTATAATTTAAATGAGATGCTAGAGAGTGTAAAATAGTTTTAGGGCACGTTCATAGAGCAGATTTTAGTGTGGATTTTCTACAGCGGAAAATCCACACCAAAATCAGGATCGAATTCAGTGTCAAAAATTGATGATTCTGACACAGATCCGCACCAGACGTTACCCTTACAAATGAAAGGGTCAATTAAACTGTCAATCCGCGTCAAAAATGCTTTAAAATCTGCACCAAATGGTGCGGATTTCAACGCGTATCAGCACCAAAATCCACAGTGCAAAATATGCTATGAATTTTGGTGCGGATCCACACAAACATCTGCAACTTGTAAAGTACCTTTTGAGAAGTTCTCCATATACAAATTTAAATACAAGTCCATGCCTATATTTACTGTAGCCATAGAATATATAGAATTAACAGTTCAAAAGAAATACATTGACAAATAAGGTAAAGGACAAGCCCAATGGTAAGTTTGACTAATAAGGTTTAGCATCTTTAACTCATTTGAAAAACCCACAATAAAAGATAACCTTCATGTTCCTGCCAGGTTGTCCGTATGTATGTTAATAAAAGTAATTAAGAATAAATTGATTTTTGTCTTTACTTTGAGAATAAAGCTCTCTTCGGGCTGCAAGTGAAGCTCAAGCATAGACTGCTTAACCATCTGTTCAAAGTGAAGGTCCCTCTTCCTGGGAACATCCAATGCAGGAAACAGGTCACTGATCAGGCCCATGAAAATTGGGACATCATCTGTTACTATCTTAGGTAAATTGAAGTCTCGTAAAGCTCGCATGAGTACCTAGAAGCGGGAATTAGGGAACACACATTAATCTGAATCTACGTGACATTACTTTTTTCATGAAAAATGACTGTTACAAACTCTAAAATGCATCAATGTAATTTTCAGATTTTAGTAAAAACAATCCAAAAAATAACTGTAAACTGTAATATAATAAGCAAATAAATAAGTAAAAAATGAAAAGGTTTGTGCACCCTTTGTCAACTTACATGTTCTGTTGATTTCCAAAGTGAAAAAGGAGTTAAAGCGGTTATCCAGGATTAGAAAAACGTGGCTTTTCATCTAGAAACAGCACCACACCTGTTCATAGGTTGTGTAGGGTATTGCAGCTCAGCCCCATTCACTTCAATGGAGTTGAGCTACAATACCAGACACAAGCTACTGGCTGGTGCAGCGTTGTTTCTACAAGGAAGCAGCCATGTTTTTCTGATCCTATACAACCCCTTTCATAGGCTCTGCAGGATATAAACTTAAATGGGTTCTCACGGCAAAGACTATTGATGACCTATTCTCATAATAGGACATCAATAGTCTTTAAATAGTTTATCGCGGGGTCCTGCCACTCCAGATCCCTGGTGATAAGATGATCACCCAGCCCGCTGTCAGTGCAGCAGGCTGGATGTGTGTGAAAGTAGACAGGAGCAGAAATGCCCTAGCTGTCTTCACTCTCATTAAAATCAATGGGAGCTGAAGCTGACTATTACACTTCCAGTACTTCCTACTTTGACACCCAGGAGGAAAAGGAAGTGTGATAGCCACTTCAGCTCTAAATGATTTCAATGGCAGTGAAACCAGCTAGGGTACTTCCACTCCTGTGGACAATTTGGATCTCACATGCATAATATAATTGAAAACTACTCATGAATTTTAGTCATTTTTCTTTCTATGGACTATAAAGGCCATTCCAAAATGTATTTCCTTTTATACTTAGTTCACACTAGGTCAATTTTGAAGTTTGTTTTGGGGTAAATCAGGTTTTCTTTAAAAAAAAAAAAAAAAAAGGTGCTACATAAAATGTAAATAATGTGAAGTATAGAATGGAGCACGTTTTGTTGTGATATCCAACCACCCGTTCCTCTTACCTAAATTCCTTTCCTTATTTCTGTAATGCTACTATTCTTGTTTTTCATTTGGAGTCTGACTTCGTAATGGTGGCCTATAGAGCTCTGGGTATCATATGCAAGAGCAGATTCCTACAGTATAGCATACTGTATAACATTCTTCCCTCTACTCACTCTTCTGCCTTCTCCCTTTTCCACTCATGTTCCTCAGCTAATCTCGATTCAGCATAAGTGAAGTGCCTATTACAGGTCCTCTAGGTCCTGCTTAAAAAAAAAATCCTCTTGTTTCTCAAACTATTCTTCAAAGAGGTAGCACACTTAAACTCTGTGAGCGAAGAGATCCCTTTCATTAAATTGCAGTTTGTACAGGGTGAGATACAGGCAGACAAGAAAGTTGACTTTTCCATAAGCTGAAAGAAGTAGCTTCTAGCATTAAAAGACTTTAAAAAGCCTCAGAAAAGTGCTAAAAGCATAAATAACTGCAAAAAGTACACATTATTGGTGATGATGTGTCTAAATGAGCATATTGAGTAACTTACGCTATTTTAATCAGTATGTCAGGAATTCTATAACAGAAATGTACCTGATCTTCTGGCCGGTTACTATCACCTCGTTTTAGGGAGCCTGCTACAACAAGGACAGACTTTACAGCTCTCAGGCCCCAGTCATAGTGATCCTGTAAAAAGGTTAATCAAATGAAAAAACTTGTTAAAATATTCATAAAAGGTCGGCAAAGCATATTAGACTATACTAGCAAAATAAGTTGTATATATGCTATTAATGGTTGACGAGCTAACAGTTATACTAAATAGGAAAATGTGCAAAAATATGGCAGGATTCACAGGGAAAGTGACAGGAATACATCATATGGAAAATATGAGTGGAAAATAAAAAAGTTGCATTGCCAAACAAAGGGTTATCAGAGGAGATGTTTGAATATTCAGTAATAATTAGGTGTCCAGTGGCATATACTGAAACTAGCGTGGTGTAACAGAGAGGCTAAGGCTGAGTAATGTAAGTCCATGCAAGTGAATTCGAGTCAACCGGAGCAAGGGTTGATTTTTGCATCAGCTCCACACTTTGCCTAAAAGAGAGGTTCTTGAGTAGAGGACCCCTGCTATTATTTCCATATTCCCTGATATTCACTACTACACTGCAGCTTATTCAGTAAAATTCCCTTGCATTGACTTCCATTACTCAGCTTTAGCCTCTCTGACATACCACCGTAGTTTTAGTCATATTGTAGTGTAGAAGTGAAAAACATCAACTTCCTAAAAGGCATCTTCAGCTGGGTTTTGCCCGACATTCGTCCCGTGTAACGATGCCTGACACTCTTCCCTCTGTGTCCTCTCTCCCGTGCTGCTGCACGGGAGCTAGTAGTACCGGCTCGTTCACAGAGCGACCAGCAGGGGGGCGAGGCAGCAGGATGAGATTTTTCCCCTCTTGCTCCACCACTCCTCTCTATTGACATAACACAGCAGCCGTTCAGTACTGAACGGCCGCTATTTAAACTAAACGATGAGCGATCAGCTCATCGTCCATCATCTATGCTGCATAAACGATGGACAATGAGGTAATCACTCATCGTTCAGTGTAAATAGTTCAGTACTGAATGGCCGCTACGTGATGTCAATGGAGAGGGGAGGGGGAGCCCGAGGAGAGAAATCTCCTGCAACCTCCCTGCTGAGAGCTAACGATACTAGCTCTCATGCAGGTGCACAGGAGCTAGTATGTGCGGGGACGAGCGTCAGGCATCGTTTGCCCGACACTTGTCCCGTCTAAAAGGGCCTTTACTGGCAGACTCGATATAATCATGTATTACAAGGTCATCTATATATCTGAATAGGAGCTATGCAATACTACTGGTTCTTTGCAATGTCTGTTGCAGAGGACATGTGCAGCTACCTGCAGCTTCCCCACAAGATATCAGCTGGTGGCTAGAGGTTTTAGCAGGCCGACCTGAATCAATCAGTCAATCCAAATTGCAGCTTGCATTAGAGAAGTTATTGTCTACTTAAAGGGAACCAGCCACATCCTATAAGTAACTATACACTAAGTCATGGTGCTTATAGAACAGGCGCCGAGTCTAGGGGTGTACTTTTTATACTTATTGGGCTCCCTGTTCCCAGGCTATCACCCTAGGAAGTTTGCATACACACTCCCATAGAAAACATGGTGAACAGGTTCCCTATAAAAGGAGTATTCCTATTGTAACAAGTTATCCTCTCTCTTTGACCCCCACTAGTCCTTTAGAACGGGGATCCAGTCAGTTCCCAGATGAAGGGAATGGTGGTCATGCAAGCTCACCGCCGCTCCATTCATTTCAATGAAAGAGCCAGAGATTGCTGAGTTCAAGCACACCGCAATCTTCAGCACTCTCATTTAAATGAATGGAGCGGCAGTGTGCTTTCATGACCTACAATCTATTCATTTGGGGACCCCGTTCTTGGCATCAGTGAAAGTCCCAATGATTTGATCCCCACCAATCAGCTCATTATTCCCTACCCCCATGGATAGGGGATAACTTGTTACAACCAGAATACCCTTTTAAATCAACCTATTATCAACAATGAAGCAATCCATTAGTAAGATGGTCATGTGTGCATAAGACAGGTCTGCATGGCTGCTTCTTTACAATAGCTCTTATTTTACAATAAGTATATTGATATTTGGATAGAGTTGCGTAGGCGCCTAGATGTAATAACTGCCTTGTGGTAAGATTTCCTAAGAAAACATTACCAGAAAACAAGAAGATAAGGCCTTTTATATACTGTACTGTGACAGATACGGCTCTGTCCACACCTGCCTTGCAGTTTCCATTATAATCAGTACTAGTTGCATCACACATTGAACTAGGAGAATTATAGGAGAAAACAAAGTTGATTCCAGTGTTAAAAGGAAAACATGTGAGAGGGCAAAACTTTATGATCAGTGGGTGTCTGTCTGTTGGGACTTCCACTGATCCAGAGAACAGTGGTCTGGAAAGCCCCCTACATGAATGGCGCAAGGGTTGCACAAGCATATTTTGGCTCCACGCATTTCAATAACAATGCCAAAAAATTCTGAGTACAAGTGCATGGCAAACGCCGATGCTGCCTCTGAATTTAATGGAGTGATGGCGCACATGCACAACCTCTACTCCATTCATGCAGGAAGCTTCGAGACCCCCGTTCTCGAAATCAGAATGGATCTCAACAGTCAGACTCTCATCTATCATACAGTTAGCCCCTCTCATCTGAATAGGGGATAACTTTATAGACTTGGCACAATCCCTTTAATATGAAATGTAACATCCAAAATATATTCCAGAAGAGGACAATACGAGGTCAATAGTATTGGTTTTATATCTAATACAAGCCAATTACTTGGTGCACAGTATTCTTGTATGTGTCATTTCTGTTATATTAGCTTGGGCAAAGAAAAAAAATGAACTTGACAAGAAGGACACTCCGCCATACCCTCCCACAACACTTCACACTTTGTTTGTGCCTACAGTATATGTCAGCAGTGACCCGTACGGTCCCCTCTCCGGTGCTCTATAAGAAGTGAGACTCAAAGACAAAAAAATACAGTTGAAAATTAAATTCAGGAATGATATGGCCCAATTGTACCATAAATTGTTTATGGCAATTTATGGAGCGAGAATTAGGTGAAGCAACAATATGTCTGATTTTATTGACCAGTTTAGGGCCTAATAAATGATTAGTGAATCCTCACTGGAAAAACTAAGACACAGTCATTACCCAGGAATTAAACAGCTAACTGTGGTGAATCATTATAACGCGTTTTCTTTTATTGTATATGTAACATTTTAACATATTAAAGGCTAAAAACATCACTATATAAAAGCCACTGGGGTAGTATATACGTATACTAAAATAACACCAGCTCCAAATAATGATTATATGATTGAGTAAACTTAATGCGCTCCATATTCAATGGCATTTTACATTGAATCAGCTTTTTCCTATTTCCTTCTCATTGCTTTAAGAGACTGCTGTAAATGTTTTAAAGGATATTCTGGGCTATTTTTATTGATGACCTATGCTTAGGATAGGTCATCAATAGTTGACTGTCTGGAGTCCACTACACGGGACCCCGGCTGATCAGCTGTTCTGACCACACCATAACACAGTGTATGGAGCAGAAGTAGCTCCAACCTGTCATGTCCATGCTGAGAGTTAAAGCACCATGCCCAGAATGGACAGAAGGCAGTGTTCACACAAGATAAATAAACACCAGTCAGTCCCACAAAAACCCTTAAAAGCACCACCAAACACAACCAAGGGGGCAAAAGGGGAAATTTAGCCCTATCGCCCTGATAAGAGCGACCCCACGTCCCGAACCATGGCCACCTGCCCTGTCCCTAGGTGGAAACAGGGTGTGCCTATAAACAGATGGAAATATATAATATCCTGGTGTAACTTCTGCTAGATAGATAGACAGATAGATAGATAGATAGATAGATAGATAGATAGATAGATAGATAGATAGATAGATAGATAGATGTACACTACCGTTCAAAAGTTTGGGGTCACCCAAACAATTTTGTGTTTTCCATGAAAAGTCACACTTATTTACCACCATGCGTTGTGAAATGAATAGAAAATAGAGTCAAGACATTGACAAGGTTAGAAATAATGATTTGTATTTGAAATAACATTGTTTTTACATCAAACTTTGCTTTCGTCAAAGAATCCTCCTTTTGCAGCAATTACAGCATTGCAAACCTTTGACATTCTAGCTGTTAATTTGTTGAGGTAAGCTTGAGAACTTGCACCCCACGCTTCTAGAAGCATCTCCCACAAGTTGGATTGGTTGGATGGGCACTTCTGGCGTACCATACGGTCAAGCTGCTCCCGCAACAGCTCAATGGGGTTCAGATCTGGTGACTGCGCTGGCCACTCCATTACCGATAGAATACCAGCTGCCTGCTTCTGCTGTAAATAGTTCTTGCACAATTTGGAGGTGTGTTTAGGGTCATTGTCCTGTTGTAGGATGAAATTGGTTCCAATCAAGCGCTGTCCACTGGGTATGGCATGGCGTTGCAAAATGGAGTGATAGCCTTCCTTATTCAGAATCCCTTTTACCCTGTACAAATCTCCCACCTTACCAGCACCAAAGCAACCCCAGACCATCACATTACCTCCACCATGCTTAACAGATGGCGTCAGGCATTCTTCCAGCATCTTTTCATTTGTTCTGCGTCTCACAAACGTTCTTCTTTGTGATCCAAACACCTCAAACTTGGATTCATCCGTCCACAACACTTTTTTCCAGTCTTCCTCTGTCCAATGTCTGTGTTCTTTTGCCCATCTTAATCTTTTTCTTTTATTGGCCAGTCTCAGATATGGCTTTTTCTTTGCCACTCTGCCCTGAAGCCCCAAATCCCGCAGCCGCCTCTTCACTGTAGATGTTGACACTGGTGTTTTGCGGGTACTATTTAATGAAGATGCCAGTTGGGTACCTGTGAGGCGTCTGTTTCTCAAACTAGAGACTCTAATGTGCTTATCTTCTTGCTTAGTTGTGCAACGCGGCCTCCCACTTCTTTTTCTACTCTGGTTAGAGCCTGTTTGTGCTGTCCTCTGAAGGGAGTAGTACACACCGTTGTAGGAAATCTTCAATTTCTTAGCACTTTCTCGCATGGAATAGCCTTCATTTCTAAGAACAAGAATAGACTGTCGAGTTTCAGATGAAAGTTCTCTTTTTCTGGCCATTTTGAGCGTTTAATTGACCCCACAAATGTGATGCTCCAGAAACTCAATCTGCTCACAGGAAGGTCAGTTTTGTAGCTTCTGTAACGAGCTAGACTGTTTTCAGATGTGTGAACATGATTGCACAAGGGTTTCCTAATCATCAATTAGCCTTCTGAGCCAATGAGCAAACACATTGTACCATTAGAACACTGGAGTGATAGTTGCTGGAAATGGGCCTCTATACACCTTTGTAGATATTGCACAAAAAAACAGACATTTGCAGCTAGAATAGTCATTTACCACATTAGCAATGTATAGAGTGCATTTGTTTAAAGTTAGGACTAGTTTAAAGTTATCTTCATTGAAAAGTACAGTGCTTTTCCTTCAAAAATAAGGACATTTCAATGTGACCCCAAACTTTTGAACGGTAGTGTATACATACACCAGCTACTAATCTTAACTAAGATGGCTGCAACCAAGGGAATATGAACCAGACATCACCAATATGAGATGAATTATCAGGACTCAGCAGGAACAAGGGCTGGAATATACAAGCCCCCACTATAGTAGATTGGCCAGCCAAGGGAAACACAAAATACCTAAGGGATTTTCCACATATGACTCTGAAGGAACCCTCTGCAATAACAGGGAAACCCTAAGGGATAACAGAAATACAACCCTAAAAGTGTCATCATGTGGCTCAGACTGACGTTTTGCCGCCAGTCCGTTTCCGCATTTCATCCTTTATGACATGACCCTGTCGCGGCTGTGTAGTGTCCAGCACTGGTAATTGTGGGGAAAACCCTTTTTACAATGTGAAATACATTATTATAAGTAAAGAGTGGAGGATGAAACAAGGCCTCTATGGTGCCATCTATTAGAAAGTAGCATTCCTACTAGTCAATGTCTGACATTTTAACAGGCCTTGTAATTTGGCTGCGACCATAAGCCAAAGCCAGAATCTTCTCCAGAAGGAAAAGATAACCATGTACAGACTGACTGTTTCTAGGCTTTTGCCCCTCATCACTGTACAGTAGGTTGTTGGCTGGGTGTGGGTCAGGAGGAGTATAATTTCTCCTTGTGGAGATCATCTAATAGGAGGAGACTTATAAGGCCATACTTGTTGCTCTTGGAAATTTACATGCAAACAGAAGATAGCCCAATTTCTCTAGGTCGCCACTTATTAGAAGGCAGTATTCCTGCAAGTCAATGTCTGACCTTTTAACAATCTTGTAACATGATTGGGCATATAAGGCAAAACCAGATTCTTCTCTAGAATGAAAAGATAGCCATGTACAGACAGACTGTTTCAAGGTTTTTTCCCATCAGTGAACAGTAGGTTACTAGCTCGCAGGTTGAGAGGCCTATCACGTGGTTCGGCAAGGCCTGCTAAAAGGTAGGACGATGACTTGCAGGGATGCTACCTTCCAATAGTTGGTGGCCTAGAAGCATTGTAGCATCTTTCATTTGTGAGGAACACTGTATGGCCTTAATCATAGAATAGTAGAGTTGGATGGGACCTCAAGGGTCCTCGGGTCCAACCCCCTGCTCAGTGCAGGATTCACTATATCATCCCCGACAGATGTCTGTTCAAGCTCTGTTTGAAGACTTCCATTGAATTCCGTTCCTTATAAGACTTCCATTCCTTATTAGTCTCCTCACAACTACTAGGTGCTCTCCACAACAAGAAACTCTCCCGATCTAAGTAGAGAGTAAAACACATTGCCATAGTTAGCAAACAGGCCCTAGAAATCTAGATATGTTCCTTATCGAAAGATGTTCTTTGTGAGCACCAGACTGACATGGAACATTTAATTGCTCTATAATTGTAGGCAAATTTTAGACTGATAATATGCTACGTTGGCAAAGCAAATGACATTTTTGTCATCTATACCCATTGTGATAAAGTGCTGTATAGTTTTTAGAAATTACCTGTGCCTAGTCAAGACTGTAGCATTATACTGTATTAAGGAGTACTTATTACCTATGGCATAGATACAAAGGACTAACTAATTCTTATAAGAACATGTTCTGACTGGTAGCTAATGACGCAGTTTCCTAAAAGTGCAATTATCTTCTCTAAAAATGACTTCAAGCAAAATGTGTGAATAATAGAATTGTAGAAAAAATAATTGTAGATACATGAAGAAAAAACTATCCATGTACAGTGTTTAAATCATTTTATACTTTAGCCCTCAGGAAATTATGCGTATATGAAATAATTTGACAGGACTCATATAATGCTACTACAAAGGGATATTAATTTTTGGCATTACGGTTTTTAAATCCCCCTGAACATATATTGTACTCATTGGATTCATCAGTGAGGTGTACCGTGTCTTTTATTACATACGGTTACAAAGATTATTATTGTAGGGTTACAGAATAAAACCCATTAGCAGCAGTAATGGTAAAACAGCATAGCACAGACCAAAGAGGCACAGCTAGGAGGTTTCACGTGGCCTTTGGGTTTGCAAAATGTATGCAGAGTGCAGAATACCTAAACCGCACTACGCCTGTCCAGCAGCTTGCCTGGTATTGCAAGTTTTATCAAATTTCAGCCATCTCATTTGTAAATGTGGGCTGATTATTACTGCATTTATCATTTTAAGGCCTCATTCACATGACTGTATATACATCACTATTTAGCCGCGTCAAAAAACGTCCAATAATCGCGACCACCTGAAGCACTGGATTCCAATGTATTCCTTCAGATGAAACGATTTTTGAGTACGTAAAAAAAATCACCTTCATACACTGCCTGTCAAAATGTGCTATAATGTAATACTGTGGTATTACACTATACTGTATGAGCCATCAAACTATTGCAAGTTCAAGTTCCCTTATTGGGGAAAAAAAAGTAAAAATAAGTAGAAAAGTGTTTTTTTTAATTATTGCATTAAAAATAAATAATAAAGGGAGTTTAACCCCTCCCCTTCCCATATTAATAATTAGGAAAATAAATAAAATTAAAACATAGGTTTTTTTTTTTGTCCATAAAAGTCCAATCTATAAAAATGACTTTCATTGTGTGGGATAAATAATGTTATCAGAAAAAAAACAAAAAACTGCACTTTTGTGGTCACACCAGCTCCAAAATAAAATTTAATAAATCACATGATTTTTTAGTGACATAAATTCCAAAATGGTACCAATAGAAACTACAGGATGTTCCGCAAAAAATGAGCCCTCATACAACTAGATTGACCAAAATAATAATAAAGTTACGGCTGTCAGAAGATGGCGGTCGAAAATAATTTCATACTTTATTTTTTAAAAGTAGTACAGCAAAAGTAAAACTACCGTATCTGAATTTGGAATCACCGTAATTGTACTGACCCATGGAATAAAGCTCTCATATCTATTTTGCTGCAATGTGTACACCGTAGAAACAAAACCCCTACCATAGATGGTGGAAGTTATGGTGCTAATAGTTTAGGTGACATGGAGTCCGGGGAGCTTCTTTTCATATCTACACGGTTCCCGATTCCTGCGGTGTCTCCCAGCGAAGTCAACGGGGCGCACAGCAAGCGTGACTTTGTTCAGAAGGCTTTGTGCGCACTCCCCCATAGAGATAAATGATCTTGTGCGTGCGCAGCCTTCTGACAAGAGTCAAGCTTGATGTGCGCTTGTTGACTTTGCAGGGAGACACGGCAGGAACAGAGGACTGGATGAGTATGAAAAGAGGCTCCCAGAACTTCTCATCACCTAAACTATAACCACCATAACCACCAGTGTACGGTTCTTATACTGTAGTTGGTGACAGGTTCCCTTTAGAAGTTTCTTCTAGTTTTGTTCCTGCAGCTCCTATGCAGACTATGCATCTCCATGGTAACAGGCAAAAAATAACATCTGTGTAGTAGGAGCCTGCAGTCATACTCCCTTCTATCTGCCCTCTATGATTGTCTATCTTATCAAATATATGCCATCACAAAATAGAGGGCAAAATGATGAAAACTACAAGACTGCAGAATAACGCTGCACAGAATATGTTTGCTGTCAGTTGCCATGGAGATGTGCAGGAACTGTAGAAACAAGACAACAGACAATCGTCAATTAAGACATATTGCAAAGTTGCTTCATATTAGATGAACTGAGGCAAAAAAATTTATAGATATAGTATACATTGCCCTTAACAATTTGACACAAAAAAAGGAAAAACAAGGAATTTCATAAAAAATTATGATTAATGCGTCCTAATAAAATAATTAAAACATGAACTGACCGGTCAATGTCTCATCCGTGTTTTTAAATGACAACGTCTTTCAACCTTTTTTTTCCTGTTTTTTCCTCCCCTTTTTAAAAAATCGTAATTCCTTAGTTTATCCACATACGTCGCTGTATAAGGTCTTTTTTTCTGTGGGACGCGTTGTATTTTTCAATGGTGCTATTTATTATACCATATAATGTACTGAAAAATGTAAAAAAAATTCTAACTGGAGTAAAATGAAATAAAAACGACTTTCTACCATCTTTCAGTGCGTCTTGTTTTTACAGTGGACAAACTGCAAGAATGCCATGATCACTTTATTCTATGGGTCAGCACGATTACTGTGATACCAAATGTATATGGGGTTTATTTTTCTGTACGAGTTTTATTTTTTTTTCAAAGACATTTAATTTTTTAAAATTATTTTCTGCCGCCATCTTCTGCGCACAATAACTTTTTTATTTTTCCATCGATGTAGTTGTGCGAGGGCTCATTTTTTTCGGGACGTCCTGTAGTTTGCATTGGTAACATTTTGGAATACATGAAATACATACATTTGTGATCGCTTTTTGGTGCATTTTTTCTTGAAGACAGAGTGACCAAAAAAGCGCATTTCTGGCGTTTTTTCTTTAGCTTTTTTTCGGATAATGTTCACCGTGTGAGGTAAATAATGCATGAGGGCTCAGTCACGGGCGTTTTTTATAAAAACGTTCGTACTGCGTTCGTCAAAAAAAAAAAAAAAAAAAAAAAAAATCGCACCTAGAAAAGATAGAACATAAGGGTGGCAATGGACATGGTCACACGTTTTCTTTTTACGCGTGCAGTGGTGAGACATTTTTACGTGCATAAACACGCGCGTAAATACGCTTGTGTGACTGAGCCCTTACTTTGATAGATTAGACTTTTACGGTCGCAGTGACACAAAATATGAATTTTTGCTTCATTATTTAAATTCTTTTATTGTAAATATGGCAAAAGTTTTTTTTTAACTTTTATTAGTTTTTTTTAAATGATTAGTAAGACTTTATTTTCTGATTGTTACTCATTATTTTATTCCCCGGAGGGGACCACAACTAGCGATGCTTTGATTGCTCCTGCAGTATGATGTAATGCCACAGCATTACATCATACTGCTATCGGGCAGGCTATCTATTAAGCCACCCCATGGGCATGGCTTGATAGGTATTCTGCCAAGACAGCCCTGGATATTTTCAGAAGGCCCCCGGCTACCATGACACCCGCACAGCTCCTTGCGATCTCATCGTGGGGAGCCGTACGGGAACCTCGAACATTGTTCAGGGGATTTAAATAATGCTATCAGAATTGACAGTGGCATTTCCAGAGTTACAAGCTATGATGAGTCGCGCGGCTGATCGGAGCTGTTGCCGAAGGTGTTGGCTGTAAGAAACAGCCAGCGCCCGCGTTGTATGGAGGGAGATCACCCCGCAATCTCGCTTCTCACATACACTGTAAGGGCTTAGTCAGACGGGCGTTTTTTGCCGCGATTTGCGGATCGCATGACGGATGCGCATCCGCAAATCGCGTGACCGGTGCGCGCAAGTCGCCCGCAAATCACCCGAAAATCTGCTCCTAGCCGCGTTTCATTAGAAACGGGCCGGAGCTGCCAGCGCATTGCATTCAATGGAGACGGCAATACAGCCGTCTCCATTCAAAGCAATGCGCTGTGGGCGAGCCCGGGATGAATTGTCGGTAAGGGCTTAAATATATACCGTATTTTTCGCTCTATAAGACGCACCTGCTGATAAGACGCACCTAGATTTTAGAGGAGGAAAATAGAAAAAAAAATATTTTGAGCCAAAAAGTGGGCTCAAATATTTATTACAATAACAGAACTATTGTGGGGGCTGGCTACTGTATGGGACACTAATATAGGGGCTGGTTACTATATGAGACACTTGTGGGGGGCTGGCTACTGTATGAGACACTAATATGGGGGCTGGCTACTGTATAGGACACTATTGGGGGGGGCTGGTTACTGTATAGGACACTATTGGGGGACTGGATACTGTATGGGACACGAATATGGGGGGGGGCTGGTTGCTGTATGGGACACTACATGTACATGTATGTGGGGTTGCCCTAAAGTTGCACAGCCCCACATACATGTACATGAATGTGTTAAACTGTCACTGAGTGATTCTGTGTAGTGACAGTTCAGACAATTCATGTTGTGTTTTACCTTTTTTTTTCTTTTTTTTACACTTTACTGTTCACTCTCTTCTCTCTTCATCCACATGTACCGGTATACAAGGTGCAAAACTACAATTCCCGTCATGCCTGCACAGAAAAAAGCTGGTCAGGCATGATGGGAAGTGTAGTTGGACTACAAGCGCCGTACTGCGCATGCGCCGGCGCCATACGTGACACGGCGCTTGCGTCACATCCCCCCGTCCTCTCCATCCAGTCCGCCCTCCGCCGCCGCAACGGACCAGAGAAGAGGAGAGGCGGCGACAGAGGCGGCGGTCTCCAGATGAAGATCTCCCCTGGACGGCGAAGCGAGACAGAGGCTGTCCGGGACACTTTTGGTGAGTATATCGCCGCCCCCCCTCTGCTCCAGCGTCTCCCCCCCCCCCTCCCTGCCTGCATCTTCGCTCCATAAGACGCGGCTGATTTTTCATCCTACTTTGGGAGGAAAAAAACTGCGTCTTATGGAGCGAAAAATACGGTAAGCCCTTACCTGCAATTCATCCTAAAATGTGTTAAAATAAAAAAAAATTGCATACTCACATTCTGCCGGCAGCTCCGAGCGGCCGTCCTGCAGTGGGTGTGAAGGGGGTGTGAGTCAGACCTGCCCCCTGATTGGCTCAGCGCTGAGCCAATCAGAGGCATGCCTCACTCACACCCATTCATGAATTCATGAATGGATGTGAGTCAGACCTGCCCCTGATTGGCTCAGCGCTGAGAGGCAGCAGTCACTCACCCATTCATGAATTCATGAATGGGTGTGTGAGTGAAACCGGCCTCTGATTGGTCAGGCTGTGACCAATCAGAGGCAGATCATTCAGCAGGCGGGGATTTTAAAGCC
This sequence comes from Eleutherodactylus coqui, assembly GCF_035609145.1. NCBI lineage: Eukaryota > Metazoa > Chordata > Amphibia > Anura > Eleutherodactylidae > Eleutherodactylus > Eleutherodactylus coqui. The sequence goes on along the minus strand of NC_089848.1, from coordinate 69,893,295 downwards.
CCGCCGGCTGAATAGTGCCGAGAAGCAGTTCAGGAGAACTGACAGCGGCCGCGGCTGGACTCCGGCTGCAGCGGAAAGGTGAGTATACAATTTTTTTTTATTTTAACATATTTTAGAATGAATTGCAGGGAAGGGTTTATATATTTAACCCCTTCCCGACAATTCACCCCGCGCACGCCGGCAGCCCATTGCTTTCAATGGAGCGGCTGTATTGCCGCTCCATTGAATTCAATGGGCAAACATCGTTCTTCTCTGCCACAGCTGTTACAGCTGTGGCAGAGAAGAATGATTTGTCTTCTATATGTTCTCAATGGGGTCGGCGCTGCTGCCACCGGCCCCATTGAGCGCATATACAGAAGCGAACAGGAATTGCAGATAGGTGCGATCTGCGATTTTTTGTTCTATAATTTATCGGACGAGCGCATAAAAAGCGCTCATGTGTCCGATACCATTGCAAAGCAATGGTTTTAAAAAATCGCCGGACGCATGCGCATGCGCAAATCGCGGCAAAAAACGCCCGTCTGACTAAGGCCTAAATGAATGCCCTGCAGAATTAAGGGGTTAAATATGAGGGATGTGATCATATATATAACTAGGAATTGCTGGAAGGGATGCAGGGTACGCACAAGGTTATTTGTATAGTGAAAAGTTGAGAAACATCAGAAGCAAGATGCAGGAAAAGACTATTTGGCTAATAATGAAGAATTTAAAATATTGTATGTTGGCTGGACAGATAATCTTACAACTGTGATAGCTCCAGAATAATAGTCAAAATAAACAAGGCAGAAATGTCTTTTTTTTAGGTTGTTGAAATTATGAGGAAAAAACCTCTGCTTTGTAGAAAGTAGAAGACGTGAATCTGTATGCAGTAAGGTTACCTGTTTGGAAAGCAGCTCCTTGCATAGCGTATAAAGGGTAATAAATTTCCTGGCCAGCGGGCGAGCATCAAGGAACCCCTCGGCTATCAGCATTATTTCACAGATCAGCTCAGTGTCTGGAACCACCATGGCACACGGCCTGAAAGAAGCGCCAGTGTGTGATCATTAACACTGCAGTCTTTAAAGATGCGAGTACATCAAGAAAAAATAAACACTTGAAATTTACAAGCAAGTTACAATGCATGAAATAATAAATATTAAAAATTGTACTGATCATTTTTATATCTCAATTTTCTCACAATGGGAACAATGTTGAATCATTGGATAGAAACGAGAAACCAAAATTTACCTAAAATTAATGGAATGTTACGCTGCACTAATGATTAAACTGGTGGACAGAATGCGGAACTCTTTTATTTTGTTCCTTGTGGAAAATCTGCAGCAAATCCAGAATATAATATGAATGCCCTGAAATCTGCAGTAACAATAGCTGCTGCTGTAAATGGGAAGTAGGTTTTGTAGCAATAGAACCCATTGATTTTAATGGGTTTATACATATGGATATATTATTCCTGCACATTTCAGTTGCGCAAAAAAAACAAAACACAGCATGCTCTATTTTCCTGCGCACCTAAATTCCGCATAGAAGTTAATGGGGATGCGCAAATGCCTGTGCAATACACTAGGAGATGTGTGACACACTGTGTAATTGCGCAGGAAAAGGAACACATCTGGAACTCAGACTAATTAGCCTTTTAGATCGGTGCGTCTTTGTTTGTGGTGCGCTAATGTACATGCCTTGTGGGTGCAAAAAGTACAGTAAAATACGGTGATGCGCGTGCAAAAAAGCAATGTTCGTTACGCAAATATGCAGTGCTCAGGCAAATGCAAATGTGCATTTGCTCATGTAAAGAGGGCCTTACAGAGGACTTCTAGATACAAGCTACACAGGATGTTCACGCGCCGTAGATTTATTGCAGCATTTTCAGGGATTTCTGCTGGCTACTTTCAGATGTATAGGAGAGTTAGTAATTTCTGCACAGGAGCTGCTGCTTGTGAACATACCCTTAAGGCTGTGGCCACGTGGGGCAGAATATCTACAGCGAAAATTCCGCCAAGGTGTGCACCCCTGTACGCTCAGAAACATGTGTGTGTGAAGGTCCATGCATTGTCTTCAATGGAGCTGCGGCTGCTGCCAGCGGCTCCATTGAAAGCAATGGTCTGCTGGCACCCCTGACATGATTTTCAGGGAAGAGCTTTAAGCATAAGCTCTTCCTTAAAAATCATCCCTTTTAGTGAATCACCCCCTTTTATTAACACTAAAAGGGATGATTTTTAGAGAAGAGCTTATACGTAAAGCTCTTCCCTGAAAATCACTTCAGGGGTACTGGCAGAACCATTTCCTTCAATGGAGCCGCTGGCAGCAGCCGCTGCTCCATTGAAGGCAATGCGTGCATTCCCTACGGTGCACGCATGTCTGTCTTTACAAGCGCATGCCTGTAAAACGCAGACATGTGAACACACTATAGGGAATGCAGTGGTTGTAATAGACGCATGTTTTTGTGCGCGCGTATGCACGTACATAAACATGCTTGGGTGAAGGCACCCTCAGAAACAAAATCTGCATATGTTACATGCAAATTTTTGTAAATTTTGCCATGAATTTTCACCTTGCTCATTAGTGAATTCCAGAGTGCATATAAGCAGCATGCAATTGATACGCTGCAAATTGTAACTCTGCATCGCAGATCAATTCTGCTTTTTCCCCCACAGAATGTGATTAAGGTTTCTTAAACTCTCATCAGCTTTGTTACTACAGTAAATGCCAGGGATCTTCCGGATGATATTGTGCTGCAGGGTTTACTACCCATGTGGATATACCCTACTGCTGGAATCAGCGATGCTCTTTCTATGGCAGTTTTTAGTATGTTTTTTGTCAAGCACAGGAGTGGATACAAAAGACAGAAGTACGGTAGCAGTCGGTTTTGTTTTCACTTATCATTCTCTTCAGATCTCCTCCTGACTTCAGCTCAAAAAATCTGCCACAAAAATGGCCTGCGTGATTTCAGCCTAAGGCTACCTACACACAGGCAAGAGCGATATCGTGTCGAGAACTTCGGCCCGTTATTTTGCGCTCGCCAGCGTGCGATTTACTCACAGATGTGAGATGTTTTTGAAGCAAAAATGCATCTCATTTGTGAAATTCTGATTCTCTCACATGAGTTTCACACGCGATAAAGGAACGGAGTGTTTCCCTTTGACTTCCCATTTTTTCCCACATCGCATAGCTCATGTATATGACTTCATTCAAAAGAATGGGGTTCATATTTGCGCAAGATTTGTACATCTCACAATGCACAAATCTCACGCGATTTTCTCTGCTGTGTGAAACCGGCCTAAGCGCATGTTCACACAAGTTTTTACATATCAAATCCGCAATAATATTTCACTGTGTGAATAAGGCCTTAGGCTTTCCTTCATACAAGCCACAAATTTGAATGCACCTCCAGACTGGAATCACACATGCAGGTTTTGACGTTTTTTTGTGCAGTTTGGTTTGGCCAATAGCAAGACTTTTTTATAGAATATTTAAAGCCTTAAAGCAATTTTCAAGTGATTTCCAAGCACTTTTCACATCACTCAACTATTTTCAAATTGCTCAGAAATCCAATTAATAGTTACTTGACAGGGAGATATTGAAAAGATTCAATGCAACGCAATGGACGGAAATTTCAGAGCGATTTGTTGTTTTTTTTTGCAGTAAACTACAGTGTAACCTTAGTCCTAAAATAGGAAAATGATCAGGGAGTGTAAAAAATACCTGCTGAATGTTCTTTTAGTAAATTAAGATAAGCAAAGTAAATGCAAGCATAAAGGAGATCTAAAATATATATTGTATGGTGAAGCTATAGGGATGCCATGCTTACTTTCCTGGGGTGAAAATGCCTAAAGCATATATTATAACCATTTTTAAAATAAAATAAAACACATGCTAGTAAAGAAAGCAACAATAGATGGCGATAGCGCTCCAACAGCTTGCCTGAAAAGGGCCTTGAGATTCTCCGGCAGTTCTGTGCGGCCGGCATAACCAGGGTTCATAGTGATAAATATTCCCACTGATGGCTTCAATGTGATGTTTTCTCCAAGGAAAAAGAATCTGTCAGGAGGAGAGGGACAAGCTGTGAAATGCGTTCTTCGCAAAAGATTACATTTTGATTTGATGTAAGTTATCATTTCTGGATAGATTCTCTACTTGCCTCTTTTTCTTGTTGTGAATGGCATCTTGAATACTTTTCACTTGTACTGCAACCACTGACAGAACTTCTACTGCAATCCTGTTAAATTCATCAAAACATCCCCAGGCTCCAGTCTGCGCCAGGCCTTTATATATGTTTCCTACAGACTGCAAAATAAATTGCAATGAAACTGCACTGTGGGAAGAAATGTTTTAGGAAGCACAGATTGTGAATTTACCATTTAACTTACTTTATAATCCATCTGTTCGGAGCAGTTGAAAACGTATACCATCACCCCCAGGGCCCGACCTAAATCTTTGGTGGTTTCAGTTTTTCCTGTTCCAGCAGGGCCGGCTGGAGCGCCACTCATGGTTAGATGCAGGGACTGTGTTAGGGTGATGTAGCACCTTACAAGGAACAACAAATTAAGTCTTAGAAAAATAATGTCAGCAACAGGCTGGACAAGCATAAAACAACGCCAGTAAAGAAGTACGCCTTTTGAGTGAAGGTAGAGGCAATCATGAAATAAACTACTGCACACTGATGAGGGGGCAAACACCCCGAAACAGCTGACTGTGTATGGATTCTGGCTTGACTTTCAATTCCTAGTCATTGTTACAAGGCTTGTATAAAGAGTCTAACATTGACTTGCAGGAATGCTGCCTTCCAATAGGTGGCGCTGCAGAGGTATTGTTCCATCTTCCTTTTTTGCATATTACCCAGAGGAGCATGAATGGCCTTATACGTCTCCTCACTCACCTTCTAGGTGCTCTCCCTAAGTAGAGAGGTTAGCGATCCTGCTAAACTTTTTGGAAACTTTGGAACAGCTACTGTATTGCCCAGAAGTTTATTTCTTACAATTTAAGATGTCGTTATTTTTTTAGATCATATTAGGGGGTCCAATCCCCTCTTAATTCACTGCCCAAAGGCAGTCTTGTCTCCCAGGATGAATATACACTGTAGTTCCTTCTGATGCTGAGGAATTACAAATCAGAAGAGATGCCCTGCAGCATCTCCCATGCTGAGACTATGCAGTCAGTGTATCCCTTGATCTCAGCGCTCCATCCTCCCGGCTGAGCACTGACATCCAGCTGCAGCACAAATGATTTGTTGGTAGAGATGAGTGAATCTTTAAAAAATTCTATTCTTCATTGATCTTCCAAAATGAAAATCAGTTTCTGCGATTCGCTGCAAATTTTAAACCTGGCGAATTGATTCTATCTCCTCTGTTTACGTAGTTATTACCCCAGAGGAAATCAATGCTATAGAGAAGGACAACGGAGTTCTGCAGGAAGAATAATGTATAAAATAGTGAAAATCTGTATTACAGATGTCTCCATTCTAAAGGTTTATGGTTTTATACAAATAAAGCTTAATCATTGTGTAAAAGAAATATTACAGGTGGTCTTTTTTTTTTTTTTTATAAATTCTTTAATTTATTTTCAAGTCAAAGGGCTTATTCACATGGGTAAGTATCTTGCGCGAGTTTGTGCGTTGCGAGCAGTGGGGAGCTCTCTCTCTCTCTCCCCCCCCACACTCCCCTCTGCAACCCCCCCACATACCCCCGGCGCCCCCCGAATCTTTTCGCACGAGTAGGCAGTTACTCGAAAAAAGCGATGCTCGATTGCGAAATAGCCCTAAACGAGTACGTTCGCTCATCTCTAGTAGGCATCAACTGCCCCCCCAAAAAAACAGTCACCCATGGGGAGTCCCGAAAGAGATGTAGAAGAGTACACTTCACCACTGGTATTTACTGACAATTGCAGACTTGTGTGTGAACTCAAATATCCTGTACAACTGAGCCAAGGAAAATGAAAAGTAAAGATGTAACCATTCTGGTTCTGGGTAGAAGTCTCTTGTATTGTAACCCAAGAAGAGAGAGCGTAGTCAAGGAAAGACAGGAGTCAATTCTCCTGTTCTCCAGGAATAATCTTTGAAAATTCCTGGGGGAAAAAAGTCCCAGAAGTTGTCCCTATCTTCAAAAAAGGGAAGAAGGTGGATCCAGGAAACGACAGGCCTGTGAGCCTGACTTCCATACCGAGAAAGATCTTTGAACAAATTATTAAACAGCATGTATGCAAAAATATGGAGTAATTAGCCACAGTCAGCATGGGTTTGTAACATACAAGTCATGCCAGACTTCATGTATAAGGGGAGTGGAGTTAGATGTACCCACAATAAATCCTGATTATACGTTATAATTTATTTCCGCAAGGAATTATCCGATTGGATGTTTGTTCGCTTAGTCTCTAACAGGAAGGTTTTTAACATTAATTAATAAAAGTAAATTTTTAAGTAGTCCATTCAGTGAAAGGCCTATACTTATTCTGGACTATTCCTGTTCAGTGAATTGAAAGTCATGCCATGAATCTAATTTCCTTCTATGAGAGAATCAACAACTGGGTTGATTAGGGAAATGCGGTGGATATAGTATATCTTGACTTTAGTAAAGCATTTGACAAAGTATCTCATACCATACTTATTGAAAAAAATGACCGAATATGGGATTGACGAGGCAACTGTTAGATGGATTCACAACTGGCTGATTGATCGTACTCAAAGAGTGGTCATAAATGGCTGCACATACAAGTGGAAGAATGTATCAAGTGGGGTACCACAAGGCTCTGTCCTAGGCCCAGTGTTGTTCAACATTTTATAAATGATCTGGAGAAGAGAATTGATGGGAAACTGATCAAATTTGCTGATGACACAAAGCTAGGAGGGAAAGCTAACACTAGGGAAGAGAGAAAGGATTCAAAAAGATCTAGAAAAGCTTAAAAGGTGGTCAGCGACTAACAGAATGGTATTTAACAAGTTAAAATGCAAAGATGTCCTACATCTGGGCAGGAAAAATGAAAAAAGCACAAACAGAATGGGAGGAAATAGGCTAAGCAGTAGCACATGTTAAAAAGACTTGGGTATACTAATAGATCATAGACTGAACATGAGTCAACAATGTGATGCAGCAGCCAAAAAGGCAAACACAATTATGGGATGTATTAAAAGAAGCATAGAGTCTAGTTCATGTGAGGAAATTATCCCCTTCTGCGCTTCCTTAGTCAGACCTCATCTGGAATACTGTGTCCAGTTCTGGGCACCCCACTTTAAAAAAGACATAGACAAACTGGAGCAAGTTCAAAGAAGAGTTACCAAGATGGTGAGCGGTCTGCAAATCATGTCTTATGAGGAATGGTTAAAGCATCTGGGAATGTTTAGCTTGCAAAAAAGGAGACATAATAGTGGTCTACAAATATCTGAAGGGCTGTCACAGTGCAGAGGGATCAGCCCTATTCTCATTTGCACAAGGAAAGACTAGAAGCAGTGGGATGAAACTGAAAGGGAGGAAACACAAATAAGATATTAAAAAAAACAACTTTCTGACAGTGAGGGTGATCAATGAGTGGAACAGGTTACCACGGGAGGTGGCGAGTTCTCCTTCAATGGAAGTGTTCAAACAAAGGCTGGACAAATATCTGTCTGGGATGATTTAGTGGATCCTGCACTGAGCAGGGGGTTGAACCAGATGACTCTGGAGGTCCCTTCCAAGCCTACCATTCTATGATTATATGGTAACGGGTGTTATCAGGTACAAGGGAGAAAGCAGGTAACGTTGTCAGAGGAAATCCAGGAGTCGGTAACAGGTGGTAGCAGTTTGCAGGTATAAAGGATTGGGTTAGGAAGAGGAGCTAGACTATTGACAGGGAGCTCAATAATCACACACTGATACAGTTTCAGGGCCAGGCTTTTATAGTTTGCCTAATCAGAAGTAACGCAGGACCTGGATAGGGAACCAGACCAGGAGTACAAGATCATGGCTAAGCTCAGCAGGGGAGTTGACCAGATGGCTGGATAGCTCAGCAGGGAGAGCTGCCGCCTCAAGAACAGGAGTTACTTGGTGTGAGCCCTGACAAAAGGACAGTCTCCAACTTAGCCAATTAGGAAGATTTAAAAACCTTGAGGAGGGCAATCATTTGTGAAATAAGCTACCCGATATCCAAACTGATGCATTATACCTACAGTAATGTGCTGATGCATTGAAGCAACATAGCATATTTCTATTGAATGGAAATCAGATTGGTTTAGTGTATATGCAGTCATGTGGAAAACTAAGTACATCTTCTATGGTTTTTCATATCAGGATGTAACAAAAAAAACATCTGATCATTAGCAGGTCTTAAAATTAGATGAATACAATCTCAGATGAATAACAGCACATGACAAGTTACATCGTGTCATTAGCAGTAATAGCTTGAAGTAATTGTTTTCTGTATGACTTTATCAGTTTCTCAAATTGTTTTGGAGGAACTTTGGTTCATCCTTTGCAACGTGACTTCTGTTCACTGAGGTTTATGCGCAGGTCTCTTAAGGTCCTGCTACAGTATTTCTATTGAGTTGAGGTCTGGACTTTGACTAGGCCATTAAGGCACCTTGATTTATTTTATTCTCAGCCATTCTGAGGTAGATTTGCTAGTGTGCTTAGAAGCATTATCCTGTTGCATGATGCATTTTTGGCCAAGCTGTTCTGTAAAATGGTCCAAGCCATCTTTTGCTAAATATAGTATTATAAATAAGGCAGCATGAGCCGGTCCCCCGCCAGTATCTGTGTAAGCACAAGACAATCTAGACTGTAAAACTTTGGAACAAACTCTCAGCTGTGTGAAGTACAGTAGAAAATCTAGAATGCGTAATTACATGGAGTAATTATTGTTTCTACTACTCATGATATTTGCCAGGTAAATAAGGACCTGTAAGGGCTGACATGCTGCACTACCTAAGGGCTCAGTCAGACGGGCATTTCTACACGCGATTTGCGCATGCGCATACGTCCGGCGATTTTATAAACATGAGCGCTTTTTATGCGCTCGTCCGATAAATTATAGAACAGAAATCGCAGATCGCACCTATCTGCGATTCCTGTTCTCTTCTCTATATGCGCTCAATGGGGCCGGCGGCAGCAGCGCCGACCCCATTAAGAACATATACTACACAAATCATTCTCCTCTGCCACAGCTGTAACAGCTGTGGCAGAGAAGAATGATGTTTGCCCATTGAATTCAATGGAGTTGGCAATACAGCAGGCTCCATTGAAAGCAATGGGCTGCCGGCGATCGCGGGATGAATTTTCGGGAAGGGCTTAAATATATAAGCCCTTCCCTGAAATTCATCCAGAAATGTGTAAAAACAAAAAAAATATATATACTCACCTTGTCCCGGCAGACGGAGTTCAGCCGCGGCCGGCGGCAGTTCTCCTGAACTGCTCAGAGTAGTATTCAGCAGCCGGGGATTTAAAATCTCCGCCTGCTGAATGAGCTGCCTCTGATTGGTCACAGCCTGACCAATCAGAGGCAGCTCTCACTCACACCCATTCATGAATTCATGAATGGGTGAGTGAGTGCTGCCTCTGATTGGCTCAGCGCAGGGACGAATCAGGGGCAGCTCTCCCTCACACCCATTCATGAATGGGTGTGAGTGAGAGCTGCCTCTGATTGGTCAGGCTGTGACCAATCAGAGGCAGCTCATTCTCTGAGCAGTTCAGGAGAACTGCCGCCGGCTGCGGCTGAACTCCGTCTGCCGGGACAAGGTGAGTATATATATTTTTTTTGTTTTTACACATTTCTGGATGCATTTCCGGGAAGGGCTTATATATTTAAGCCCTTCCCGAAAATTCATCCTGCGATCGCCCGCAGCGCATTGCTTTCAATGGAGCCGGCTGTATTGCCGGCTCCATTGAATTCAATGCGCTGGACAGCTCCGGCCCGTTTCTATTGAAACGCGGCTAGGAGCAGTATTTTCGGGCGATTTTTCGGCCCCGGTCACGCGATTTGCGGATGCGCATCCGTCATGCGATCCGCAAATCGCGGGAAAAAATGCCCGTGTGACTAAGGCCTAAGACAGCAAGGCAGACAAGGTGCCACTGAGAAGCAATGTGTTTTTTTTGGAAAGCAGTAATATACAAACTTAAAAAAAAATGTCATCTGCTTTAAAAGGCGCATGTAAAATATTTCCCAAGAAATCTACTCCACTGGGTGGTAATCTTCTTTGCTTTGATGCTACGAGTAAAAACACTGGCTGTTCATGTTAATACTCACAACCAGCCTTCTGTGGTATAGCAAGTGACACCACCAGTCTCCAAAGAATAAAACTATAATTGCATTGAGAAACGTCTTTTCCCCAATTTGTCTCTTTGAGGTAATTTAGACGGGAGAACTGCTTTTTCATTCCGTTGGTGTCTGAGGATGAAAGAATTCCCCTTGACTCAAAGACAATTCTTTCCTTCCTGCATTCTCTCTCAAGTGCACAAGTTCAGTATAAGGTGGAAACGGCAGCCACAGTTTTATACCTGACAGGAGGCATCTGATGCTTTAAAACAACTCTGAGCCTTAAAAGTTGGTTCACTATTTGTGAAAACATAAATTCCCACACAGGTCAACCTCTGCCAATGGAAACTGTTTTCTTTTCAGTTAAACAGATTATACACAAAAAACATGGTTAATACTTTGTTTTCCCCAAAATAAGACACTGTCTTATATTAATTTTTGCCCCAAAAGAGGCACAGTGTCTTGTTTTCATAGGGTGGGGGGTTTATGCTCACCTGGTCTGCGGCGTCCCAATGCCTCCCGATGGACTTCGGCAGTACTGCTGTAAACTGCGTTCTCCCCGTCTTGCAGCTGAGCTTCTTCCTGGTGACAGGGCTTTGAATAACCTGCATCCAGCAAAGCGCGCGCTATGAATAACATCACTGAGTGGCTGTTATTGGCTGATCGAGCGCCGGCTGTGATTGCCTGGCTGGGGCTCAGTTAGCCAATCACAGAGCGCTTTGCAAAAGGTGGGGTATTCAAAGCCCCGTCACCAGGAAGAAGCTCAGCTGTGAGACGGGGAGGATGTAGTTTGCCGCAGGAGACTATTCTGCACGGACGACTTCCATTGAAATCAATGGAAGCCATCCAATCAGCGGCACTTACTGCAGAAAGGTCGCGAATTCTACATCATTACTAGGAAAAATGGAATCCAGCTCGCCCATGTGCATGAGGCCTAAGAGCGACTCTTGCTCTGGCAGATCTTCTGCTGAACTGGTATTAGAGAACTGCCATTCAGGTTAATAACCATCCTGTAATACTTCTTTTCCCCAGCAGGGGCTTCTTCAGGTGAAATGCGTGGCTATCCAATGTTACCCTTGGCAAAATCAGGTAATTGCTAAGGGTGCTGAAAGTGAGACTCAGAATGATTAGTTGTTCGCCTCGGGCCACAAATTCTGGAGGGATAGTGAAAGTTAACAAAATGCCTTCGACGACAAAGAATTTTGGTTACAACATGTTCCACGGAACTTATTTACCTGTCAGTCAAAGGTGTAATAACCAGCCGGGGTGTATTTCCTAAATATTCATAGGAATATTGGAACTGGGCATCACAGATATTGGCAAAGCAGTGCTTTTGTTTGTCATCCCAACGATGTCTTAGTTGAGACAACCAAGCAAAATCTTGAGCACTAGTCACCTTTAAGAGTAAGAAAAAATATTGAAGAGATTAAAAAAAAAGAATAATGTTATGAAACTAGATTGCAATAAATATAAAGTAATTCATCATATGTAAAAGTGTGCTCAAATAAGCATCATACATAAGCCTAAGCAAGTTTGGTCACTCATGCTCACCATACAGGTTAGGCTAGAAATACATGGTATCTTATAATAATCTTGTATTGCAGTTTAGCTCAACTGAAGAAGATAGTCCACTGAACTGCAATATCACACGAACTATGGCACTTTTTGTAAAGAAGACAATCATGTTTTTCTAATCCTGGACCACTCCTTTAAAAAAACAGCCAAACAACGTGGATCACACAGAGGGAAGTTACGGTTAATTTCTTTGAAGTGCTCCAAAAACATACAGATACAGGCAAAATATTAAGGGGCCGGCCCCCTTTGTCAAACCGCTGGCACCACCCCCGCATTGTAATCACAGGATGCTGATGGCTTGCCATGCCAGCCAGGGGCCTGACGAGGGCTTCCAAATCTGCAATGTGTGTGAGTCTATTAGGGATAACACCGACAAGCATAGTATACTACAATACAATGTATTACAGTGTATCACATAAGCGATCAAAGAATAGCACATTCAAGTCCTCCAGTGGGACTCCAAAAAAAAAGAAAGGCTAGTATTCAGAAAAAAAAAGCCCAAATATAAAAAAAACTAACATTTTTTTCCCTCCGGATAACGTGTTGAAAAAATTATAGAAAAAATAATGTGCCATTTACCCTACATAATGAACGATGTAAAGAAAATGAACAGAAAAAAACAAAGGCAGAATAGCTGGAGTTTTATGCCGATCATGAAGCTCTAATAACAGTGGGAAAAAGTTTGGGCTTTGAGAAACAAGTGTTTTTATTGTGCAAAAGAAAAATTTCTTAAACATGAATGAAGAGTAGAAGAAAAGTACACAACATCATGTACAGCTTTTTTTTCAGGCGCGGGCAAAAAAAATAAATTGCACATTGCGTGTAGAAAAATCGCATGACCGGGTGCATTTGCACTCACATGACCTATCTTCTGCAGGCGCGATTTTCTTACACTTCCAAAAAACGGACATGTGACCACTTTCATTGGAAAGCATTGGATCTTATGGAGTCGATTTTTTTATCGCGCCTATACATGCGCAGAAAAAATTGCTCGCCTGACCGTGGCCTTAACATGGATCAAAATTAAAAGTGAAACCCAACAAATGGGGTATGACTCACAGATTCTTTTACTTGTATTCTTCTCTTATTGATTCCCTGTGTTATGCACAGAGCATACATTTTGCTCACAGTAGTAGTTTAAAGAATACCTGCACTTTCATGCTGGAGCGCTTGTGCTCCGTTGGCAGTTTTCGGTTCCTCCTGACAGCTGAAGACGTCCCTATATAAGTTCTATATGGGGCCGTCCTCAGCTCTGTAAGGAGCCGAAAAAGGCTCACGGAGCACGAGCGCTCCAGCATGAAAGTGCAGGTACTCTTCAAACATATCATGGGATGAATGATAAATTCTTTGAGCACCATATGTGAAACACTTGATATAGCGGTTAAACTTCAATCTCCAGCACTCTCATTGAAATTAAAGGAGCAGCCACCACGCCAGTCATGCAGGGACTTTCAGGAACCCATTCTCAAGATCAGTGGGAGTTCTAGCGGTCGAACCCTCACAGATCAGGAAGTGTCTATCGTGACGCAACCCTTTTAAGTGAAATTGCCCTGTAATAACTTTAAAACAAAATAAACTTATTACCTTATGCATAACAAGCTTGGCAACCACATCCCTGGCATGGACATCTATGGTACAGATTGTCATGATTTTCTGCCTGTCTCCAGGGGAGAGTTCCCCCAACAACATGGTAATAAGAGCATTTAACTGATTAATCTGAAAATATAAGAAAGGAGGTTCAGTTTGTCCCATCAGATGACCATTGCAAGTTCTGACATAAAAATGTGCAGTAGGGCAAGGACAAAAACCGCACTTGTAAAGAAAAGCTAGATAATATTACGTTTTAGTTGAAAACATGATGAGCCTCAGCAGTAGTATATCCGCAACAGCAATAAACCCTGTTAAATTAGCTGTGCATAAATCTGTCCAGAAGACAGAAGACGACCGCCGGGGCCGGAGAGAAAAAGCCGGACTGCTCTTCTAGGTGAGTAAAAAAAAATTTTTTTAACTTTTATTTACAGCTAGGGATGATTTTTAGGGAAGGGCTTATATTTCAAACCCTTCCCCGAAAATCATTGCAGCGGGGATTGCCTGCAACCTATTGCTTTCAATGGGGCCGCAGCAGCACCATCCCCATTGTAAGCAATGGGATAGCATTGTGGACTTCTGCCACAGCTGTGGCAGAGGATTCCTTCATCCCTGTGGTTCCTACGGGGTTAAAAGAATCTCTTGCCATAGCTGTCACAGCTGTGGCAGAAGTCCACAATGTACTCCCTATGTTTTCAATGGGGCTAGCGCTGCTGCCGCCGGCCCCATTGAAAACAATGAGCAATATTTCAGATTTTTCTCTGCACTGTGAGGCTCGAGTGAACAATCACAAACGAGTATGAAACCATTGAAAATCATTGGTTTCATAATCATGCATTTTCACTCGCTCTTGCATTGCAAGAAAACATATTGCTAGTGGGTAGGCGCCCTAGAGGGTTGTCTTCAGAAAACAGTTTTTATTTCTATGTCTTGTCAGGGCACATGCATGCCAGAGTGGGTTCCTCTGCCCAGGACTTCCATCTATGAGCTGAAACGAAGATGGTATTGGTGGACTCTGAGCCATCCCAAGGACAACCATTCATCTGAATGCAAACCATGTAATACTTTACTCTTCCTGGAGTGGCTGCTGGAAAAGAAATGTCTGGCTGACTGCAGGTTCCCCCATCAGAATTAGCGGTTAGCTGAGAGAAGGACTGCATTCTGACAAGGGTTATCTCTGATGGGACAGACCTTTTAAAAGGGGCTGTACAATTGTAAACTATTGATGGCCTATGCTTAGGATGGGTTATCAATAGTAGATCAGGTAGGGATCTCTTGCCTTGGATCCCTGCTAATCAGCTGTTAGCAAGACCAGTGTGCTCTTGCACTGAGCCGCTTTCTGCAGGAAGCAAACAGTTCTCACTGTTCCCTTTGAAGAGTCCCAGTTTGATATTACACATAAATTTCCCACTTACTTCACTGGGAACTTTGCCTGTAATACCAAGCCTGGCCACTGCAATGAAAACAGAGCCATCTGATTCTGGCAGAAAACAGCTTAGTGCACAATCGCACTGGCCTGGCTAAAAGTTGATAGGAGGGGATTCCAGATAGCAGACCTTGGCTGATCTACTATTGATGGCCTATCCTGTCGCCATCAATAGTTTACAACTGGATAACCCCTTTAACTTTATATCTGTATGAAGAAAGGTAGATGATCTGAAGCTGTGTGACAAAAATAATGCTCCAACCATTATCAAGATGTTATTAATTAGCACAATTTGGAACAATTTACAGCAAAAAAAAATTGTACAAGGTGGGATTTTCACTATAAAGAGAAGAGCAAATAGACGCTGATTACATAAGGCAATACAATTCAGGACATATTGTAGTTATATAATGCAGTTTTCTTATTGCTAGAAAATATAATGTCACTCTACAACTTGCAGGACATACCTGTTTTTTATTATAATCTTTGAGTGCAGTTTCAAACCCTTCTTCCATCCTGTCAAATGCAATTCCAACATCAATGGTCCACCAGATCTGGGAGCTGGTCAATGCCACCTGAGCTGGGAAGTCTAAAATCCATTGTTCCCTTGGCTTATCCTCATATGCAGCCACAGCCTCAGTTATATGATGCCGCACAGTTTCACACATCGTGTCTTCTACATTCTTCAACCAGTGTTCTACCTTTTGATTACATAGAAAAAATGCAATAGAATATATTTTAACTACGGGTGTTTTTAGAATTTTACATTCAGCGGCGGCAAGCTCTGATTGGCTGAGACAGTCAATAAAGGGCTGTGATTGGGCATCAAGCCAGTGCCGACAACCAATCACAACACTCTATTGCTGGAGGCGGGGTTCTCAAACCTGGCCTACGGCAATAGACTTGTAAGTGCAGGGGAAGCCCGGATCAGCGGCAGAGACCAGCGGCCGCGACCCGGACCACAGCGGCTAGGTGAGTATTACTTTCTTTTTTTCTCTATCTAGCCTAGCTGGGACTGATTTTCGGAGTAGGGCTTCTATTGCAAGCCCTCCCCCCGAAAATCGGTGAGCGGTTAACGCTGCCAAAAACACGGCACCAAGTGTTGCCTCGTTTTCAGCAGTGCTGAAACCGCTGCCCATTCATTTCAATGGGCGACGCAGGGCTGAAAACGCCCAAAAATAGAAGATGCAACGCTTGTGTGAGCAGCCTCATTGAAATAAATGGGTGCGTTATACAGCGTTTAGCGCTGGGCTGAACATGCAGCGCTAAACGCTGTACAAAATGCCCTGTGTGAGGGAGGCCTTAGTTTCAGTTCCCAGAGCTCTGAATGTGACAGGTGGACGGTCCCCGATGCTCACTGTTAGGTGGTGATTTCAAACTTGATTGACAAGGAGTTTTGGGAACCGCCCAACAGACACATTCATGCAGAAACTAAGAAGGGCCAATACAAGGGAAAGGGAGGCAGTAGGTAAAACAAGAGAGACATTACTGGAGTCAGCAGGGGTGCAGCTGGTAAGCTATGCAGCTGGCCCCACTGATATGCAGACATGACAATTCCTCTTTAACTTATGGGGCATTGCAAAGCCCAACAAATACATCCCATAAATGCCTGACCACTAAATAGTTTAAGCATCCCCCATATTAGCCATCACGAATCAGGCATCCCGAAGAAAATGTACTTTTATTCACTCAAACGCTGTACGCTAATTAACCACTAAGTGTTTGCTGGGTGCTTCCTGATCTGTATCTTCAGCGAGCAGCAAAAGCACCTAACAAACCCCTCATCTCTGCTCTTGACTGACGTCTCCTGGAAAGAGATGAGGATGAAGAGCAGGGAGAAGTGAGCCAGGGACACATCTTGGAAGAACTCTAGAAGTTGTGCTTTGGAATGGCCCATGAATTTCTCTCTCTTTCTATATGGTTAGTCCCGTTGGGAGTTCAAGGATCACAAAGCTCTGCGGACTGGCACAACTGCCCTATTCCAAACACTAATGGGGGTCTGAGCACCTGGATCCCCATTACTATCTTCTGAAATGTCACTAAGAATCTGTTCACATCTGTGTTAAGCTACTCTGTTGTTTGTAATTGTCATAGGAGCTGAATAACAAAAATAGTAGAAGTGATCCGGCACATTCTGAAGGTGAACGGCGCTCAACGGACCCCATTGATTATAATGGACTCCGTCATGATTCCGGAATTACACCATATATTATCTTGGATGAAATAGTGCATATTAGATTTTGCGCCAGATCTGCGCCCAGGTTCCGGACGGAGCCTCCAACACAGAGGCAAACAGAGCCTAAACTATATAAGAATATAGGAGGACAGTCAAAAAACGTTTTACAATAGTTTCTGGTGTAAAAAAAAAGTAGCAAATGTTTGTACAAGTCGGGATTTATGGAAAACTTTGTGACTTTTTACTGTCTTCACTGCTATCCGACACATTTTTAAAAAGAGGCGTGGGTCGTTGGGAGGGGCTGCTGCCACGACAGACCATCATATTTTTATGTTACTTGCGCCAGAAACCAGATTGGACCTGGTGTACATTTTTGCAAAATGCATGAAAATACAGCAGGTCCTGTTTTGTTTTTGCTGCACTCCTGAGAACAAACCCATCGAAATCAATGGGTTCTATTCTCTGTGTTTGGCACGCATAGATTTTACATGCACAAATAACCGTGCAAACATGGTCATGTGAAGAAGCCCTAAGACTAATGTTTAAAATGCAGGTCTTAATAAATGTTTTCCATAGATTTGTGCACATTCATTTTAAGCAGCTTCAGAAGTTTCTTAGTTGTTGCTAAATAGAGAGGTCACTTGAAATGGTTTTGAGGACTTATCATACTGGCTTTACAGCTGCAACACATCTAAATCTGCCCCAGTATACCATCATCTGGTAAATAATAAAATTACTAACAACTCAAAGCAATTAGGTTCTTATTAAGCTGGCCCTATACTAGATATTTTGGACGTCTGAAAAGGTCAATTTAGACCATTCGATTTTGAATGGTAATCGTTTAGTGTAAATATGGCCAACGATCGAACGATGAAAGATAATTTGTTCACTTATCGTTCATCATTCGTTTCATGCGAGCATGAAAATCGTCGTTGGCTCATTAGGTAATCGTTCAGTTTAATTACTGATGGTTCAGTCGCTCTGATTCAGTGCTACAGTGAATGTGAGCAACTGAACAATTTAGCTTGCAAATGATTTATCTGCCTGTATAAACAGGCTGCACAAGTGAACGAGCGAGCGCTGACATCGAGCAAACGATAAATCATTATGTGTAAAAGCACCCTTCATCCGCTATGTTATAATATGTTATCACCTGTCCTCTACACTGGCAAGTCACACTGAATGGGACAAACTCCTTCTCTTTGCTGTACATGCCAGTCGCCTCGTTTTCAACCCGCTCTTGGAACTGGAGGTCAGCGATGTTGTCAAAAAGTTTTGCTAAATGTCGTGTCACCTGAAAAAGATAAAATAACATAAATCACACATTGCTCAAATCTTGAGTATTTAAGTATTAAATATTTACTTAATGTTTGTGAAAAAACTGGTTTAATCAGTTGACACCTGAGACGGTATAAATATCAGTAAATGCCAACGTATCACAGCTCTGGACAGAAGCCTATGGCCTGTGCAGGGGCGTATTTGTACAGCCTTTCAATGGCTTTATTCACATGAGCGTGTTTTGTATGCGAAATAAAATATGCAGCCCGCTCTATTTTCCTGTGAATTTGTGCAGGGAAAGAGCACATATTCAGCTAATTAGATTAACTGGCAATTTCAATTAATGGGAACATGCGTGGTTTTTTTTGCACATGCAAAAAGTACAGTAAGACACGCACATGCTCGCACAACTATGCGATGTCCATTGAGCAAATATGCAGTTGAAATATGTGCGTAAATGCGCTCACGCCCGTGTGACACCGACCTTACTGTAGTAGTGTGATATCAAGAAAGCATCTTATCCTTGGCTCTAAGTATACAGGCTGGGGATACACACAATAACTGGTTATTTCTGAAGAACAATGCCTATTTTGTATGACAAACTAAAAGGCGCGCCATACTTCTTTAATGATAGATTCATCATTTTCATAATTCATTCTACCAAATCTTTTGTGGTAGAAATGTTCTTGAGGACGGCACTTTTTGAGTAGCGTGGTTACTGGTTAACCACCACTGTAGAAGATAATGCTGCATTATTGGAGCTGCACACATCACATGGCACCTGGCAGGCCGCAGCCCAAACCATTTTCATGTCATTATTCTTTGTCTTTTTATTTAAGTAAGTCCAAAGTTCTGTGCAGATTAATTTGTCATATATACTTGCAGCGGTTGGAGCTTTGTTTTTCTGACACAAAGCGTCAAATCTTATCCATAATGTGATTGTTACCAACAGGAGAAACCAAGTCATCTTGTAGATATGATACCTTTTAATGGGTAACAAAAATGCATGACGTAATAGCGAGCTTCCGGACCAACGCAGGCCTGCGTTGTATTGTGTTAAATGATACAATTCTGTATAGTGTAGAGTTAAATTCTGGATGCCTGACATTTCCACTAGGTAGAGCTTAGGAAATTACTGAATGCACATTGAACTTAATAACAAAACAGTATGCAATAAGCTTTTAAGCTTCCTCTAGATGTAGGCAGACAGAATTGTATTCATTTGACTATATGAACAAGCTACACGAATAGTGCGCCCAGCCTAATGTCTATGGACAGTAAGGTTTCTTCCCCTGGTCAGCTTTGAGGCCTTGTATCTTTCTCAGTTTTCATACACTTCATCAGACCGGCAATTATCTTTGTGTTTTACAAAATATACATATTTGGCAAATGTTTGCCTTTAGCCAATCTTCTAGATGCCAGTCATACTATAAAGCAACAAAAGGGGATTTAATGCTTGGCAAAGACCAAAAATATATTTTACATTTTCACCTGATCTAATTCATTAAAGGTTGCCTGAGATAGGAAAAAAATCAAAAAATGTAAGAAAAGGAAAAGTTTGATCTTGCACTGCTCTAGCGCCACCACTCTGGTCTTCCTTGCCAGGCTCTGATTACCTGGCTGCAGTGTGGTGGAAACCCAATATTGGGCATTGGACCTGTATTCAGGAGTTAACACTCGGTATAACCAAATGTCATGTTTGCCTTCTATTCTTACATTTACGCAATATGCAATACTTCCTTTAATGAAACTTCTGTTCTCAAAACGCTGACAAGATAATATATAGTGTAAACACGTTACATTTTCCATCTGTTTTGTAAATTTAGAAATAGGACCAGACATAGATAACCGCACTTGAGACAAGTACCGCTTTTAGATACCCAAGCAATTTTACTGGAAACGTATGCAAATAACATGGGAGGTTTGTGCAATTTATAGTTCATGATGTAACATCCAATCATATCGAAGGAACCACACGTGGGTCCAAGACAACCCACTCATCCCGTCTACCACCTGATGGCCAATCACAGATGACCGGAGGATGGAAGAATTGCAAGATGCTTATCCAATAATTAAACAATACGTTGTATCTATGTAATCTTTGACCTGCCCAGATGGGCAGATATGTTAAACTCTTTAAAAGAGGCTGCGCACCCAACAATAAAGGAGAATTGAGGAAGCTTATACATGCTGAACCTGTGTCAGTGTGAAAACTTCTTATGCGCATTATCAATTCAGAATTAATATGGAAGGGTGTAAACATTCCTAATTGAATAAGTTGTTGGACACAAAGTAAATCCACGACAGCAGCAGTGATGTCCCCTATATCCACGTGCAGCCAAACACTAGTCTCAGCACCGGCCTATGGTACATGTGTATTGTCAACACCGGCAGGCTGGTGTGGGAACAGGGTCGTGTCTCAGCTTTTTAGGGCCAGAGGGTTGTCGGAAGTAAAGGTGCGATCATGGGGATGTCCCACATCCCAGCCCGGCTGTTTGACATCATGGGGGGGAATACTCCCAACAAAACTTTTTTCTTGAGAAGATAATGACTATCATCTCTTTCTCCCAGTAACTGGAGCAGTGCAGCAGAGGTCTCTATGTGCCACGGTCAGGTTTTCTCACGGAGCACTCCAAAGGAGGTCCCAGGTACCAACAGGGACAATGCATCGGCAGAGCTCATGGCACAAAAGGCATAGCCTAAAAAAACTGAGCCTGCAATTCAGGTAGAACCCGCTCTCGCTGTCCGTCTTCCACCAACCACACAATCTGCGCCACAGCAGAAGTATTGGTGCTTAAGTACAGAGGGAATGCTGCTTCGCATCAATCTTATCCACCCTTCTGGTCAGCGTCACAATAGACCAATCCACTTCTTCCAGGTTTTAAGGGCACTATACATGTATGAACATTATGAATAAAATATTAACAGCAAAACATCTAAATAACAAAGACCAGCCGGGTCACCATCTTACATGTGACTAATGTCAGTGATAGGCTGCAGCAGCCAAGTGGGTATACAGGCACGTCACCGCTGCAGCCAGGTAAGGAAAGCCTGGCAGAGAGGACTGGAGTGGTGAGCTAGCAAATCGGTTTGTAAAGCTCCTTTTTTTTTTTTCACTTTTCCTGCCTTTAAAACCTCAAAGAGCTTTCAATGTACAATTCACACTACTTGTTGGATTTTTTTTAAAGAAGATACCTTTCACTTCAACCCTTTCCTTACTAAAGCCTAAACATTTTAAAGTTGAATACCGTATATACTCGAGCATTAGCCGACCAGAGTATAAGCCGAGTCAATAAGTTTTATCACAAAAAACTGGTAAAACTTATTGACTCGAGTGTAAGCCTAGCTGTACTTGAGTATATACTAGGTTAAAAAAAAAACACAATACTTTCCTCCCAGCCAGTGTCTGTGTCCCCGACGCGATGGTCTCTCCGGCGGTGCGGCAAGCTGCTTCAGACTTCTCCCCGCTCTCATCTTCCTGCACGGTTTTCAATTCCCCTGCCGTCAGCGCTTGATAAACCAATCACAGCCATTCAGTGATGTCATTCAATGAATGGCTGTGAATGATCGAGTGCGGGCTGTGTTTGGCTGGCGCTCGATCCAATCACAGAGCTTACTTACACAGCACTGACGGCGGGGGAATTCAAAGCTGAGCAAGGAGATGACAGCGGGTAGAATTCTCAAGCAGCTTGCTGCACCGCCGGGGAGACCATCATGCCGGGGACACAGACGCAGGCTGGGAGGGGAGTATTACGGGGTTTTTTTTGTTGTTTTTTTTACCTCACTTGAGTATAAGCCGAGGGGGGCTTTTTCAGCATAAAAAAATGTGCTGAAAAACTAGGCTTATACTCGAGTATATATGGTATTTTTTTACTTCAAAGTCTACCAACATTTTTTGCTTTTCTTTTCTTTGCGGGGGCATTCCGGTCTTTCCTATAGGATCAAAATAGAATTATTATCTTGTTGATTTGTCTGTGTTGTATAGGGAAAATGGACACAAAATTAGAAGAAAATGGCACTTTCCCTTGTACAGTAATGTAGTTGATATAACCAATTAAATATATCACATACAATAATTATGTAATTCAAGTATAAAGATACTAGATATGAACACACATCTTTTTAAATGATGCTGCTATTTATGCTTAAAACAAAGATCTCAATTTAAGGGAACTTGTTACCTCCTATATACAAAGTAATGATGCTTATAGGACGGGTCACACTGAGTCTGGTGGTGTAAATTTACTGTATACTTACTGGACTCCCCGTTCCTGCACTGTCCCTGGGAAGTCAGCGCTCTGCCTATCAGTATGACTCTTTTTTTATTCGGTCCATACCCATGCACTGTTCTTTCTGGGACCATATGCAGCATGGATATAAAATTTATACCCCAGTCTCAGCAGGACCTATTCTATAAGCACCATAACTTATTTTATGGTGCTTATAGGAGGTGACAGGTTCCCTTTAAGGTTTTAAGCCTATCTCCCTTAGACCTCTTTCACACGAATTTTAATATTGCGCCTAAGTTAGCTGATCAAAAAAATCACAATCATCTCTGCCAAAAACTGCTAAAATGGACGAATTTCTGTTAACAAGTCCCGAGCTTAATTAGCGTTTTCTCGTCCACTCACACGGTTGGGTGCAACATATTGCCGAAAAATTGCGCTGCTGATCAGAATTCCTTCGGTCGGCAAAAATCCTCCTACACTTTCTAATGAGCTAAGTCGAGGCACCTGTCATCTTTTCTCAGCATTGCACACAGCTAAACTCACTCCACCTCCCTTTTTTTATCCTGCTCCAGTAGGAGTCTACTGAGGCTCCAGCGTATTTCGGTCCAAAGATAGGGCAAGACCTATATTTTTCGGCAGGAGGAAATTTCAGTCGCTTATCTGCTACATTTTTCAGTCCGATATTTTCGCACTCCAAAAAATCGTTCATCTGAATGAAGACATTGGAAACCATCGGTCGTGATGGTCGCGGCTTTATTGTGCGGCTAACTTAGCCGCGCAAAAATGATTGTGTGAGTGAGGTCTTACACGGCATCTAGGTGGTGTCTGTAAATGGTACTAAAGAAGCCGGGTGCAAATTTTCTTTTGTTAAAGATTAACAGCAGATAGGAGGAAAGCTACAAGTGCATAAATTCAGAGCAGGGCTTGTTTCTTGTGAGCTTGGGAAGCTTCCATTCTGCATCACGTGGGCACAATGTAGCATGAAATAGTAGCATGTATGTCATCCAGATGCGTGATAGATGTGTGTTGGCACTAGAAAGGGAGGAGCTCATGTATTTTCTATTTTTTTTTTCAAAAGAAGGAAAAAAGTGATCATTTTGAATTCTGGAAACCTGACGCTTATATTTGGCATCACTTTAGCATTTTGGTAGCAAACACATAATTATTTGACTTCTATAGTCAGCTTATCACCACAACAATCTGGTCTGAAGAACTGCAGTGTTCTATTAAAAGCAATCAGCCATCAAACTGCTGAGTTAAATAGGCAGATTGGAGGAGCGAATGGTTAAAGATTTCTTCAATAATAATTTGAAGTCAGCAGCAGCATGAATGCAGCAAAACAGAAATATTGTCCAGCATAAACTTTGTATTTCCACAGTTTTCCCCTTGATCTCTGAACAGCTGGAGAACAGATATTTCTCAAAGCTACAAATTCTGTCTGGACGGACGGCTATTGTCTGTTTATGAGCAGCGCAGTGTAAATCTTCTGCATAATTATCTAGCTGAAGAGCAGAAGAATAAATGGGTCTTTAGCTGTCACGTAGGTTGGCAGATTAGTGCCGGAGGGAGGGTATCAGAATGACAGTTAAAGAAACTGAAGGAAGCTCATTACCATTATCAACAGCCGGGTCACTGACACCGAGAACAACAATGCAGTTCACTTAAGACTCCCCAGCATTGCTGGAGAAGACATGAGACATCTATGATCTTGTTAAAGTCTGAAGTCACTCACTCTCGGCATCATCAGGAGCCAAGAAGGATAAAATTGCACGCAGACACAAGTCAAAATATCCATGACTTTAAAGGGGTTGTCCAAAATATAAACTTATCCCTCTATCCAAAGGATAGAGAATCCAGTAATTGTCCCTTTGCACAGTCTGATATTGAGCCCAAGCAAATGCTTGTTTCTCGTCTGATTGGCTCATTTATGCAAGCATAAAAGTGCTAGTTGGTCGGTTGCACATCTTGTCGTCTAAACAGAGAGACGTCCCCATCGAGTAGATAAGCTGTTTGTTTACACGGAGGTAATGAGCACTGATCGACGTGCTTGTTGCTGGTCAGTGGTTATTAGCATGGACAGATTATCTGCATGTGGAAAAGGACCATTAGTAGATGATCAGTTGGTGTCCGACCACTGGGACCTCTACTGATCACAAGAATTAAGGTCCTGTGTCCCTTGTAGGAATGGAGCAGTGGTCGAGCATGTGCAGTGCCGCTCCATTCATCTCTATAAACTAAGTATAGCGCTTGACTACCTCCAGCAGTTCCATAGAGATGAATGGACCAGCAGATTACATGCTTAGCTGTCACTCCACTCATCTAAGAGATACGGGACCTCCAATTTTGTGAGTGGTGGGGGTTCCAGTGGTCAAACTGGCACCAATCAGACACTTATGCTCTATCATGTGGAAAAGGAATATATATATTTATATATTATACACACACATTAGCCTTAGATCGATAAGTGAAAATCTAGTGTGATACAAGGAGAAGCATACGGTCTTTATTGTTATAGTAAGACTAGGGCTCCATATCACTACCACTGGTGACTTGCTTGTTTCCCTAAGGCCTCCTTCACACGGCTGTAGGCGTTTTTACGTGCGCCCCGCCGGCGCCGTAAGAACGTGTGAACGGCACGGGCCCCCGGCGCATACACGCTGCGGTCACAATGTCGTTGTCTCCCCTTCCCTCCCCCTCGCCGGCTCACCTCCTCTCTCCTTTCCTCTGGCTGTTTGCAATAGGAGTGGACGGGGCGGGAGTGGAGCTAAGCAACCACCCCCTCCCTGCCCCTTGTCCGCAGCCAGCAATGGTAGAGGCAGAGTGGGGCTTAGCTCTGCCCCCGCCCCAGTGCAAACAGCCAAAGGGGTGGAGAGAGGAGGAGAGAAGAGGGAGGGAGTTTAGCAGTCATGCAGCTAAACTCCCTCCCACCTCCCCTCTCCGCCCGCTGTCATTGGCTCCCATAGGAGCCCATGCAGCGGTCGACGTATTCCAGCCAGAAAGATAGTCCCAGGGCTATCTTTTCGACACGGCATGAAAGCGTCTGGCGCTATACGCCGTGGGAATTCAGCCATGTGATCTAATGCATTGGAATCTAATACATCAGATCGTAGCATATATCGTCCGACTGTGAAAACGGTAGCCGATATACGCTCGTGTGAAAGAGCCCTAAGGGAAAGAACACCGCAGGCAAGCTTGTGAAAAATCGCAAAAAATTTGACACTTTTTCCCCCACTGGTAAACATCAAAATTGTCCATGAGATTTTGTACTGCCACAATGTTACTGCAAATCACGGGGAACTCTAAGTCATGTGGCGAGACAAATAAAACAATTCAGTTGTTGCTGAAATGTGAAGGTTTCTGCAGAATTTTCACAGGTGGTCTGCATACTGTGTCCCCACTGATTAAACTACAACAGTGAATGTCTAAACACCTAAATTATGCAGATTTATTCTTAATTTTATTAGTAAAATACAAGTAGGTTATATGGAATATCTATTCAATTGCACAATATCAATGACTTCTAGTAGTGTGAGAAAGTCAGGCTCGGGCCGTTGCAACCTGCCCACCACAGCCATAACACGAGTAGCACACAACATACCTGTTTAGGCTGGCTTCCTTTAGATAGGATATCCAACAAATCCGCCGAGGACACAAAGTAGAAACGAGGAAAAGCCAAACGCTTTGTTTCCAAATACTGAGACAACGCTTTCTCACATAAAGACAGTCTGAAAAAGGATGGCAGAATTTTTTAAAGGGAGCCTGTCAACAGCAAATTACCTATTTTTTGGCATGCTATTTTTAGGTTTAAAATGCATTTTTGAAGACTTTTATTTTCTGTCGCTATTTATATGAAAAATAATCATGAATTATTGTAATTTTTACTTTGACTACTGAACCTCATAATATATTCTGTAAAGATCGCTTTTCAGTAGTTATTGTATTATCATCACAGGCCGGAAAACAATCAAAACTAACCCCTACATATAGATAACACAGAATCCACCATCTACGATAGGTGATTGTCACATCTCATCACCTCCCCCTCCCTGCACAATGACCTTTGTGCACAGGTCACAGAGCATGCCCACAAAACCCTCCCTTAGAAGTCAATGAACATTTACAGTCTAGAGGTTCCTTTTATGCATGTGGCTGCTGTAATGTAAATCTCTGAATGCCGTTAACAGCAGCTCGGGCTGCCTCATATATATATATATATATATATATATATGGAATAAAAAATGTACCACCAGTACTTAAAAACAGATTAACGCCTCCTGCACTCGGGCGGATTTGCATTGCGAAATCCGGAACGGGATTCTTCTCCTGATGCTGCAGCAAATCCAGCCCATAGCATGCTATGACAATATGCTATTTCCTTCCCATGAGTGGAAATCGACTGCGATCTTCCACTCGCGGGGAAGAAATCGCAGCATGCTGCGATATTGTGCAGACTATGCACGGCCGGTTTCCATTGAAGTCAATGGAAGCCATCCGTCCTGCGGCCATTCTGCAATCATCATTACAGAATGGTTGTGGCAGCTGCGTCATCGCCATAGCGACGGTATGGCATCCTCTGTACTGCGCATGTGTGCCAGCATGTCGGACGGCACATCAGCAGCAGAGGTGAAGACGCCGGACAGGTAAGCAGGGGTCACTGGTCAGGCACTATGTCGAATACACTGTGGAAATCCCGCATGCGGGGTCCGACCCACCGTGTGCAGTCGGGCTTACAAGTAATATGTGGCAGTATCTGGTTTTAATTTGAAAAAAAAAATAAGTGGGAGAGGCTCTTTAGGCCAACTTCACATGGGCGAGCGCGATATGGGGCAATGAATCCCAGCCCCATATCACGCTCACCATCCATGTGAATTCCCCAAAGATGTGAGGCATTTTCATGTGAAAACAGCCTTGCATCACTTTGGAGATGCAGGGAACCTCCGCTGCACCGCATGAACATAGTGCGATGGTGCAGACGGCCCCATTGAAAACAATGGGCGCTGTGATGCAAGAGCAGACACAAAATAGAACATGCCGCGATTTGCTTCCCGCATAGCATCGCAGTGACATGCGGAAAAACATTGCTCATCTATATGACCCCATTCAAAAGAATGGGGCTCATATTTGTGCGTCTCGCAATGCACAAATCATGCATGATTTTATCGGCTATGTGAAGGCAGCCTTAAGGTTATGGTCACACCAATGTCATAGTTTCCATTTATAACAGAGTCAACACTGTTTTGCCACATACATTTTCCAATATATACTGGTGAATCCCATTGATTTTAATGGGGTTTGTTGGAGTTTCAGTACTTTTGACAGCAAAAATAGCAATACAAACAGGGCTACTGATTACGTGAAAACCCACTGGAAAGCCTGCAGGAACCTCTGAAGACAAGAGTCAATCAACTTCTACATTGGTACAACAACATATTTGACTTTTACCTCATCTGCAAGTCATCAAGAGTCTCAGACAGCTTGGGACGATTTGTTGCATCCAACACATTTCTTATTTTCTCTGTCTCAAACATTAATTCCTACATGGAAGATAAAATCTATTAATAAAAATGTTTAGAAAACCAATGGTTGCCCCGTGCTTCCAGAAGAGTTTTGATACAATAAAGAAGCTTCGATTTATGGGAGCAGCATAATTTTTGATGGAAATCCCGCATTTACATTACACTGTAACTTTACCGGAGTATACTAGTCTACGAAGAAGGATAAAAGACAGAGGCTGCTCTGCTGAAGAACAATTATTCTGCCACTCAAAGTACAACAGTTCTTGCAGCTCCAAAAACATTGAATAAATTCTCCTCAGGCTTCTTTCACCCGACTGAATGCGTTTTCACATCCGGCCAATATGCGCTGTGATCTGATGCTTTGGATTCCAATGCATTAGATCACATGGGTGTATTTGCGAGACGTAAAGACACCTGGCCGGCCAATATAGCGCTGGGCATTTTTACGTTGAGCCCAAAACATAGTTCTGGAACTATGCTTGGGCCGGAATACGTCGGGCAGCTGTATGGGCTCCTATGGGAGCCCATGGCAGCGGCCGTAGGTGGGAGGGAGTTTAACAGCGTGGCTGCTAAACTACCTCCCTCTGTTCTCCTCCCCTTCCCCGTGCAGGCTTACCTCTCCTTCCCGCTCGGTCTCTGCAATGGGTGGGGGCGGAGCGGGGCCGGGGCTAAATGCTGATCCACCCCGCCCCTCCCATTGCACAGATGGAGCGGGGAGGAAGATAGGTAAGCCTGCGATGGGGAGGAAGGGGAAATGGGCGATGGCCTGGTGATGTTGGTGCATTTGCGCCAGCCTCACCAGGCAATATGAACGGGCGCACGAACGTTTGATTTGTGCACCTGTTCACCAGATTTTTCGCCCCCAACGTAGTGTATATCGGCCGACCGTTTTCGCTAAGAAAATTGAGCAAGTTCAGTGAGTTTGTGTATCACACACTACACAGCCCATGGACAGGGTGTCCACTTGCTGTGCGATGCGAGTTGCATTGGAGAATCTCGGGCCCAACTTGCCTTCGGCCGTTTAAATACAGCTTTAATTATATGGTGTGAACGAGGCCTTAAAATGTAAATTAGATTATTTACTATGTCTTTAGAAATAATAATTGTAGTGATGACCCCCTTAATACGTTCAGCTGTTCAAGTTCACCGACAAAATATCATTTATTGTGACTGCATCATCCGAGCTCGTACACAGATATAAAATACTATTATTACCGACCATCACAAGGCTTTCTGTTCACTAAATGGGCAGAATGTACCGATCAAATAATAATATTGGTCTATACTTTTCTCCATTCATAAATCTCCAAATAATAATCATTTTTATATATAGTGTACTTCATGCATTTCATTTTTACAAAAATGCATGGTTTTCGTTTTTAAATATATTTAATAAGTGGCTAATTTCGATTCCAATTCCCAATTTCCCTGGAACATTCCAGCAGTCCACAGCTGTCACTAGAGGGTCTAATTCGTATAAAAGTGCTTAGGCCGGGTTCCTATATATCAGTTCTGTTCAACCAGTTGCTTTATGCCTGATGACATTTTGGGGCACTCTGTGCCCCGGTCTGGCATCTATAGCCAGAGAGAAATGCTGCCTGCAAGGTTTTTCTATCTAACATCAAAACGAATGTGCTGGATGCCATGAACAATCTCATAGAAAACTGAGGGGTCAGTTCTGGTATCAATTTCCCTCCAGCATTTCACTACAAAGCAGGAGGGGAATAAACAACACATGGCCAGATGTACAGGAACCCGGCCGTACAGCTACTTTTGGCTTCCTATTGGCAATCTATAAATAATAAATAGTGCGCAGAATATTATGAAATGTGAAAAGATGGTCACATGCAATATAAATGTAAATGAAGAAAATAAATAGTATGGACTATATTAGGGAACCTTAATGTTATGGCACAACAGCCGCAATCCGGAAGCAGATCTGGGGTGACGTCAAAACATCAGTCCTGGTCCATGCACGCGCCCTGTCATTCAGTGCTGAGAACTGACATGAAAACAACTATCTGCTGGTGTGGAGTGTTACTGGTTGGTGGGTAGGTGGTCCCCCAGCCAGCCAACCGCTATTGTAGTATATTTATTCCAGCCCCTCCTCTTAGTGGGCACCGGTTATTCATCTACTTGGTTGAGTTTTAGTCGGGCTCGCTTCCTTCTGATGAGAGCATACTTTCAGAGAAGTCTGCAGTGTTTATACTTCTAGATTGGCTTTGTTACATCAGCTACCTTGAGCTGTTTCATTGACATTAATGGACAAGCAATGTGCATGGTCAACCACTGTACCATTCATTCTGGGACCTTTGGGATTCCTGTTCTTGTGATCAGTGGTATCCAAGACAGAATCCCGCAGCATACCAGGCAATACGCTAACAGCACAGAGGTATCCAGCAATGTATGCCAAGCCACTGAAGGGACTATGGACCTCCAGTCCCCAAGTCAGACATCAACAAAGAAGAAGTTGATGTCTGACAAAGACTAACTGTAGTTGAACCGTTGCCTGTACCGCTTTGAATATGGAGTAATAAAGTTGCTGATTTTACTTTAAAACCCTCAACGGATGCTGCCACTTCTTCTTTGTTGATGTTCTTGTGATCAGTGGATTCCATGTTGAAATCTGGATCCCCACTGATCAGACAGCTATTCATTATCCTATGGTTAGCAAATATCTTTATTTCATTTGACAAACCCTCTATTAGGAGTCTTGTACTACTGGAGCAAAAGTTTATTCAGGGACCATTGGGACCCATGTTCTCGTGGTCGTTGCGAGTCCAAGCAGTCAATTCCCCACCGGTCAATTAATTATCACCCATCTTCTGATAGAGCTAAAGGCCCATTTAGACACAACGATTATCACTCAGAAGCCACCTTTTCAGCAATAATCGTTGTGTGTAAATGTGCGCCTACCATGCACTTTTCGTTCATCGCTGACTTTAGGCAAGCTTAAAGTCAGCAATGAGCAGTGGGATACCGCTGATAGTATTCTGTTAGCTCCTATTCCGCTCGGAATTCTCAGCAGGATACTGCTGACAGCTCTGAGAACAAAGTAGCTGTTTGAAGATCACAGTGCTCCTGCTGTCATCTGCATACAGCAGGAGCCTTCATTTATACACTAATAAACTCTTAAGTAGCTGATAAGGCTCATCGCTGCCATTTGAGCGATCATCTTTTGCTGTAAATGGGCCTTTACTTTGTGTGTCATGGGACAACCATTTTAAATTTACATCTTTACAGAATGCGTTCGTTTTAAGAAAAGCAGTAGGAATTACTTTAAAATCAGCATCCACTCCATCAAATCGTTTTGCATCTTCTGGTAGCTGGTTTCGGATATCTTCAGAACCAATAAAAATGCTTTCTAGATGAGACCAAGTACGCTGGACTTCCATCCAAATGTAAATCACTGAATCAGCCAAGTTCAATCTTTTCTGCCAACTGGACACTTGTTCGATGAAATACTCAACATACTTGCTTTGCATAATTGCTTGTAACTGCACCTAAATAATGTACAGAAGAAAAGATCAAAGATGCAAAACATAAAAAAACGTAGAAGATTCCTACCACATTTTCCATATGGCTTTCTGCAAGTCAAACAAGTTACTTTTCCTAAGGTGATGTAAGTTTTGTAATGTCATTTCTAGCTACAATTTCGAAACTAACCTGGTTGCTGTCCAAAGTCTCAAAAAGCTGCTCATCGGTTTTTATCAACGGTGTTTCTGTACGATAATGCTTTTCATAGGAAAACTCCAGAGTAGTCCAGGTCTGGCTTATCTCTGTAAGTATCTAAGCCAAAAAAAAAGGTAATTAAACACATTTTAGATTAATTCTCTAGCTAAGTATTTCCTAGAACAAAATATATTGCTTTTGACTTACTTTCTCAGTACCCATTTCTTTCACAGCTTTGTCTACAATGTTCCTGACTTCATCTTCAAACTTATGCAGCTGTAGTTCAAGTAAGTCTGATAGTGTGGTTTTCTCAGTCATTGAAAATTGAACCTAAAAGGACAAAATTATCAAAATTATTAAACAATCAATACGCAAATAGGATAGTAAAACAGCTGCGAGATAGCACACAATCGAGATACTAAATATCTATATAGCCAGCAAATGCATATTCCTACATCTCTATCATAACTTGCATCTTTTGCCGTTGTCATTGATTTATGTAGGTCATTGTGCTGTTCCTGTTATTCCTTCCGGAAATAAATGAAACTGTCAATTTATTCATACATTTACAGGAGGAATAACAGAGTAACAGCACATTGCAGTTTTATGTAAGGATGTTTCGGAATCAATATTTCATGGGGACTACAAATATTATTAATTTTATTCTGTATTTCGCAAGTATTATAAACGCATTATATGTTTTATGCTGTCATTTTGTGTAGTTATTTTTGTAACTTTTTTTTAACATCTATGTTCCCCATGAAGTTATATAAGACCTACGAGGTCGTTTACAGTATATTTTTTTTCATTTCACACTTTTCCACTGTAACTGGAGCATCTACTTGAGCCCCAGTTACAGGGGAAAACATTTTCCTAGTGTGACAGTAGTCACTGTCAGAGCTGGTTCGGGGTCTGCTAAGACCCTAAAGCTCTGACATGCCAGGGATCACCGTCGATCACCAAGGCCTGTGCAGGAACTGGCAGTGCCGTTTCCTGAACTCTCTACATAGCGCTCACTAAATTCTCTACATAGCGCTCACTGAGCGCTATGCAGCTTGTGAAGGAGAAGGCAGAAGCCGAGAACACGATCACCTCCTGTTAGATTGCAGGAGCCTTAATCCCGTGTCGTAATTTTACTATCGGCTGGAAATAAAGCCCAAGACCAAGCACTGTATGTTTATGGCGCTTGGTCCCTAATGAGTTAAAACAATGATTTTAAAACAGTCGATTTCAAAACTGCAGAGATAATTCAATATTAAGTAGCATATATACAAAACACCTACTGTATTTTTCGCTTTATAAGACGCACTTTTTCCGCCTCCAAAGCGGGGAGGAAAAGTTCCTGCGTCTTATAAAGCGAATGTGCCGAAAATTCGTTCCGATCGCCATTTTTAGCGCGATCGCGAATTTAACGCACAGACGCGATTTATTTAGCGCTATTACGCGTTGAATTCGCGATCGCACGAACAAATGTGCGATCAGTTAGAAGATTTCTCTCCTCCTGTCCAAAAAGAACAAAACATTACTCACCTCCCCCGGCATTCTGCGGCGCTGCTGCAGGCTGTCGCTCCCTCCTGGTCCCCGGCAGAGCATTGCTTACTGGATGCGGGGCTTGAAATCCCCGCCTCCAGAAAGCTAATACTGTGATTGGCTAACACACGCTGTCAGCCAATCACAGCCATTCAATGACATCATTGAATGGCTGTGATTGGCTAACACACGTGTGCCTTCAGTCAATCACAGCCATTCAATGATGTCATTGAATGGCTGTGATTGGCTGACGGCGTGTGTTAGCGTATTAGCTTTCTGGAGGCAGGGATTTCAAGCCCTGCGTCCAGAAAGCAATGCTCTGCCGGGGACCAGGAGGGAGCGAAAGCCTGCAGCAGCGCCGCAAAACGCCGGGGGAGGTGAGTACTGATTTTTTTTCCCCTATTTTCCCGCTCTAAAACAGGGGTGCGTCTTATAAGGCGAAAAATACGGTAAGCCATGTTTGGCATTTCAGAATTAAAAGGTTTGTCAAGATGTAAACTACTGTTCCCCAGGATAGGTCATCAATAGTAGTTTGGAAGGGGTCAGCTGCCTGGGATCCCTGCCAATCAGCTGTTCGCTGGGCTGATTTGCTCATGCATGGAGCTGATTTCTGCACTGTAGTAGCCTGGCTTGGTATTGCAGGACATTCATCTCTATGGAATCTTGTCCTGCGTTACGAAGCCTGACCACTGCAGATAGGACAGAGTTGTCTGCTTCTTGCAGAAATCAGTTCAGTGTACCAGCCCAGAGAACAGCTGATCAGCGGCAGTCTTTGGCGACAGACTTCCTCTAATTTATCGCCAATTACCTATCCTCAGGGTAGGCCATCAACAGTATACAACTGGACAGAACCTTTTCTGGCTATAGTACTGTATAACATACATTAGAAACCCTTAATTTTCTAACGGTAGGAAAAACCAACCTTTGTTGCAATCATTAGCTGGTGCCAATGTCTATCCCTAATTGCGGGGTTTTGTAATTCAGTCACCGCTCGTAAAGATGTGATAAGGTTTTTCACAGTCATATCCAAGCCCACATATGCATCCCACGAACGAGCCTGTTTATCCAGGGATAAGAGTTCCTGCAGAACAAAATAGATGGAGGAAAGATTTAACAGAAAAAAGTGTGTACAGCCGACAATTCGTTGGTTACCAATTAGATGGTTTAAATAAAAATCTGAATATTGATTCAAAATGTCAAAGATCTCAAGACAAGTTGTTCTGAACTACAGTGAAGGAGGATGTCTGGTATGACTATTGCACATCCGAGAAGAGATTTTAAATATTCCTCAAGTCGGGTGTGCAAAGGCGACAATATGACTTAACATGTAAAAAACAAAACTGTCAGCAATGAAGGAGGGAGATAAAGAAGTAGGTCTGAATGAGATAGAATGAAAATTACTAAGATGAGGGTGACAGGTGAAAACTAAGAAGAAAGATGACGACTTAATACTGGAAGTAGCTAAAATGATGTTCAGAAAGAACTAATCCCAGGAAAATCTCTTTATTGTTTAATGTCATGTCACCGAAAACTGTTTGCAGCTTTTATGTGAAATAAAAAAATACATCACTCTGAAAGATGTGTGGAAGAAGACAATTTTCAACCTACCACTTACTGCTTAAAAAACAACAAAACCCCTACAAACTGCTGACTATAACACTTGTTCGTTTGGTGGCTTAATATTTTTAAATATTGCAGAACAATAATTTTGAGCAAAGCATTTCATAAAAGCAACAGCTGTGGAACTTGCCTTTGAAAACCTTCTTAGCTCAACGTCCATCTGTTCCACATTAATCTGCCTCCACTGTGTTTTAACCCAATCAGCAATACTGCTCTATAAAACAAATGTAAGGTGTAATAAATTCAAATGTGCCAATAAACACAAGCAAATATGTTCAAAGCTGGAAAATCTCACATACAACTTCACTAAACTTAAAGTGGATCTGTCAGCGTTCTGGACGTGTCTGATTTATTAAATACTTCAATACCCCATGAAACAGAAATTCGAGAAAGTCTTTAGAACTCTGTATTATGCTGTTGTCTACCTCGCTGGTATAATAAGGGCCTAAGCAGTCCTTTATTCTATGTAACCCCACTACAGTATTACCATTTACCATTTTCTGAGCTGGGTAAAGTAGGTATAGGAAGCAATGGTTTCATACCTGCCAATGACTGATCAACCAACACAAGGAGATATTAGTGTTTCTAAGTGATTTAACAGATCCTGTAGATATCAATTTTATATAACGCGCAGTGGCAGATTATGATTGGTGTGGTTTGGATAGCTGCCAAGGGCCTGAGGCGTCTTGGGACCCATGGCCATCCAAACCGCCCTATCATCCAAGTGGCTGTCGGTCACACAAAACAATCTGTATAATATACCTGAAATGGCAGCATCAACACAGCATGGTCTGGGCGTTACCCAACGTGTTCCCAGTCTCCTCTCTCAGTACAGTATGTGCGGGAGATGGGGGAGGAGTTGGACCATGCCCAGACCGTACTGTGATTATAGTACAGCATATGGAATAGAAGTCGTTCATTGTGACTGGAGCTGCAGGGCTGTGGAGGGTATACAGAGGAGCATAGAGAAGGAATCTATCACTTGCGAGGGTACATAGAGGGCATTATTATCTTGTGAGGGGGCACAAAAAAGAATTATGATTGTTGGGCATAAAGGAGTGCACTATTACTGTAGGTCACAAAAGAGGCATTACTTTTTTGTGTTGGGTGCTATTGGGGATTATTACTTTGTGGGGCACTATTAGTTTAGGAGTCAAAAAGGGGGCACTAGTACTGTTTGAGGGGAAGAAGGGGCACTTTTACTATGGAGAAGCATTGAGAGGGGCATTGGGGGTAGCAGCACAATGGAGAGAGTGCAGAAATGAGTTGTGGCTGGAAGAAGTCCTCATGCTGATCTAACATTTATGTTATAAACGTGGCAATGGTGCTGCAGAGGATCGGCGCAGCAGTGCTGGACAAAGAAAAGTGTGCTGACACAGTTATGGCAGGCAGGGGCCCAAGCTGTGTGAACAGCCCCGGTTGATGATCTACTAAGTCTCCCACTGAATTAACACTGTATATGGTCAGATAAAGTAGATAAGCACTCTATAATATATGGCATTTGTTACTGGTAGATGTAGATCTTTACAGTTTCAGTTTATAGGTATGTAGGATAGAAAATCATATACAGGCATTTTAACTCTTACCTTAGCTGGAATTTGATAAAAGATTGCAATTTCCCATTAAACTAATTCAATACAATGTCATTACATGCTAGCCAAAGACTGCACAAACTGCGATCCACAACATAACCACTGGGGGGCCACAACAGACATACAGGATTGGAGATCTCATGGCAGACTGTTGTAAAATCATGTTTAGAAAAGCTGGATATAACATATCCAAACATATCCAGCTAAGAGAAAATGTAAGGAGGAACATATCTGTATGCACCAGCCTTATAGCACAATACAGCACTATCCAGATAAAGAGTTAGCCCATTCATTTAGTTTACTTCTTATTGGACGAAACGTATTTAGATATAGTGAAAGTTGACATCACTGAAAGAAGCTTCAAAACTTTAGTCCTTTTTGCGCAATAATACTTTCATGGGTGAAACCAGATGATTGTTACAGTATTGAAAGTGTTTAAGCAATGGCTATTCCTTGGAGGAAGTCATGTGCATTTTGGGATTGCTGGATTCAATAGAATGTGGGATGATATCCAATGAGTATGACCGAAATATTAATGTTTGCTATTACCAAGTGACGGTTTCATAGCTAAGTATTTTTCATTAGATTCTGTGTTAGAGAAAGCCAGTCAATTACTCTTGGACCATTTAGGCCCCCTGTTCATGGCTGAGGTGGAATATTGCTAGCGATATTCTGCGGCAGGGGACGAGGGGAAAGCGCTGTCAGGTCTCTGAGGTGAGCCTATCTAATAGATAGGCTCACCGCAGAGAATCACGGCATGCCGCGATTTAGATCCCGCGAGCGGAGAATCGCTATGATTCTCTGCTCGTGGACACCGCTCCTGCTCTTTCCATAGCAACGCTATGAAAAGCTTCACACAGTGTGATCTGCCGGCGATTTATCGTCTGTGGACATGCACCCTTATTCTGACTCTGCACTCATCATGCTGACTCTTTCAAGCAGTTCTAAAAAAATAAATGTACATCCTTTAAAAAACAAGTGTGAATTATGATCATTTCTGGGTTCCACGCCCTAAAGAAATAGAATATGCTTATTCATAATAAAAATAAAACCTTTTTGCCATAAAAAGTACATGTGTTATGGGATCATACAACAAAGGCCACCTATTAGTGTGTACTGTACCCATGTAAATTTGTAGTAGCTAGAAATAGCCCTTACCATGCTTAAGGTCGCTTTCAGACAAGCGTATTCTAGCTCTATATTTTGCTAACTGCAACACAAACCTAACGTAAATCTATGCATCTATTCAGACGGATGTATTTTTCACGGCCGTTTTCTAAAAACGCAGCATGAATTATTTTAGTCCATTATTGCTTCTATATTCGTATTATTTTCTGTTGGGCAAATACAGATCAGTATTCGCCCAGTAGAAAATCAAACCAATATGGAGGCAAATCAAATATGGATGAAATGCTGATGACATAAGGTTGTAAAGTTATCTGTAACAGATCTGTATTACGGACGTGTTACAATATGCTCATCTGACTGTCCTATGAAACACAACTAATGCTCTGCCATTTGGAATGAGGAAGCTATACCTGGACATTATATATAATATCCCACAATTCCTTAAGCAGTTTTATTTCCTCACGGCATTTCTTCATCTGCTTATAGTCGGGAACTGCGACCTCAAACAGATCAGCAGATTCATGTATCTGTTTCACTTCTAGCTCTAAGCCAAGCAGATCTTGGTTGGCCTGCGGGAGAAAGAGGGACATTGTTTTTAATGTTATAAATGAAGATGAATTTAGGATGTTTGTTTACTGAGTGCCATAAATTTCCTGTCTAATTAAAAGTAAATCTACTGTTTAAAAAAAAGGATCGAAATTTGTCATAATACATCACTTCCAGGGAAGTACTTGATTACAAAGTGGTTTGACCACACCAGTGAGTTTTCTTGTCTAACACAATCTATATAAGGCCGGCTTCACACTTCCAGATTTCAACAGCGGTATTCCGCGCCTATTAAAAAAATAGAACATTTGCAAGTCTGCTCAGATGAGCAGAGAACGACTGCGATTTCCGCGAGTGCATTTAAAATCGTAGCATGTTCTATTTTTGTGTGGTATCCACACGGACGGTTTCTATTGAAGTCAACGGAAGCAGTTTGACCCACAACCTATCCTCAATGTCAATTGTGGATTGGTTGCGGGTACCCACGTCATCGCCTAGCGACAGCGATATCCCACAAATATTTATAAAATATAAAAACAAATATTTAAACAAAAAATCTGTACTGCGCATGACCTCATGTCTGGGGGAAAGGAGGGACCTGTTGTGGGATTCTGCATGGAAAATCCACGCGGGCCCGAATTTCCTAGTGGACATGTATCTTATCTTATACTTTAAATATTTTATACAGTACATACAGCTTTTGAAATTACAACAAAATGACTTTTAGGGGCTATTTGTTTTTATAAAAGTGGCCCTATTAAATGGAAAACTATAACTTCCCCATTTTGTTTTGCTTATAATTCTACAGTGCATCACATTTATCTGCTGTGTTGATATTTAAAGTAAACCTGTCAGCAAATTCACGTTGCTCTAACCGTGGACAGCAAGAAACTATATTTTTCTTTTACAAAGAACTATGTTTTACTCTAAAATGCTGCAGTGTTTCAGGGAAAGCACAGTTGTAATAAAAGCTGGACACGGGTAGTGGAGTCTCCCGGGCGGCTCCCCTTTGGCTCTCCCTATGTAGCGTTGCATCAACAGCAGTTGCTGACAGCTTATTTACATTACCTTATCTAGAAGAGTATATGGATATTGGGAATTGTATGAGAATGGAGCTTCCAGGCAAAACATCTCCCTAAAATTATTCTGTTTCACCTGGAAGAAAATAAATATACAGAGTAAAGAGAATGCCCATGATTCTGTACCGAAGCTGGCTGTTATCTACCACATACTTACATCAAAAGCAACACATCTTTTCCTGACAACAGAAACCTCTGCTATCTGCAGGGGGGCCAGGTCATGTTTCACAGTAATTGCTGTTTTTTTGGTGTTGTTCCATTTTTCTGGCAATTCCTACAGGATGATATGAAAGAAGGTCGGAGAACAAATCTTGAGACCACATGGTGAGACTTTGTTACTTTTTTGTTCTGTTATAGAATTTATATATGAATTAGAAAGAGTTAATTGTCTGAATATTATTAATTTTGCAGAGAATATATACATTATGGATGAAAGTTGGAGAACCAGATAATAATTAGCAGATTTCCTGGATACATACTGTAAGATTTTAGACAACAAAGTACAAAAAATGACAATACTTCCCTATGCGGTCCATTTCTTTATGGAGAAGCTTGTGTATAAACAATTAGAGCTCGCTCACAATGGCGTTTGTGGTCCGTATATTAGGGCGGTTTCAGACGAACGTGGTTTTCTCCCCTTATGTGACCGTGATAATCACGACCACATTATGGGAAAAAACAAAACCACTGATTTCAATGGTTTTGTTTTCGCTATCGGGATTCTCGCCCATTAATTGTACGGGCGAGAAAAGATAGGACTTGTCCTATCTTTCCTGCACATAGCGTTAACTACATGCGGCAAAGATAGGGCAGCACCTATCTTCCTGCTGTTTTCTTCCAACTCCAGCACTATGTTGCGGAGTTTGAACGGCTGTTAAAAAACCTTCCGGGGAGCGTAGTTGCACCTGTGGTCGCCTGAAACTACCCTTGCATACGTATTTTTCACATGCGTAATACGCGGAGCTAAAAGCCCATTGGCATGTACTGTATCACACACACCAGCGTTTATTTCATGCACTTGATTACACAAGTGAAAAACAAAAAGCAGCATGTCCTATTTTGCTGTGTAATATGCACTAATATAGGCTATGGGGATTTAACATATGCAGCAGATACGCATGTTACATACATAGTTGCTGTGTACTGCACATAAGGGCGCCCACCCACTGGCATTTGCGATTTTCGTGCGTGAAAAATGCAGCGTTTTCCACGCGTTTTTGGCGGCGTTTTTTGCGGCATTTTCGCGGCTTTTTTGCGCCTTTTCCGTTAATTTCCATTGACATTCATGGGTGCATTAATAGAAAAATAAGGACACATATGCAACTGACAGTTCCTATGTTAAAAATTGCAACGGA
The DNA here is from genome assembly GCF_035609145.1 of Eleutherodactylus coqui. Taxonomy (NCBI): domain Eukaryota; kingdom Metazoa; phylum Chordata; class Amphibia; order Anura; family Eleutherodactylidae; genus Eleutherodactylus; species Eleutherodactylus coqui. Next base: position 69,852,774 of record NC_089848.1, on the reverse strand, counting down.
CTGAAAAAAAAACGCAAGTGGACAGAAACACATTCAATTCTAATTGCTCTTGAGAAAAAACGCAAAACGCAAAGGAAAAAAAATCGCCAGTGGGTGGGCGCCCTTACGTGTGTAAAAAATACCATGACACTAGGAGATTGGGACGGTGACACTGCAGCGTATAAATGGACACTACAGCCACTAAATGCCCAAAGCAGTCACTTGACGTCAGATGGACATCTACTTCGGGGCAGTAGGTGCTACTCCGCTGAGTCCCAGGGGCCTGACAGGATATTATGCTGCCTTTTTTATTTCGCTGTCTTTTTTTTTATACACACAGTGAGTGAGCCCTTAAGAGTGAATTCACATGTATACATGGGGGTCAAACATGAGAAGCATTCTTTGGACATATACTTCTGCATAGCCATACAGTGGCATATGTTAGCTATAGGTCATATTCACATGGCAAAATCCACATCAGAAAAATCAAACACGGATTTCAATTGAATTCCACGTCACAATCCACGTACGTTCTTACGTGGACATTATGACCCATAAGCCTACTTAGAGTACACCCAAAGAAGACTTACCTCCAGCTGGATGTAAATCTGATCCGGCAGTTTTTGTCCATAGCTTTCTAACAAGGCGATGGTCTGTTTGATAGGCTCAAAAAGTTCATCAGTTGCTGCCTGTCGGTCTCTCACAGCCAGAATGTGCTCCATGATGCCAACAAGGGCACTATAATCTCCTTCCACCACTTTCTGCTGCAGACCAGAATCAGTCAGCTTAATAAATTCCTCCAGGTCAGACAAACTAAGAAAATGCAAAACAGGTTTATATGTCGGTGTCCAAAAATTAAAAGTAAAACACTTAAACAGGTATTTCCATCTCAGTCAATCATGGCTGAGATGGAAATACTTGTCAGTAAGCAGTGGCCACTGGCAGCCGAGATTACGGTATTAGTCAAACTGGATGTTCTACTCTGTTTTCATAACTCCCACAGAAGTGAATGAGAGTTATGGAAACAGCTAACTGCCCTGTTTCCATCAATTATGAGATTTGGAAACAGCATACGTCGCTATGCTATATTGTTTTTGCAACTCACATTCACTTTTATGGGAGTTACAGAAACAAGTGTAAAGCATTTCAACTGTTTCCATAATCCGGGCCAAATCAGGCAGTGGAAGTGAGCCATGACAGGATTTTGTTGGGTCAAATTAGGAGATACATGCGAGTCATGGAGGTAAGACCCACATCTATCAGTCATTTAAGGCATATCCTGTGGAGAGGAGAATATCCCTTTTCATGCTCTTTTAGGGCTTAGTCACACGGGCGTTTATTGCCGCGATTTGCGCATGCGCATGCGTCCGGCGACTTTTTAAAACCATTGCTTTGCAATGGTATCGGACACATGAGCGCTTTTTATGCGCTCGTCCGATAAATTAGAGAACAGAAATCGCAGATCGCACTTATCTGCGATCTGCGATTCCTGTTCTCTTCTCTATATGCGCTCAACGGGGCCGGCGGCAGCAGCGCCGACCCCATTGAGAACATATAGAAGACAAATCATTCTTCTCTGCCACAGCTGGAACAGCTGTGGCAGAGAAGAACGATGTTTGCCCATTGAATTCAATGGAGCGGCAATACAGCCGCTCCATTGAAAGCAATGGGCTGCCGGCGTGCGCGGGGTTAATTGTCGGGAAGGGGTTAAATATATAACCCCTTACCTGCAATGCATCCTTAAATGTGAAAAAATAAAAAAAAAGGATGTTCTCACCTGCTCCCGGCAGCTGGAGATCCCGGCGGTCGGCCTGCAGTGGGTGTGAAGGAGGTGTGACTCAGGCTTGCCCCTGATTGGCTCAGCCTGAGCCAATCAGAGGCTGAGCTCAGTCACACCCATTCATGAATTCATGAATGGGTGTGACTGAGACTTGCTTCTGATTGGCTCAGCGCTGAGCCAATCAGGGGCAAGCCTGAGTCACACCTCCTTCACACCCACTGCAGGCCGACCGCCGGGATCTCCAGCTGCCGGGAGCAGGTGAGTACATCCTTTTTTTTAATTTTTTCACATTTAAGGATGCATTGCAGGTAAGGGGTTATATATTTAACCCCTTCCCGACAATTAACCCCGCGCACGCCCGCAGCGCTTGCATTCAATGGAGCCGCTGTATTGCCGGCTCCATTGAATGCAATGCGCTGGACAGCTCCGGCCCGTTTCTAATGAAACGCGGCTAGGAGCAGATTTTCGGGCGATTTTTGGGCCGATTTTTCGGCGCCGGTCACGCGATTTGCGCATGCGCATCCGTCATGCGATGCGCAAATCGCGTGAAAAAACGCCCGTGTGACTAAGGCCTTAGGGTGACTACCCACTACAGTTTTTTTTTCACTGCAAAATTCGGTGTTTTTTTCCTGCACGGGTCTATGGGACTTGTAATGTTAAAATCGCGATCGCACAAAATCGCAATTTACCGCGAAGCCTTGATTTTGCGCGATCGCGATTTTAACATTACAAGTCCCATAGACCCCTGGGGGGAAAAAATGCTGCGAATTTCGCAGTAAAAAAAACGCTAGTGGGTAGTCATCCTAAGGCCTTCTTCCCACAAGCGTCATTTTGATGCTCCGATAGCTGCTCATAATCGCATGAATGAAGAATAGCCACGTCCAAGTCACGGCTATTCTTCGCGACTTTTCACGGCTGGCTGCAGTTCACTGCAAGAAGTCGCAGCCAGCTTCAGTCGGCAAGACTACTGTAATCACTTTAAATGTCTCACTAGAGACACCTGTCATTGTTTAGCAGTGCTAGCCACCGATAAAGTCCCTCCACACCTTTTTTGGACTGCTTGTATAGACTCCCATAGACGTCTATGGAGCTTCCAGCACTTTGCCATCTTTTGACGCGATAGAAATTTTGTTGTGTAAAAATAACGCTCCAATGTTCTATCTTTTGACGCACAATTTTTTTTAAGGCGCATGAACATATAGGAAAGCATTGGTTCTAATAGACGCTATTTTTTGACCCGCCAACTTGCTATCAAAATGACGCTCGTGTGAAGTAGCCCTAAGGCTGCAACACTATTCTTGCCATTAAAAATAAACAACCCTCTTTATAAGCCAGCCGGATCCATCAGGTTTGGTTTGTTAAGAATGGAAGCTATGACACTAATACCCAGCAGAACCCAATTCATATTGTACCAAAGAAAACTGTCAACGAAGGATTTTATACCGTGAAAATATTTTAATTGTTTTAGACAAACATATTAGAGGAAATGAATGAACTGAAAGCAAATCGTATACTGACAACCAACCAATCATTATTACAAATATTACATACACGAATTGTAATAATGTTTCTGTGAGTCTGCGTTTTCCCCCCAAAAATGGACGTCACCGGGAAAAGCACGGCTTAGGCCGGTTTCACATTTGCGTTGGGACCTCCGATCGGAGGTTTCATCACAGATCCGGCACAAAATACCAGAAGAAATAGCACTGCATGCGGGCCTTTTTCTTCCAGTAAAAGAAACTGAACGGACCCCATTATAGTCAATGGTAATGTTGAGTTCCATCCTAAGACGGAGCCATTCGGCTAAGGGATTCTCCTTTCCAGCTTCCCAAGCGAAGCAGGAAACTGGAACCCCCGATGTACAAGTGAAGCCACCCTTAGAAACCTGCATAATAAAGGTTCATGGTTCAGTCACTAACAGCATTCACACTGAACGATTATCATTTAGATTGGCGCGATCCAGAGAGAATCTGAATGGTAATTATTCAGTCTAAAAGGGCCCGGATATCAAGTTTAATTCAATTGCACTGTGAACACGTTTGCCCTCGAAATAACAATGAGTAACTAAATAGCCTGCGGGAATTGCTCACCTGTCAACAACAAATCTGAGAAGGTGCTCTTTAAACATCCAGCTCCATTTTCTGATGATCACAAGCATGTTCATTTTAAAAGGCTTTAAATCCAGTCTGAACCAACTTTCAAAGACCTTGGTATCCTCAGAAGAAAACATCTGAGTATAAAGGTTTTCATAGATGTCAATCTGGAATGAAAAGAAAAATATTTAAAAATATTCTTTGATCTTTGTAATATGATGTTGGAGTTACATACCGGTTATGTCTCGCTTCTCACCTGCTCTTTAAACTGATCTATGGAGGGTGGATTTTCCGGAACCCCATCATCAGCATGAGCCTCAATTTCTTCCGATGTTAACACATGACCGTATAGAAGAAATTGTCTCATGAACTCTAACCTGTCATCCGTCCACAGGTGAGAATAGGAATCATATGTGCTTTGGAAATCTAAGACTTTGCTAATAACAACTGTAATCTTGTCCATAATTCCTTGTCGGATTTGTGACAGGTCACTCATTTCATCTAGGTCATTCTGTGACACAAAGAAAGACCAGAATGTCAACATTATATTTTTACCAAAGTACTCTTATCAATGCTAAAATAAAATGTGTATTGCCTAAAGAGAAGTGAGATAAACCACTGATGATGAAAAATACTTTTAATATGTTTCTCCAAGTGTGATATGGCTGCTTACAGGAAAGATTAGAATATGTTCAACTGTGCAGTAAATGTACACAAGGTAGGCTGTAGGTGTCACATTGGTCTAGAACTAAGCAAGGGGGGACAATAGGGAGCTGAATACCAAGGCAGACTGAAAGATGTGTATACAGGGAACTAGAAGTAGGTAGATGCAGGATCAGAGAATAATCTAGATAAAGTAAATAAAGGGACGAAGCATCCCCTAACCTCCCTAACTAGACCTGCTATGAAGCAGAGCACCTGCCCTGAAAAGTGTGACCCCCACTGCTTCTCTGAGGCAAGGTCCGAGGTCAGTGAGGAACCAGGGAAACTAAACACAGAACACTATACAAATACTAACAATTAAACACAGAGGAGGTCGATACAAAAAGGCATAGGACAAGAGGCTCAGTAACAACTCCATTCACACTATTACCACAAGGAAGCACAGAGGATAGTCACTGCAAACCAGTATACAGGAAGTAAAACCAGTGCTCTATGCAAGGAGGAGTCATTTAAATATCATAAGAACATTACTGACTAGCTGACTCACCGTCAATCATTCCAGGAGCCCAACTGGTTAAAAAATCTAATCAAACTACTAACGACCACTTATCCGTTAGTATGTATGTGAGTGCTTCTGATGCTCCGCCCCTTATGACGTCATTGCCCCCCCTTCCCTGATGACGTCATTGAAGGTCCTACAAAATTTATAAAACACAGAGCCTGACCGACAGAAGAACAACATAGTTAGGGCTTTTGAAAAGGAGAGGACAGAAATGACAAAATGAGAATACAACTGAGCCGTTATTATCTCAGACACATCTCAGCGGTTCTGACAGAAGACACTGCCCTATTGTCACCTCAGAGTGGGCTGAACCACCTGCGGTGATGTCGCTGCTGTGGAAGGAGCCATTGTGCAGTTTAGTAAAAGAGATTCGGTGGGCTGAAGTACCTGTGGTGATGTCACTGCTGTGGGAGGAGCTATTGTGCAGTTTGGTAGACAGTACTGTATACTGTATAAGCCGACAGCAGCTACCAGGACTTGTGATGACGTCACCACCATGTGATCACCTATGTGAGTGGAGTCAGGGATCACATGACATGGGGCTCATCACTGTATCTAGGAGTCTGGTGATGTGTGTAAATCGAGACGGATGTTGATGTAGCAGAGCTGTGTGTGATGTGTGTGAATCAGCATGTAGCTGAGCTGTGTGTGTCATGTGTGTGAATCAGGATGGATGTAGTAAAGCTGTGTGTGTAATGTGTGTGAATCAGGATGTAGTAAAGCTGTGTGTGTGATGTGTGGGAATCAAGATGGATGTAGTAGAGCTGTGTGTTTAATGTGTGGGAATCAAGATGGATGTAGTAGAGCTGTGTGTGTGATGTGTGGAGATCATAATGGACTACCAGGTAGCAATCTACTTTCCCCTTTTTTCAGAACTGTTTGGTCCTCTTAGTATATATATGCACTTACCTGGTAACTGTCTTCACCAAAATGTTTTGCAATTCTTTTTACATGCTCTGACATTTTAAATATGTCACCTAGAAGTTCCTCCATGAGGTCATAGAGACCATCCCCATCTTCTTTCTGTAAAGAAGGCTTAAATACAATTTCATTACCACTAAGACACATTTGTGCTTCAAATAAAGGAGCTGGTTTTAATCTATCATCTGTGTTCTCTACAAAAAACACCAAAGAATGAAAAATAGTATTATACAGTCCATCTGTCACAATGTCATCCATGTACTCCATATAGATCTTCCATGCATCTACATCTGGAACAGCCTTTAAAAGTTTCAGGTTTTCCTGTGGAAAAAAATGGTTTGACATAGGAGCGTTAATGAAGGATGATTCTTCCCATGTACTATGCACTGATACTAAGTAATGCATATGCATTTCATTCCAATCCAACAGTGATACCAGTATTTATACTCTAGGTCGGTCAAAAGCCTGGGAGTCCCCAGTTGTACGTAAAATGCCTAAAGTGAATGTGCACCTTTTCACACTAGGCTATCTTTAGGTCTAACCTTCGGTGCCTATTAATTTTGCAAAATATCTTTACATCATTAGGACCTACTGTTTACTAATAAGGAGCTCAGAAACCCTGGCATAGTAGTAGAGTTTATAGATATAACTCTACCTCCATTATGGGCAGCTTAGGAGCTTATTGCATACTGTGTTATAAAAGTGTGTAGTAAGCTCTGAAACGCCTCTAACAGTTGCTGAAGTTTATCATTTAAAAGGGTATTCCCATCTGAGACATTTTAGGCCGCCTGCAGACGAGCGGGTCGGATCCGGCGGCGAGAATTCTCGCCGTGGGACCCGACCCGAGCGCCTGCAGTGACGAGTGCATACTCACCCGCACCCGGCGGTCCCGGCTCTTTCATGTGCGCATGCGCAGACCGGAGCCAGCGGCCGGGTGAGTGACGTTTCTGTGCGAGGCTCTGCGAGCCCCGCACAAAAATAGGACATGCCGCGGTTTGTTTGCCGTGCGGCCAAACCGCGGCCGTCTGCATAGGAGTGCGTATTGTAATGCACTCCTATGCAGGCTTTGTGCAAGCGGCCTTAGGCATATCCACAGAATTTGTATTCTCAGCTGTTTTTGCAACTCCCATAGAAGTTAAATATAAAGAGAAATGATATGCGTGGGCACTTCTCTATTCATTCTCTATCTGGATTCAGCAGCCATCTAATCAGGCGGGACGGAGGTCTGAGTGCCCCCTTCCTCGACGTAGGTGCAAGTATGAGACATTTTGTGGCATAATGTGGATATGTCATGATTGCTAGAGATGTGAATACCCCTTTAACTCTAGAGCTGTGCAGCAGATTTGGAGCTCTGTGGTACTATAATACAAAAATAGAGCTAAAATAAATTGGTTTTACAGGCAAGACATCTGTCTAAGGCCTCGTTCACACGAGCGTGTGTTCGTGCGCACAGACCGCGCATTTACGTACGTGCAAAAACACGCGTAAATGAAGCTCCGTGCACCATTGTTTTCAGTGGGGCCGCCGGAATTGAATTCAATGAATGGCCGAGTGCTGCCTGTGATTGGCTGAGCGCTGTGACCAATCATAGGCAGCACTCAGCTGTCATTCAATAAATGAGCGCTGCCTGTGATTGGCTGAGCTTTCAGACAATCAGATACAGCCATTTCAGCAGGCGGGGTTTTTAAATCCTGGCCTGCTGATACAGCTTCAGAGCAGTTCAGGAGGACAAGCGGATAAAAGCGCCTGAGCCCCCCAGTGCCGTGGAGAGGTGATTATATATATACTTTTATACATGCTAGGGATGATTTTTCAAGGAAGAGCTTATATTTAAAGCCCATCCCCGAAAATCAATGCAGGGATTGCCTGCCTCCCATTGTTTTCAATGGGTCCACCGGCAGCAGTTCTCTCATTGAAAGCAATGGGAGAACATCACGATCCCCTGCCACAGCTGTCACAGGGGATTCTTTACCCCCCGCTTGTCACTGAACACTGTGACAGTGCTGACTCTCCACGGGGAATATTGACACGCAGCACGGACCTATGCGTGCACGCATGTCCTATGTTGTGCAGGTATGCGCGTTTGCACACCTGTAAAACATAGACATGTGAACACAGCACATGAAATAAATGGTTCTAAATAGACGCACAGTCTTGTGCACGCGTAAACATGCTCGTCTGAACGAGCCCTAAAGGTTAGGTTGATCTCATCATTACCATTGTGTATTAGATGAACAAGTGTACCTCGGATTTAAGAGGGTATGCTGAGAGTACAAACATCATAGCGCATTCTCGAACGGGTTGAGGCACAACACTCTTTAACTATAGCTTGCACTTTATTCTTGCAAACAAAGACATCTTATAAATTACAACCTCACTTGAAAAAAAGTTGGGATGTTGTGTAAAATGTAAATAAATTTAAAGAGAAAAAGATTGCAATTATCTGGAAATCTCGTGTAACCATATTTTATTCATAACAGAACATATCAGAAGGGGGAAGGGAGACTTTTTTCCATTTTTTATTTAAAAAATTTACTCATTTAGAAAGTGATGGCAGCAACACATCTCACAAAAGTTGGGCCGTGTCTACTAGTGTGTAGCATCCCTTCTTCTTTTTACAACAGTCTGTAAACATCTGGGAAGTGAGGAGATCAATTGCTGGAGTTTTGGAAGAAGAATGTTGCCCCATTCTTGTCTGATGTAGGATTCTAGCTGCTCAACAGTTCTGGGTCGTCTTTGCCGGATTTTTCCTTTCATATTGTGACAGCATTTTTTTTTATCAGTGAAAGGTCTGGACTGCAGGCGGGTCAGTTCAGCCCCCGGACTCTTCTTCTGCAGAGCCATGTTGTCGTGATGGATTCAGTATTTGGTTTAGCAGTGTCTTGCTGAAATATGCAAGGCTTTCGCTGAAAGAGACGTTGTCTGGATTGGAGCATATGTTGTTCTAAAACCTCTACATGCTGCTCAGCATTGATAGTGCCTTTCAAGATGTGTAAGCTGCCCATGCCATAGGAACTAATGCAGATCCATACCATCAGAGATGAAGGCTTTTGAACGGTGTACTGATAACAAGCTGGATAGTAAATATGTGGTGTTTGGTCCTAAACTTTAATCTTGGCCAATGGTGAAAAGATGGCGCAGGATTAAAGCTCCTGCTCCCGCAATCAGGTTAGGTTCTTGGCTGTCAGACACAGCAGAGGACCCAAAAGACAAGACAGAAGCGTTTTTTAACTGTTTCTGACTTCTCCTCTACAAGCTACATAGTGCTCAGGGAGTGTTATTTAGAAAATGCAGGAAGTGGTACTGCCGCTTCCTGTATGGGATCTGGCAGTCATGTGATCGCCGGTGGCCCCTGGCGTGTTACCTCAGTAATTTTATATGTACCACATGTAGTAACTAAAAAAAAAATGAAAAAAACCCAGTTCCCATTGCATTGAGGGAGGAATTTATTAAGACTGGTGTTTCAAATGCTGGTGTTAAAGGGGTTGTTAGAGCAGTACCCTAGTAAAGCTCCATTCTCCACGCCATACACAACACAACCAACCAGCACACACTCAGTTCTCCCCGCTGCACCCTACGTCGCAGCCCAAGGCCCTTCATCTGACATCACATTTACAGGCTGCCCCAGGCCATTCACGGGACTCCACATGCACTGCAGCCAATGACAGAGCCCAGCGCTCAATTACTGAACACTGTCATTTGCCACAGTGCCCGCGACATCCGCAAACCAGGAGTGACTGCAGTCCATAAACAAAGAAGTGGAGGACTGAGCAGCGCCACAAGACGCAGCGGGCAGAGGCGAGCACACAGAGTGGCCAGCCACGTTACAGAATTAGGCCTTAGTCAGACGGGCGTTTTTTCGCGCGATTTGCGCATGCGCATGGCGATTTTTTAAAACCATTGCTTTGCAATGGTATCGGACACATGAGCACTTTTTATGCGCTCGTCCGATAAATTATAGAACAGAAATCGCAGATCGCACCTATCTGCGATCTGCGATTCCTGTTCTCTTCTCTATATGCGCTCAATGGGCCGGCGGCAGCAGCGTCAACCCCATTGAGAACATATAGAAGACAAATCATTCTTCTCTGCCACAGCTGTAACAGCTGTGGCAGAGAAGAACGATGTTTGCCCATTGAATTCAATGGAGCCGGCAATACAGCCAGCTCCATTGAAAGCAATGGGCTGACGGCGAGCGCAGGATGAATTGTCGGGAAGGGCTTAAATATATAAGCCCTTCCCTGCAATTCATCCAGAAAAGTGTAAAAATAAAAAATATATATATACTCACCTTGTCCCGGCAGACGGAGTTCAGAGCGGCCGGCCTGCAGTGGGTGTGAAGGGGGTGTGAGTCAGACTTGCCCCTGATTGGCTCAGCGCCAATTTTCCACTTTTCTGGATGAATTGCAGGGAAGGGCTTATATATTTAAGCCCTTTCTGACAATTCATCCCACACTCGCCCGCAGCGCATTGCTTTCAATGGAGGCGGCTGTATTACCGGCTCCATTGAATGCAATGCGCTGGACAGCTCCGTCCCGTTTCTAATGAAACGCGGCTAGGAGCAGATTTTCGGGCGATTTTCGGGCACCGGTCACGCGATTTGCGGATGCGCATCCGTCATGCGATCCGCAAATCGCGCGAAAAAACGCCCGTGTGACTAAGGCCTTAGGAACAGGGTTGCACTGCGAAAATAGAACTGTGACAATTCCTTTATGTTTAAACTGTTTTATTGGTATTAGGTAACTTAGTCATACTACATATGGTGCAAAGATTTATCTCGCTACCCTGAAATACAACACCCATGTAGATTGTTCATAGCGCATCGGGTATCTATATATGATGAAATATAAATCAAGTAATTCTGAGCTGTTTAGGACGGAAGCCCTTAAAAATCCCCCCATGGCTCATATAACAGATATTAACACAGACATCGTATCCATAGCATCTGCAATTTTATGTTTGCCCCAGAGAAGACACTTGTGCTTCTGGATTGTGTTGATATATGTCTACTTCTTTACATGATACAGCCTTAACTTGCATTTCTGGATTGCACGGTGAACTGTATTCACAGACAATGATTTTTGGAAGTATTCCTGATCCCATGCAGTGATTTGCATTGCAGAATTGTGCCCATTTTTAACCCAGTGATGCCAGAGGGCCGTAGATCTCAAGCATCTAATATTGAGTGTCGGCCTTGTACACATACATTTTCTCCAGATTTTCAGAATCTTTTGATGATCTTATGTACTATAAATGGTGGGATATTCAAAGTCTTCGCAATTTTACATTGAGGAACATTTTTTGAAGTTGTTCCACAATTTTTAGGCACAGTTTTTCACAGATTGGTGAACCTCTGACCATCTTTGCTATTGAGAGACTCTGCCTCTCTAACATGCTTATTTTATACACAGTCGAACTTATCAGAAAATTAACCCTTAGGGCTCAGTCACACGGGCGTTTATTGCCGCGATTTGCGCATGCGCATGCGTCCGGCGATTTTTTAAAACCATTGCTTTGCAATGGTATCGGACACATGAGCGCTTTTTATGCGCTCGTCCGATAAATTAGAGAACAGAAATCGCAGATCGCACCTATCTGCGATCTGCGATTCCTGTTCTCTTCTCGATATGCGCTCAACGGGGCCGGCAGCAGCAGCGCCGACCCCATTGAGAACATATAGAAGACAAATCATTCTTCTCTGCCACAGCTGGAACAGCTGTGACAGAGAAGAACGATGTTTGCCCATTGAATTCAATGGAGCCGGCAATACAGCCGCTCCATTGAAAGCAATGGGCTGCCGGCGTGCGCGGGATGAATTGTCGGGAAGGGGTTAAATATATAACCCCTTCCCTGCAATGCATCCTGAAAAGTGAGAAAATAAAAAAAAAGGATGTACTCACCTGCTCCCAGCAGCCTGAGATCCCCGCGGCCGTCCTGCAGTGGGTGTGAAGGGGGTGTGACTCAGGCTTGCCCCTGATTGGCTCAGCCTGAGCCAATCAGAGGCTGATCTCAGTCACACCCATTCATGAATTCATGAATGGGTGTGACTAAGACTTGCCTCTGATTGGCTCAGCGCTGAGCCAATCAGGGGCAAGCCTGAGTCACACCCCCTTCATACCCACTGCAGGACGGCCGCGGGGATCTCCGGCTGCCGGGAGCAGGTAAGTACATACATTTTTTTTATTTTTTCACTTTTCAGGATGCATTGCAGGGAAGGGGTTATATATTTAACCCCTTCCCGACAATTCATCCCACACTCGCCCGCAGCGCTTGCATTCAATGGAGCCGGCTGTATTGCCGGCTCCATTGAATGCAATGCGCTGGACAGCTCCGGCCCGTTTCTAATGAAACGCGGCTAGGAGCAGATTTTCGGGCGATTTTTCGGCGCCGGTCACGCGATTTGCGCATGCGCATCCGTCATGCGATGCGCAAATCGCGTGAAAAACGCCCGTGTGACTAAGGCCTTAAGCTGTTTTTCCTTAGGGCTCAGTCACACGGGCGTTTATTGCCGCGATTTGCGCATGCGCATGCGTCCGGCGATTTTTTAAACCATTGCTTTGCAATGGTATCGGACACATGAGCGCTTTTTATGCGCTCGTCCGATAAATTAGAGAACAGAAATCGCAGATCGCACTTATCTGCGATCTGCGATTCCTGTTCTCTTCTCTATATGCGCTCAATGGGGCCGGCGGCAGCAGCGCCGACCCCATTGAGAACATATAGAAGACAAATCATTCTTCTCTGCCACAGCTGGAACAGCTGTGGCAGAGAAGAACGATGTTTGCCCATTGAATTCAATGGAGCGGCAATACAGCCGCTCCATTGAAAGCAATGGGCTGCCGGCGTGCGCGGGGTTAATTGTCGGGAAGGGGTTAAATATATAACCCCTTCCCTGCAATGCATCCTGAAAAGTGAAAAAATAAAAAAAAAAGGATGTACTCACCTGCTCCCGGCAGCCTGAGATCCCCGCGGCCGTCCTGCAGTGGGTGTGAAGGGGGTGTGACTCAGGCTTGCCCCTGATTGGCTCAGCCTGAGCCAATTAGAGGCTGATCTCAGTCACACCCATTCATGAATTCATGAATGGGTGTGACTGAGACTTGCTTCTGATTGGCTCAGCGCTGAGCCAATCAGGGGCAAGCCTGAGTCACACCCCCTTCACACCCACTGTAGGCCGGCAGCCGGGATCTCCAGTTGCCGGGAGTAGGTAAGTACATACATTTTTTTTATTTTTTCACTTTTCAGGATGCATTGCAGGGAAGGGGTTATATATTTAACCCCTTCCCGACAATTCATCCCACACTCGCCCGCAGCGCTTGCATTCAATGGAGCCGCTGTATTGCCGTCTCCATTGAATGCAATGCGCTGGACAGCTCCGGCCCGTTTCTAATGAAACGCGGCTAGGAGCAGATTTTCGGCCGATTTTTGGGCCGATTTTTCGGCGCCGGTCACGCGATTTGCGCATGCGCATCCGTCATGCGATGCGCAAATCGTGTGAAAAAACGCCCGTGTGACTAAGGCCTTAGTACCATTTACTTTTCCAGCCTTTTGTTAATCCTGTCTCAACTTTTTTGAGATGTGTTGCTGTCATCAATTTCTAAATGAGTTATTTTTTTTTTAATGAAATGGAAATATGTCTCACCTTCAGCCTCTGATATGTGTTCTATTGTGAATAAAATATGATTATATGAGATTTCCAAATCATTGCATTCTTTTTTTCTTAACATTTATTTACATTTTACACAGCGTCCCAACTTTATTTGGAATAGGGGTTGTACATAAGAATCATCTAAACATTGAAAATATATTATCATATTTGTGTGCTTTGTTCTTTTCGGTAAACCATTGGTTTGATTGAAATGAGATTTCTAACTGCATATGCAATTGGTATACTTATCTATTAAAAACACAAAAGTACCTCAGCAAGGCTGCGCAGTTTGTAGCCATCGTCTTGAATAGATTTATACTTTTTACTTAATCTTTCATTTTTGTCTTCAAGATTGATCAGAGATTCTTTTTTGTTGTCTTTCCGTGAAAATAATGCCTGTTCAGCCCATGAATTCATAATCTGCTGCATTGTTAATATATTGTCTTTAGATTTCTGTAATCTTCTCTCCAAATCATATACTACAGACTTCAACTGAACAATGTAATCCCAGCAGTCTCCACTGTTCCATGTGTAACGTTCCTCTGCATCTCTAAGCTGTTCATCAATGGTTGACAGGTCATCCTTAATCAAGGGGTATTCTACTTCTAGCACGGTCTTCTTCACTGAATTATACCAATGGACCACAAGCTCTAAGCTGCCAATATACTTTAAGAACAGGAAAAGAAATATTAAATATGGTGATCAGATTTTCTCTAACCATCAAGGAAATAAAAGGCCCTCTAGACAGTGATAATTTGTAGTTGTAATTTGATTTTAAAACCAAGAAACTTCTCTTTGAAAAAGGCTGCAATCAAAGCTGAATGTAGATCACTGGTAACAGTATCTTAGGCCTCCTGCACACGGGCGGATTTGCATTGCGAAATCAGGAGTAGAATTCCGCCTCCAGATTTTGCAACAAATCCAGCCTGTAGCATACTATGGCAAAACGCGATTTCCTGCCCATGGGCTAAAATGGGTTGCGATTTTCCGCTCGCGGGGGAGTAATCACAGCATGCTGTGATTTTGTGCGGGCTACACACGGCTGGCTTCCATCGAAGTCAATGGAAGTTGTCCATCCCGCGGCCATTCTGCAATCATCATTGCAGAGAGGTACGCTGGGGTCACCGGCCAGGCACGGGTCGAACTCACATGCAGGGTTCAACCCGCCTGTGTGCAGGCGGCCATAATGGGCTGTTACCATCAGATCGCTGTCTGTCAGTGGTTTGTATGAGACAACAAGGAACACATAGATAATATCTTCCCTTTTAACCGGTGCCCTCATGGTAAAAATAAATAAATAAATACAGTATAATATAAAAAAAATTAGACAAAGGCAAAAATAAAAAAAATTACAAATGTCTTATTCTCAGAAAAGTGCACACCTCTCTGATCCCTACGCAACAATTTTAGACACCCTGCATGACACAAGACACTTTTTGCATGAGCACCTAAAGCTTATGCATTAATACATTTCTGTCAGGCAGGATGTATGTTACGCCAAATATAAAATGATTACCCCCAGCAGCAATAATAGTTTGTTCTACCCTGACTCTATCTGCTTTTGTGCCGTTTCTTTAAAAAATTTCTGTATGGGGATAATTAACATCCACATACAGAGGTTGCAGCTAAAGCTTAGGAAGGAAAATATATTTAAAATTAGGGCTGAAACACACAGGACAAGATGCACAGAAAGAATCCTGTAGACCACTGAATGGCTGTGATTGGTTCATCAAGTGCTGGCTCTGATTGGCTGAGCGCCCCTGGCTCAGAGCAGCAAGAGACCACCGATCAATCTATTCTGGTTCAGGCCCTTTAAGTGAACTAACTACCTTAAAATATAGCATAGGAAAATGAGGAAAGACAGCATTTACAGCGCTACAGAGAAGGGGACAGCGGCAGAAGTTGCGGCTGAGCCCCGGCAGCTGTCAATGGCTTTTCAGGGAAGGGCTGAAAGAATTATACTCACCTGCCGGGGCTCAGCCGCAGCTTCTGGCGCTGTCCTCGGCTCTGTAGTACTGAGTTATCAGCAGCCAGGGATTTAAAATCCCCGCCTGCTGGTACCTCTGATTGTGATTGGCTGAGCAGTTCAGCCAAACACAATCAGAGCTACCAGCAGGTGGGGATTTTAAATCCTGCATGCTGCTAGCTGAGAACTATAGAGCCGGGGACAGCGGCAGAAGTTGCCGCTGAGCCCCGGCAGCCGTCAATGGCTTTTCAGGGAAGGGCTTCATAAGCCCTTCCTTGAAAAGCCTTTTAATATAGTGTGGAAAAAAAAGAAAAAACTATACTCACCTGCCGAGGTTCAGCCGCCACTTCTGGCGCTGTCCCCAGCTTTGTAGTACTGAGCTATCAGCAGCTGGGGATTTAAAATCCCCACCTGCTGGTAGCTCTGATTGTGATTGGCTGAGCGGTTCGCCAATCACAATCAGAGCTACCAGCAGGCGGGGATTTTAAATCCCTACATGCTGCTAGCTGAGAACTATAGAGCCGGGGACAGCTCTGCAAAGTACGGACATGTGCACACACCACAGGGAATGCATTGCTGTAAATACAAGCGTGCTTTTGAGCATGCGTATGCACGCACAAAAACACTCTCGTGTGAACGCACCCTTAGATTGTAGCATTTCAAAAGGTGAAACTTTGCTCTGGACACAAAGGCTCAAAGGGTTAATAAACTGAAAGCCCACAAGAAATAGGGCATGTAGCAGCCAAGGTTGCTTTTCACACCACTGTGCTCTAAAATGTGAAGGCTGAATTAAAAGCTTCCGATTATAATAACACATCCAGTCATTCATGCTGGTAGTCAGTACTAGAGACATTCTAAGTATCAAAAGTGTCAGAGTAAGTTTTTACACTTTTTAATAATATTTTTTCAGCTTTAAAATGAAAAGACAAAACTAAAATCTCACAATGACTCTAAAACGTTAATTGATGGATTCGCTATACTGTGTCAGACATACTATGTAAAATGGTTTACCTTTTTTCCTTTCCTTCCCTTCTTCCTTGATGCATGAGTTATATAAGTAATCCCTTAAGTTACAATGGCCTCAGGATACATATATTTTCAACATACAATCATCTTTTCC
Organism: Eleutherodactylus coqui; assembly: GCF_035609145.1. NCBI lineage: Eukaryota > Metazoa > Chordata > Amphibia > Anura > Eleutherodactylidae > Eleutherodactylus > Eleutherodactylus coqui. The sequence goes on along the minus strand of NC_089848.1, from coordinate 69,836,045 downwards.
CAGGCCATTGTAACTTGGAACTAGATTCAACATAATATAGTACAATGTTACAGACAGTCCACATTTGTGGCACATGCACTTTTCTGGAAAATCCAGCCAATCAGCAAATTTAACTAGCAAAACACCTTTGTTGCTGAGCTACATGCACCGATCAGCTGTCTAGTAGTGCCTCTATATTACAGCGCGGTACTACATGTCTTGTATGAATATTTACTTGTCCCAGGATGAGCTGCAATGCTGATGGAAAGTTGAAGTTAAAGTCCATTCATACAGGAGGAGTGGAGCGACGCCCGTGTCTGCTGGGAATAGCAGGAGGGCAGCAAACACGGGTAGCCGGCCTAACAAGAAAGCTACATCCACAAAAGATCCGTAATTAGTTGTACAAGATGTTTTGAACAACCTCACTGCTGAGTTCCTTCAAAATCTGTGTGCAAGTATACCCAGAAGAACTGAAGCTGTTTTGAAGGCAAAGAATGGTCACACCACACATAGGTTTGATTTACATTTCTATTTCATCTATTCAGTTTGCAATGTGTTATTTGACAAAAAAAGCAAACTATTAACACTTCTATTTTTTAAAACATTCTTACTTTTCAGCATTTTTTCCACACCTACCTAAAACATTTGCCCAATACTGTGCGTAAGGACTTGCTTTACTGTATTAGTTATCTACAAAATACTGCTAATTACTTTTGATTGACTTTTTGGAGACTTTGGAACCAATTACTCGTTTTTCATAGAGTTCCGGTTTCAACATACAATATTTTTTGGTTGTCACAGAACCAATTAATAATGTATGTTGAGGGACTGCTGTAACATTATACCGTTTGTCTTAAAACCATGCTTGGTTTTAAGTTGCATCATCTTGAGAAAATATTGTTATATCTGTTATTATGGCCAGTGCTATAAAACAGTTTGTAAACATTTTCTTGACATACCTTGTGAAGGATTTCCTTCTTTTCAAAGATTCTTAAAGCAGCCTTGGGTAGGTCGGCGTGATTCAGTACTTGAAGATATTTCACCTCTCGTAATACCGCTACCAACTGTAGACATAATTGGGTGAGTAAATAGCAAATTTAGTCTTTAAAATTCTCAAAAGATATTAGTAAGGTAAGTTTCTACACAGATCCTATTGGATAGCTGGGAGAATATATGAGAATCTATTTATCTAACCATCTCTGGGATTGAGGGTGAACCTTGAGACGTACTTGTAAGTTTGATTTATTTTATTTTGGTAATAAAAAAAAGAGTTATGTACCTTGGGGTCAAAGTTCACACTGAGAAGACCATCATCATGGTTACGTTTTATGAGAGGTTGGTCTAGATTGAAATTGCAAATTTCATCCACTCCAGCCGTCCACTGGTCATATGCTTTGTCCTCATGCTGGTCTAGCAAAGTAATCATCTCCATATATTTCTGATAAGTGGAAGAAGCTTCTGGACTCTCCATGCTTCTAAGAAAAGTCAGATATAAGAAGAATGGAGTTTTCTTGAAAATAATGCTGATTTCATCAGAAATATGTCTATATTTAGGGTGCCTGTTAACGAGCGTGATTTCGCCAGCGGTAAACCGCCGGTGAATCATGCCGTGTGAAGCTTTCCATAGCATTGCTATGGAAAGCGCCGGCCCCTGTCCACGAGCAGAGAATCATTGAGATTCTCTGCTCGCGGCGGTCAATTCGCAGCATGCTGCGACTTGCCCCGATTCTCCACGGTCAGCCTATCTATCAGATAGGGCTGATAGGCGGAGATTTGGTGGCGGCTCCGGCGGAGGAGCTTCGCCGCTGGATACTGCAAGGCTTGTGGACAGGGGGGCCTTACATGTATACAGCATGCCAAATGGACATAATTCCATGTAGTAATACAGTAGCTTACTCATGCTGGATGAATCTGAAATTGGACCACATCGTCTGTATTCTGTCCTTCAGTTCCTTTGTCCATTTCAAGATTCCAGAAAGGACTGGCATATTTTTATGGACTACAAAGCTTTCCAACTGTGAAATACAATGTACATGGGTATCAGTACAGTAGCTTGAAGTACATGGTAAAAAATATTTTACATGGCTTTGCTACCGACCTGTTTAATATGCTCATCATATAGCAGCTTGCATTTATCCAGTTCGTCACTATACATCTGGAGAAGTGTGAAATAGTTTGGGCTGAATATATCCAATATGGGTTGTCGTTCAAGAAAATAACCAGAAATGGCCAGTAGCTATAATAAAAAAATATTTTAAAAAACTACAATGAAGAATCATGTAGCTACATTTTCAGAAACACAAACCAAAATTCATATAAAACTACTGTTCTGATAGTTCATGGAAACTGAATTGGAAGGAAAGAACAACATCTTCTATAAGCTGGCTTTCTTCTTGCTTTATTTTTTTCTGATTGATTTAAATCACTAATTATCTGAGCATTGGGGGACCCATATTTTCAGGAAATTGCCCAAAGTAGATTCATTTTGTCTAAACATATGCATGAAATTACCTTGAATGCGGACTCTAAGCCAGAACAGTCCTTAAAGGAAAGACAAATCATTGTTGCAATTTGAGTCTCGAGGTCTAAAACTTTGCATTTGAATTCTGTGTAATAATTTTCAAACTCCTATTATAAGGAAAAAAAGGGGATAATTATACCATATAAGATCAATTTAAAGGGCTACTTCAGGAAAACGTTTTATTGTTTCCCCAGCGTACAACTGGCAATCAATACGGTGCATATTGAGGCAGGTAATATACTTACCAATTGCTTCAATGCTGAGATATCAGCGCGGCTTTCCCGTCATTCCATGTGACCTCCACTGTGACTAGCCGAGTACTACAGCGTCTGCTATGTGGACTACAAGTCACTTCCTCTGATCACTACTATGAGAGCTGCACAATCAGTCTTATAGAAATGAATAGAGACAGTGGGGGACATTTATGAAGCCTTTAATATGAGTTTCTGATGTAAAAAGCAATTAATGTTTGCACAAGTGGGGATTTCCACTTTTTGCGCCGACATCGCCGACTTTTTGTGACTTTTTGCGCCATCGCCACTTTTGTTAAAAAAAAGTCGTTGGGATTTGTCTGACGGGAGCATGACCACCCAAACTGAGAGATTTATGTATAATTTAGTGGCGTAAATTATGCCAGAAATGTACATCAGGTTGGACCTATCGTATATATCTGTATAGACGTATGGAAGTGTTGAGATGTGCCTAACACATATATAAGGTGCATCATGCATCAGGGGAAATTAAACTAAGACCAGGGTTGGAAATGCCAGGCTTAGTAAATTTTCCCCAGTGACTTCCAGTTTGCTGAAGAATTAGGCTGAGCCCAGCGGAGCCCATGTGGGATAACAGAGAACCAGAGCAGAACAGGTCTGACATCAATTAGCAATCCGTAAGTATGTCATCTGCTCCAATATACACTGTATACCAATTGTACCTTGCGGAAATGCTCAAACATTTCCCTGGAGTGGCTGTCAAACATAGATAGTATACATGCAGTAAGAATTATTCTTTTAAGAGAAGACGGCGGTTTCATACTTCACTGACAGCATAATGCAGAACTTTATGACATATTAAACAAAATAATGCCCATGGGACTAGCATTGTATCGAACATTTACATAATATAAAACACTGTAGCAGCAGTTCACCTCACAGTTTATGATAACATGAGCACCATTAACTCCTAAAATATGAGAATTATGAATAGATTAAGCCCTTGAGTTTTTCTCTTCTTTCAAGTCAAAAGGGTTGTCTGGGGAAATAAACTTACCTGGGTCCAGTCTTGGCCCAGTGGTATTGGCCCCTCCACATACAGCCCAGTTCCAACATTGGATGATATGGTATAGAGCTTTCTACACCTTCCTAGGGTTGGTGATTAGTTCATTACAATGACTACGCAAGATCCGTTCTTTTTGTCTGCATTGGCCGTGACAAAGTAGGGAGCTGGCTTAGTTACTGAAATGAACCAGTCAGCCCCCTGCAAGCATATCACTGACCCCAAGAGGGAGAGGAAGCTAAATGCCAGGTGACCTGTGTCAGAACTAGGTCCGAAGTGGAGATACCAGTACCGCTGGACCTGAACTGCACTTGGGTAAGTTTATTTTCCTGGAAAATCCCTATAAATTCAATTAAACTTGGTTCAGCTATCTCTTAGAATAAGCAATATGGCCATTATTAGTTCCCCCATATAGATTATCAATGGGAAAAATACCTCTTGTGTGATTGCAGATCTACCATTAGGGAGTTAGAGAACGCTGGGTGAGAACCCCTGAGGACGTTGTAATGGCAGTCAGCAAATAACTAGTTGGACAGAACACTACTGTGCTTACACTGGAGCGGCAGCCTTGGGAAACTAATAAACTCATCTCTACCTTTAACTAGAGATGAGCGAGCGTACTCGGATAAGCACTACTCGCTCGAGTAATTGGCTTTATCCGAGTACCGCTGTGCTCGGGGCTAAAGATTCGGGTGCCGGCACGGAGCAGGGAGCTGCAGGGGAGAGCGGGGAGGAACGGAGGTAAGATCTTTCTCTCCCTCTCTCCCGCCCGCTCTCCCCTGCTCCCCGCTGCGACTCACCTGTCAGCCGCAGCGGCACCCGAATCTTTAGCCCCGAGCACAGCGATACTCGGATAAAGCCAATTACTCGAGCGAGTAGTGCTTATCCGAGTACGCTCGCTCATCTCTACCTTTAACGTTAACAGAGATTATTATAAGCCGTAACCCTTTTATGACCAAGAATCATTAATGCTGTCCAGGTGACATTCTGCAGTTCTGGTAATTCCACTTTTCAAAAAATCTTTTGTTTTTTTTAGTTTTCCAGCGACCGTTCTGCACAAGGATTTGTTTATTTGCAGTAAAAATTTCATTTTTCATTGGTACCATTTAAAATACCTTATAATAAATTAGAAAACCGCAGGGAGTCCCCTTGTCACTGAACCCTGTGACAGTCCTGTCACACTGTTCAGTGATGAGGGGACTCCCCACGGGGATATTTTATGCGCAGCACAAACCTTCCCGGGGCACGGAGGTCCTATCTTTTTCAGGTGCGAGTATTTTACGCCTCTAAAAGATGGACCTGTGAACACTACATAGGGAATCAATGGTTCTACCAGACACGCTATATTTTTGCACACATAGGTGTGTGCAAAAAACGCCCTAATGCAATATGATGTTATTGCACTATATTGCATTTTAACAGTCTTCCTATTAAAACCGTGCCACAGGTATGTCTAATAGACAAACAATTATGGCATCTCTGGGGGCTTTCCAAAGGCTTCAGCCTACCATGACACCCAGACGGCACCCCTGTGATGTTACGCAAAGTAGCTGTTTGGGACATTACAATGCTGCTGCCAGAATTGACAGTGGTATATAAAGGGTTAAAATTCACGATCTGAGTTATCTCACAATGTGGCAATTTCGGGCCCCTGACGGCTGTCAAAGACAGCCAATACCTAACGTGTGGAGTAGGCTCGGCTTCCAAGCATATGCTGTGGACATCTATATACATCCTACCTGCACGGGACATATGCAGTTAGGGCATATATAACCATATGCCTGTTGGGAAGGGGTTAGAGCAGTTGTGCCATGAAAGAAAGTTATCCCCTATCCACCAATCACAAGGGGCCCCAGCATGTTCTGAAGTGAAAGCAGTGGCATCTTCATATGTGCATTGCTGCTCCATGTATTCCCATGGGACCGTTGGAGATAGCCAAGTTCAAATGCTTGTGTGACTGCTGCTGCCCTCACTTCAGGGCACGGTCACTTGCACAACAACCATCTCAGCTTCTTCTTGGATAGGAGTCTCAAGTGCACAGAATGGGGTGTGGGACAAACGAGGGAAGCATACTTTATTAATTTATTTTTAACATTTTCCTGCCCATGCGATTTTTTCGCTCTCAGAAAAGCCCTTTAATGGCAGGAGCTTTTTCTTTTGTCTCCAAGAAATATTTAGATTGTTTTCAGTACATGTAAATATGTGTTAATATTCCTTACAAAATCATTTCATACAAGTTCTCAGATTTTAAGCAACATTTTGTTCCAGAAAACACGAGGTTGACATTAAGATACTTCATAAGGCAGCGATCTATTTAACGAAAACAATACCATGTTTGTATAATCTGTTGGATCCTGGGTGTATTCCTTGAAAACATTGCATCTTTCATCAAAATCTTCCTGAAGATGTACGACCTGTTCAGTCAAGACGTTGCCTTTACTTCCTCCAAACTCTAGCTTTTCTAGCTTTTGAAATTCTATTATTGTTTTCAGTATATCCTATGACAAACATTATCCACATAGTTACGTAGGAACACTCGATAGCTTTGTTTCTTGCATAATGTTAAACTGTTGTTTTGTTTCATTATTTTTGTATTACTACTATTATTTGGGTAGCTCAATGATTAGCACTGCGGCCCCACAACTAGGTCTTGGTCCTTGGTACAAAACAGACTAAGTTAACATATAAAGGTATGCCTTTCCTATGTTTGCATGGGTTTCCCACAATACACCAAAAACATCATGGTAGAGCAAATTCCTATGAAAAAACATCTCAGTGCCAGTGAGACTGGGCAAATTAAAGGGCCACTCTGGTGAAAACACATTTTTCCATATATGGCCCCCCACCTGATTGCCTGTCACAGGCTGAACATCTCCCCTGTGTATTGCAGGCACTTCCTTACAGTTCAGCTTCCTGTCTGATGCTTATCAGGCACAATCTTGATGGTGAGATTTTTTATTTTCACATCCATCCCATGATCCATCAGCACAGCATTAGACAGACGCTATACTATTTCTGCCTGTCTGCTGGATGGGCCGTTTAATTATGAAGAACTTCTATATTCTTCTAAGAAAGCAACAGACCATACGTATACAGTCAGGGGGATAAGCTGTGATCTCCTCTATTACAACTGTGTGACAGGAGCTGTACGATCATCATCAGTAACTGTGATAGGAGAGTCTGTGTCCCCCTTTAAGCACCCTGTGGTAGGGTCCATGTAATAGGATCGCATAGGCTGAGAAACTGACTAGAAACTAAACACATAAACCCAAGTAAATTTGAGCTTGTCACAATGAGATCACACGGTCACCCGAGGCCAGGAGTTTCAGATAGAAAGGAATAATTTACCAAGGTAACACTAGCTCACTTATGTATATACCGGGGGACAGCTACATAATGAATACAATTTCACCAGAGTAGCCCTTTAAGATGTAACCACTACTTAGGAAAAGAATGGGAGTCTCTAATCTGATGCAGTTCTAGAAAACAAATGATAGATAAATATAATTAATAAGATTTTCTGTATAAAAGTGAAAAACACGGTTATGTCAAATATTTTTGGAGAAGGTATTATCAGTTTACTTTATTTATACTGCCAGTAGAAAAATTAGACAGAACAGATTCAAGCATTATTAATCTGAGGAACATATGTGCAACAGAAAATGTGCAGTGGGGCACTTAAATATATTTTAAGGTTCAAAGCCTTAAACTATATATACCTACATATCCAATTAAATATAATTGCTGTGGTCAATGAGTGTGTCCAATGAAACTAATTACACTAATAATTATAATGAGTAGAAGGAAATTATTTAAAATAGAACGTAAATCCTACATAAGCGGAGAAAGCAGTGTTTTTCTTTTTATAAAAAATGTTGTACAGATCCGCTCATTTGCAAATCTATAGCACATAAATATAAGTATTTATAGTGCTTGTATATGAAAAGGATAAGTTAAAAGAACTAAATACCTCAATCTTCATTAAACGCTCAAGAAATCTGTCGTATCTAGCAAACACCAGTTGAGAGCGAAAATCCCAAGGCTTAAATTCATTACTGTCTCGGTAAAATGACCCAAGATTGTTTCTGTGACTTTGAAATGAATGCTTGAAGGTCCTAAGGACATGCACTGCAATTTGTACATGCTCTAATGCTTCCTCCGTTTCCTCTTTGAAAAGATCTTCCGGTGAAAGATACAATTTTGCCTAGAATTTAATAAGCGACAATCAGGCTTCATGTTAGAAACTGAACCAAAAAAATGAAGAATAATAGTAATACTATAAATCAGATTCTAGCTTCAACTAAAGAAAAAAATAGCTGCGGGAAAACTGATCAAAACATTGTCCGTTTGTGTCCGAATATAAAACTGTGATGAAGAATTATTCTCTACTGTAGTATATACGAACTTTAGCTATGTATCCATTGTAAATATCTAGAGTTTCTCTGTCACCCCCGCTTGGCTGAGAGCAAAATTAGTATTTATTTACATATGGTAATACTTCGTGGGGCTCCATGGTATACTCTCCATGGTATACTTTCTAATAACATCCGATAGACTTCAGCTGGTATTTCCCTCCATTCATCCTGCAAACATCTGGCTATTCTCTCAAAGAAGATGGATGCTGCTCATATTTCCTGATCTGATGTTCCAGTTCTTCCTAATGATGTTTCAGGCTGGGACTCTGTGCAGCCAGTCCAATCATGAAACATCCATATCCTCAAAGCAACGTAAAACAGCGTTGGATTTATGACAAGGCGCGTTGTCTTGTTGGAAGTATGGCCGACCATTCCCAGAGTATTGCACATTGTTGGCAGCACATTTTTGTCTAGAATGTCAAGGTATACCTCCGTGTTCATGGTCCTTGGCACTACAACCAACGGACCGAGACCATGCCACGTAAAACATTCTCAAAGCATACTTAACTGTTGGCACAACACACGCAGGCAAAAGGTGTTCCTCAGACATTCTCCACACCCAGGTACCTTTATCTGACTTGAAGATGGAATAGCATGACTCGTCATTCCATAGAATATTCTTCCGTTGCTCAACTGTCCAATGATGACTTTCCTTACCCCCCTGTAAATGGGCCGATGAATTGCTCTTTATGATGGACAGCTTGTGTGCAGAGGCATAACCCATATATCCGGTAACATGCAGTACCCATCACAAACTATGGCTGACACCTCTAAGAGTCTGCATCTTATGTAGGATGCTTTATGACACGTGACAAGATACTAAGACATGATCCAACTATTGATACATTATATAAGGGTATGTGCCTTGGAGATCAGTATGAAGCTACAAATATAGAGAGGCTGCCCAGGCTTAGCCCCTTGTGGCAAGATGCTTCAGCCTTATACAATGCACTGTGCTAGGCGATTACACAGATTTCTCCAGAGATAATTCTGCAGTCCATGTTCCCTGGCCCAATTTCTAGGATTAAAGAGATTGTGCCAAGTTTAAAAGCCCTGTTCATAGACCCTCTTAGGGCATATGAATGTCAGAGAGGGGTGCCACACTCATTGCCCCTAGAACCGAGAGACAATCTATAAGTGTGGCTCCTATTCCTATACTGGTGCACTTTGTACCGTCCTTGTATTACAGGATAGCCATTCATCTGAATGGGCATCCTGCAATATCACATTTCCCCTGCACTGACCACCACTGGGGAAATGCCTGGTTGGTCGCAGCGTTCCCCGGAAGAAAAAACACAGCTGTTGGTGGGGAAGCTTGGAGTGGGATTTGGGGCGATCAGGAGTTCGCTTTGGGTGCTACATTTTGAAAAGGGTTGTGTCTGATGGCAGGATCTCTTCAAAAAGAGTCTCCTTAAAGATTTTATTTTGGTTACAAGGCAAATTATCCCCAAACTCTGGAAATGGTCAACTTCTCCATCAAGATTAATGTGGGTGGAAGCACTGAACTCTCTCATTTCTATAGATGAGATTAAAGCCTCAGACAGCTCTATCACCTTCTATTCTACATGATTAACCTGGACCCAGTTCAGCTTTGCCACGTGGTTATCTAATGGAACGCCATCCTGCATTTTCTGTTCAATAGCCTATGTCCATTGTTGAGCTCTTGTACTCTCTCTCATCCAATCACTTTCCCCCGTCATTCTTCCCCTATCTTCCCTAATAGATCAGTTTGTAGACTTTTACAGTTCTAGATCTCACACAATGTCATCTGTTTTTCAACATTTATGTCTTCCTTCACTCACTGAAATTTGTTACTTTAGAAGCAAACACCTGTATATTCCTGTCCGTGTATTTTTATTGTCCCACAGATGTTTAATAAAAAACTTATGGAACCTTAAAAAGTCATACAAATTCTTAAATTCTTAAAAAGTATTACATTTTTTAGCAAATAAAGCATCTAATTTTGAACTTTGAAACACTCCCATGCAGTTTCATAGCTGACTGCATCATATATGCAAACATATGACATTTCTCTTTGAGTTATTTTTTCATTATAGTTTTGTGCCCCAACCCCAGCCCCCGAAAACTATGCTTCACTCATACACTTACCATGGCACGGCTTCAGTGCTACGTCATCAAACAGGAGATGTCACCGGGTTTTTATGGCCTGGTGATATCCCATAAACGTGTGATGTGGGCTTTTAATGTAGGTGATCACTGATGACGTCTAGTGTCGAGTCTCCTATTGGCTGCAGCAGTCACATTAGTAAACAACCATGTGAATGTTGCAGACAAAGTGCAAACAAACCACTGGAGGACTAAGGCCTCATGTCCACGGGGAAAATCAGGCCCGCTACGGATTCTCCATGGAGAATCTGCAGCGGGTCCCTCCTGCCCCGCGGACATGAGCGCTGAAAATAGGAATTTAAAAGAATTTACCCATCCGGAGCGGTTCGGGAAAGTCTTCTCTTCCTCACGGCTGGATCTTCTTTTTCGGCCGGCGGATGAACTCGGCATGTCGCCGGCGTGCCGCGCGCATGCACCGGGCACATCCGCCAAGCCGAAGCAAGAAAGATCCGGCCGTGAGGAATAGAAGACCTTCCCGGTCCGCTCCGGATGGGTAAATTCTTTTAAATTCCTATTTTAGGTCTCCCGCGGATCCGGACGGCTTCCATAGGCTTCAATAGAAGCCCGCGGGAGCCGACCCCGCGGGAGACCCGCACGAAAATGGAGCATGGTCCAGATTTTTTCATGCTCCATTTTTTTTAAAATCCCTTTTATTGACGATCCGCGGGTATTTATCTACCCCGCGGGTGGTCAATGCATCCCTATGGGGTGCGGATCCGCGGGCAGGAGAAGAGTTAAAATCCGCTGCGGATTTTAATTCTTATTTTGCCCGTGGACATGAGCCCTAAAGCAGCAGCGGGGGAGAAGCACGTCAGCAGAGAATTATTTTTTGGTTTTTTTTTTAAATATCTCCACCACTATTGTACTACATGTCTGAAAACCCCCTTTAAGTGTTTTTAGCAATTTGCTTTCAAGTACAATAATTTACGCTGAATGCCACTTTATTAGAGACTTCCATCTAGTAGTGCGTAGGACCACCTTTCGCTTTCTGAACCGCAGCAGTCCATCACAGCATCCATTAGAGGACCCAGGGTGTGCCAAGAAACATCCACCAGCTTGAACAGTTGACGCCAAATCCTGACACTCCCATCAGCACAGTGCAACAGAAATGTAGATTAATCTGACCAGGGGATGTTTTTTCACTGCTCAGTGATCCAAGGTCTTTGCCCATTGGAGTCTTGCCTCTCTATTTCTCTTAAACAGTAATGAGACTCGAACTGGTCATCTACTGTTATAGCTCATCTGTGCTAAGGAACGACGAGTTGTGCATTAGGATACATTAGCTGGCACAGGAGCATTGTATTTAGCAGTAATTTGCTTAACTGTGCGCTGCCTGTTCGGCAGAATGATTCTTAACATCCTCCTCTGACCCCTTTTATCAATGAATTGTTTATTTCTACAGAATCCCCTTTTGCTGGATGTTTTTTCTCAATCACAGCATTCTCTGTTTACTCTTGACACTAAATGCATAAGAAAAGGTTGGCAGTTTTTGAATTACTGGCTCCGGCACATCAAACACCGATGACCAGGTCGAGATGGAAGAGGCTTGGATTGCTGGTTTTTTTTTATTCTAATGTGGATTCACACTGAAACTGATCTACAAAAAACTTGCTCACTGCACTCTGGGGTCATGGGTCTGCCTCTGCATTTGCCTGTGTAAACAAGCAAGCATTCATCTATGAATGACTACCTGTTTACAGTGAATGGAGAAGGGCAGGAACAATCTCCGGCCTCCAATAAAGCTAGGTTTACACGGGACGATTGTCGGGCAAACGATGCCCGACACTCGTCCCTGTGTGTCCTCGCTCCCATGCTCCTGCACGAGAGCTAATAGTGCTGGCTCTCTCACAGAGCAGGTGCACGGGAGCTAGCATGTGCGGGGACGAGTGTCGGGCATCGTTTGCCCGACACTCATCCCATCTAAAAGGGCCTTAAGTGTGTGACGATCGCTTCTGTGTGAAAGCACCGGAGCGATCATTGTAGGGACAGTCGGCCCGTGTAAATGAGGCTTTAGTTATTTTTTTCTTAGGATCAGCGAACAATCTTATATGTACAGTTGCAGAACGTCAGCCTCTTGTTGGTAGAAACCAGTGGAAAGAAGGATTGGACTTGTTGGATATCATCATACTCAATCCTTTCTTTCCCCAGGAGATAAGCCATTGCTAGAGGTGTTCAGCCAACAGTTATCTAATGTGTACTGATAGCTTTATGCTAAGTACTCAGTGATGTAACTATACTATTCATTGCTATCTCAATATACAAATCCTTACATATATATATATATTATATATATCTGCAATTTGTAATCATATGCACAGAGTTGTCTTCTGTTAGCTTTTGAACCAGATTTCAAGAGCTTCAAGCTAAGCCTCTGGTAAACACAGATAAGGAAATAAATAGTCTGTGGTGTGTACAGTCGTTGGCAGAACTTGAGTCAATATGTGTGAATTAAAGAAACACTGGTGAATTTTTCTGTTCATATTACAAATAATATACAAGTGTAGTAACTCTTGGGGGGCACTATTTCTCCTTGTGGAAATCAGCTGGCGTGCTCCCTGGGAAAAGGTATGCAAATTAGGTTTCCTCCAGAGGAAATCAATGGGAGCTGTGTCTGCAGTTACAAGCGCTGTCCACTTCACAGAGGTGGGATCAGAGATTTCTGCTGCTGTGTATTTGCAGCGCTGACAGGATGGGTCCCAAGTGAATACGACCCCGGTTTACACTGAAAATAAACCCTACCCCTAAAATAAGCCCTAGCACAATTTTTCAGGATGCTTGAAATTTAAGCCCTACTCCAAAATTGAGTACAGTTACAGTTAATAAAAAAAAGACAATATAAATAGTATTCAAGCAACTATGCATGTAAAAAAAGTAAAATCTTTTGGAGCAAAAATTAATATAAGACTGACTTATTTTTAGGGAAACAGAGGTAGTATTCTCCCCGGAAAACCCTTTTAATTTCAGTGATACTGGACAACTATTCCAATAGATGGTGCTGGGGATAGGGGATATGTGCAAATCTGGTAAACCCCTTTAAAGTTTTCTAGACCTATATGATACTATTAGGTATAACATGCAAGGCAGCACACCTGATTTAATAGTAGGGGCATGACCAATAGGCTGCTAACCAGCATGGTGCACTACATATACCTATCGTAACTAGCGCTATACAAGGTTCTTCATCTCAGTTCCCGATTATTTTTATTTGTTTCAAAAATATGTTTATTCGCTTAACTTTACATGTAACAGGTTACGTGCTTGTATCTCCTTTGCTGGCAGGTTTACGTGCAATAATGTTGGGTGTTTATCTTGCAATGATACAAAAACACATTGTTTGCTAATTTCCAACAGATAACTAAACGGTCAATAAAACCTTCAACTATGAAACCAACTAACTTTAAGTGTACCCCTCCAGAGGATCAGGCGCGAGGAGGCCCGCCAGGCGGGTGGGCGATCCGCCCTGCATCCCCCTCGGCTGGGCCTCCCGAGGGGAGGAATATAAAGCCCTCTTTAGTTTAGATCAGAATCATAATAAATTTTAGTTGTTGTATTGGGCTATCCTAGCACGCGTGGAAAAATTAAAAAACTGTATAAAGAAGGTTATAGAATAGAATGTGAAAGTGGATTAGAGCAGGTTGAGAGGGGGGCTTAAAGGAAGCCAGGGAATAGGGGGGGGGGGGGGATGGGATGTTAGCTATGTTGGGCTTGGGTAGTGGGTAGGGTGCTGGGCTCCCACATCTCTCTCGTGTAGATGTTGTGGTTAAGGTGTCGTTATGGTAAGTGCTAAACACTATGTTAAGGTTACCCCTAGTACCAGGCCTGGCCTAAGGTCAAAGCTGAGGCTAAGTTCCGTCCATCAGTCCACTGAGGGGGGTTCCGTCCTCGTCTCCTAAGTCACCCCCTCTTCGAGCCACCTGGCGAACGCGGGAGAACCCCTGAAGTCTATCCATGCGTTCCATGCTCTATGTGTGTCATCTGTTGTCTGGCTCGGGTCTCGGTCCGATCTCGCAAGTTCCTCCATGTATTTAATAGATTCCAGGGCATTCACCCAGGTCACCCTCGGCATCGCCCCCTCTCGTCTCCAGTGTTGGGCTATGGTATGTCTCATAGCCATGATGAAGTGTTCCCGATTATTTTTAGTTGGGAAGACATGGGAGTCATTTAAAACAGAGTGACAAGAATGGACTTACTTCTAGGGAAGAGGTGAAAAATACCATTCACAAAATGATGACCAAAATAAAGTACTGGGAACTTTGAAAAGCTATTGTATAGGGCAAATACATAGTAATATGAGTGAGCTCTGCAAATATATGAGATCAATATAACATGTTGGGACTCGAACCAAGGACCTCTTGTTCTCCGCCTGCTCCTGATTAGAATTCACCATAAAAGCCTGACCCTGACCCTCCCTCCTTGCGTGATTATTCTGCTCCACAGCATTGATCTACTCCACTTCTGCCTGATCCTCTGCTATTGTGACAACTTTTGGCTTTCCATCTGACTACGTTATCCACCTCATCCATCTGTACTGCAAACCAAGACCTCTTGTTGCTGGCCCTTGGCTTTCCATCTGACTACGTTACCAACCTTATCCACCTGTACTGCAAACTGAGTCCTCCGGCTGTTGAAGGGGTGGTCTCGCGAAACCAAGTGGGGTTATACACTTCCGTATGGCCATATTAATGCACTTTGTAATGTACATTGTGCATTAAATATGAGCCATACAGAAGTTATTCCACTTACCTGCTCCGTTGCTAGCGTCCTCGTCTCCATGGTTCCGTCTAAATTCGCTGGCAGCTTGCTTTTTTAGACGCGCTTGCGCAGTCCGGTCTTCTCTATTCTGCACAAGCCGCTTCAGTGTGCTCCCCGCTACAGCTCTTCTGCGCATGCGCAGACGAGCTGTCACTGCTCGGGAGCGCGCTGCAGCGGCCATTCTGCACCTTCCTCTGTTAGAGGAAGGTGCAGAAACTGGAGCTGCCCAGCGGAGAAGCCCAGCCGCCCCGAGAAGCGTCCCAGGTAAGTGATGGGTCGGGGGGGAACTAGCGCTGCGCCGGGGGAACTAGCGCTGCGCCGGGGGGGGGGGCTGTCGCTGCGATGGGGGGGCTGCCGCTAGGCCGGGGGGGGCTGCCGCTAGGCCGGGGGGGCTGCCGCTAGGCCGGGGGGGGCTGCCGCTAGGCCGGGGGAGCTGCCGCTAGGCCGGGGGGGCTGCCGCTAGGCCGGGGGGGCTGTCGCTAGGCCGGGGGGGGCTGCCGCTAGGCCGGGGGGGGCTGCCGCTAGGCCGGGGGGGCTGCCGCTAGGCCGGGGGGGCTGTCGCTAGGCCGGGGGGGCTGCCGCTAGGCCGGGGGGGCTGTCGCTAGGCCGGGGGGGGCTGCCGCTAGGCCGGGGGGGGCTGCCGCTAGGCCGGGGGGGGCTGCCGCTAGGCCGGGGGAACTAGCGCTGGGCTCCGGGGCCTTCACCTGGGCTGAGGGTCTAGCGCTGGGGAGCCGGGGGCTAGCGCCTTACCTGCTGCCTGGCGGTGGGCGTCTGGTCGGCGGCTGCGGGGCGTCTGGTCGGCGGCTGCGATGCGTCCGGTTGCCATGGAGACACAGCTGGCGGCGTCTCGGGAGCGCGCACGTCGGGCTGCAGCGAGCGACGGGGAAAGAGCCGGCGGCCATCTTGAGAAAACTTTATAAGTTGCTGAAACGCTGGAACGGTAAGTACGAACCAGCTAGAAATGTCATTTACAGGGGGGCTTAGTAATGTGTACTTAATGGGGGGGACTGGGCGAAAAAAAAATTTAACTGCTTCCTCGAGACATCTCCTTTGACTCCTGGCTCGTCCCCAATTACTCTCTAGACCTGCGGCTATTACACCTGAGGCTCCAACCCAGTGCCTGAAACCGCTCCTGTCTACCATCAAGACAGGAGTTGCTGTTCTTTCTCTCTTCTTCCCACTTTGCTCTATCTCTAACCGGATTGGTTTTTTTTTTTTTGGTTTTTTTTTAACCTTTTGTTTTGGAGCACTCTCTATTTATTGTGGAGACCCTGTTCTGTTTGGGATATTGTTTCCAGGATATCACTTTATCCTAGCACCTTCTAGTGAGGAATCAGTGTAACATTTTTAACGCTCATTTCTCCATAGGTGTTGCAATCATCCTGGTTAGTTTTATTTCTATGAGCATACTCCTTATTTTTCTGGGAGTCTTTCTATTATTGGGGGAAGTGGTATTTTGGTACAATTTTTCTGTTATGGGCAATTTATCATCTATTCATTTGCCCATACGGATAGGTACCCCCTATTTTACTATATAACAGCATAGCTTACAGCATAGGGCATCTGCTTAGGTTAATCCAATTATACATGAGATAGATATTTTACTATCAAGGACAACTATTCTTTTTCCGTGTCTTATGACACTATCAAGCATTAAGGTTCCTGATGAGTCTGTATGAGACAGAAACGCGTTGAACCAGTCTGAACCAACCTTGAAACAATTTTTCAAAATATCCCTTTTTTTGCTAGGAGAACCCAGTCTGACTGTCCACTGGTGTTCTGAACTTGTCTTTTATTGGTCTTTGAAACCACACGTTGCATGAGAACCCATCATATCGTTGAATGTGGTTCTCCTGCTGTTTCATTAGAATCTATTGTATTTCTGGATTGATAACCTGTGGCTTATAGTCTATCAGCCACTTGTGTTTATCTCTCGGAGGTACTCAGCGGAAGCATTGATTGGTGTCCGTGTATTCAGAACTAATTTTCATCTAGTTCTGTGGATAGAGGCCAATCATAGACTTCTGCTGGTTTCTCGTTCTGGGATTACTTCTTGCCCGCTACTATTACTTGAACAGGGCATTCCTCTGGATAGAACCGCACTTGTCTCTTACCGGGACGTCATTTTCAGAGCTCTGGGGCTTCTACTGGGTCGCTTGCTCATTTTGCTCCTGGTCTAGCTTATGGGACATAGGACGAACCCAGGGGCTCGCCACCACTAGAAGCTGACTGTAAACCACCCACTTGGTGGAATTTTTTTCCGCTTCCACCCTTTCTATAAGGGTAGACCTCGATATGGTCCACTAAATAGATTTGAATTGATTTTGGAGCGGTTGATATAGTGAGTCGGTAGTGTCTTATCCATCAGTACACTCCTGTACCACCTTGGAGGGATCAGCTTCGTAGATTTTTTATCAGTTCTTTTCCAGGGTTCTATCTACTGCTCTGTTTCTGTTTTGTTTTGTTTTGTCTGTTTTTTGTGAGGCCCAAACATTTTATATATATTTGTCAATAAAAGTTATATTTTAAGGGATACACCCAGTGAATATTTACTACAAAATAATCACGTCCAAACATTGAGTCTGTAGTGACTACTCTAAGAAAACAGATCACGGAGCTCCGGGAATTTTGTGCCTCCTACCAGGAAAAGGTTACTAGTATGAAATGAGAGATCAAGAGATTACAAAGGCAACTCCTGGAGAAACGCAATTTAGCACCAGACGTCTGCATGCTGCTGCCAGCAAAATTTGAGGGAGATCATCACCAATAGTTTCTCTAAATTTAGAATTTCTCCGTATTGCCAAGAGGTTATCTGCAAGACAAGCATGATGGGCCCTGTTCTTCTCCAAGTTTAATTTTGTTGTGTCCTACCGCCCCAGTTCCCAAAACAGCAAGGCCGATGCATTTTCCAGGATATTTTCGGAGCCTGAAGAGAGGTCAAATACAGATAACACAATTCTGTCCCTCCAAAAACTTTTGGGCATCCTACACTCTGAAGACCTTTTAACAAAGTTTAAGGGAAGATTCGAAAAAGACCCGTTCTTGAGTCATCCTTCTAAGGATGTGAAGCTTTTTGTAACAGATGGGCTTTGAAGGCGAGAACACCAACTATATGTTTCCGAGGCTGGTCAACTCAAAGTCCTTAAACTAGTCCACGATTCCAAGCTTGCCAGTCACCTTGGGGTCACAAAGACTTTAGAACATTTACTTTGTTACTTCTGGTGGCCCGAGTACAGGAGGGATGTGAAGAAGTATGTCACCTCTTGCGAAGTAAGTGCTCGAAACAAGACACCACAAGCTCATCCTCTGGGTTTGCTATAGCCCCTTCCACTCACATCCAGGCCATGGGGATCTATATCAATGGATTTTATAGTGGATCTGCTTCTCCTTGAAAGGGTTGACTACCGTCCTTGTTGTCGTGGACTGACTTACGAAGATGGCTTACTTCATCCACATAGAAAAGATTCCCACCGCCGAGCACACCGCAGAGTTGATAATCCAGGAAGTTTTCCGACTACATGGAATTCCTGATAATGTGGTCACTGACAGAGGGGTTCGGTCCACTTTAAAGTTCTGGAAACATTTCTGCATGGTACTGGATAATACCATGAATCTCTCCACTGCCTTTCATCCGCAGTCTAACGGCCAGACCGTTAGTGATCAAATCAGACTTTGGGGCAGTATCTCTGCAGTTTTATCTCCCATCTCCAGGACAATTGGGTGGATTATTTATGGACAGCTAAGTTCATCTACAACAATACCCAATACAGATCAACCGCCCAGAGCCCATTCTATGCTAACTACGGTATACATACTGTATTTATTCCGGGCCTTCCTATCAACACTCCTGTCCCAACGGTCAATCATAGACTGACGGCGTTGGCGGAAACCCTCAGGAAGTTGAAGGAAACCTTACAAGAAGCCCAGGATGCCTTTAAGAAAGCGGCATACAGACATCGCCAAGCGGCCCCTGATCTTCTAGGTTGGTGATAAGGTATGGTTGTCAACCAAGAACTTAAAGGCCCATGTACCCTCTCCCAAGCTTGGGCAAAGATTTATGGGACTCTTTCCAATCACCGGTGGCTTTCAGTTTAAAACTCCCAGACAGCCTGGAAGTCCATCCTGTCTTTCATGTATCCGTTGCATCAGTTTTGGACTCAAGTCTCAATAGAGGTAAATTGCAATACCTAGTGAAATGGAAGGGGTAAGGCCCACAGGGGAACTTATGGGAGCCTGTCCGGAGGCCATCCTAGAAGGAGGGGGCTACTTTCGGGACTCAAACCCTCGGACCTGTTGCACTCTGGCCTGCAGCTCTCTCCGCTGAGCGATCATAGGCCTCTGGACAAGTTCCCCTGTATACCTTGGCCTTGTTTTCTAGATCCTGCTATTCAGCCCCTGTTCTAGCTCCGCCTGATCCTGATCAGAACTCACTATATATCTGACTATGTTACCTGCCCCATCCATCTGTACTGCAAACAGAGACCTCCCATTGCTGAGACCTGGCTTTCCAACTGACTACTTTTCTATACTGTATAAATTGACAATATAAACCCAGTTGTAATGTTTCATTCCAACTTGTGCATTTTCTGTTGCTTCGGCGCCAGTCCTTGTTCCTCAGCATCTAAGTGGGTAATATGATTCTCTTCACAGTACTGCTTGCCTTTATATACACGCTTCCAATGCAACTGAACAGAAAGGTTTCGGGGCTAACAAGCTCTATCCCACTCGGCTGTCTTGGGCAATAAAGGGGTGCCAAAGATGGGAGCTACTGCACATGCTCTTGCAAAATATACACTCCCAAGAGCCTGGCTAGGATAATACAACTAGACAGAGCATGGTCTGCGCAAGCATGACCACCTCTGCAGGACTCCAGCAGTGGCCATAACTTTTGGAAGCAGAGATCATACAACTTAAGGGACCTGAGGTGACAAACATCCAAGACCTTAAGAACAGCACATTATGTAAAAATTACGGTAATGACAAAAATCTGCAACATTACATCAAGAATTAAAATAAATATCAATGAGTTGAAAATACCTCTGTAATATATTGAACATTTCAATGATAAAACATAAACTACTGATACCTGATCAATGAACAAGTTGCAGAACTCTTGCAGTAGAACAATAATCCGCGCTGGAGTGTTGTAAAATAAGGAGTGACTCCAGATCAGGCATATAGTATGGAATAAAGGAGGAACTAAGACATGGATCTGAGGAAAGTCCGTCTCCTCTATTAATCTGATATGTGAATCCAATGTTCTCAAGTGCAGGTCAATATCTTCTGCTTCAACGAGAGCTGGAAACAAACAAAGATGAATGACTATTATGCATGACAATACTTTGTTACTAAATTATATAATAAAACACAGTTAGCAAGTATGTCCTGGCTTCACAGATCCTTCAGAAGGTTGAAAGTACTTTAAATCTAATTCTACATCCCCAAGGTAAAGATGCTGTTTAAAGGAACCCGTCTCCAGTTCCAAGGAGGGTAAACCGTTTGCAGCCATAGAACAACAAAGAAAAGCTTATCTCAAAACCTAGTTTTTTAAAGGGGTTGTACAAACATTTAAAAAAATGTCTGGGCATGTGGCAAAATAACAAAAGAAGCAGTACTTACCTCTCTCCTTCTCCTGGTAAGCAGCGGAGCAGCTCTACTGTAGATCCAGCTCTTAGCACAGACTGGGAGTCAGGTGACTGAAACAGTCAATGAGAGGCTGCAGCGTCATGTTCTTCAACTCCTGGCATCATGGTGCCAAGGATGTGAGCGCTGATGCTAGGAGAAGGGGCGGTGATGCTGCAGTCTCTGATTGGCTGCAGCAGTCACCTGACTTACAGTCTGTGCTAGCATCGGGATCTTCACCGGAGCTGCTTTATTGTTTCCCAGAAGGAGTGAGGTAAGCACTGCTTCTTTTGTTATTTTATCATATGCCAAGTCATTTAAAAAATGTTTTTTTGGTTTTTTTTAAACTTGGACAATCCCTTTAAAGTAAGCAAAGCCAGCATATCTTGTACAATACATTTCTCGAACTTCCAGCACTCTTTGTTAACAGTTCCCAGATGGTCTGGTGGGCAGACCCAGGCCATCTCAGCTGCCTTCACTGCGCTGCATAACCCATCTCTTGATGAATGACATCCCCTATGTCATGCAGAGGATGGTCAAAATCTTGTGTATGGACCACGGCCAGTTAAGGCAGCAGAGATGGTCAAGGTCCACCCACCGGACCATCCGAGAGTTCTCAGCATAGAACACGAGAAACTTTAAAAGTGTATTTCACAAGGAATGCTGGCTTTGTTTACTATAACAAAATAGGTTTTGGAATAAGGTCACCTCAGTACTGTTGTATCTTGTCTCCACCAGAATAATAGGTGGAGACATGCTTTGGCAGTCCTCCGTTGAAGGACATGCCCCACTGGCTGGCTGGCTGCTGCAGACATGCCCTCCTGAGCTTGACCTCCTGCTTCATCCTCCCGGGCCCCACACACCTAAATGCCGCTGGAAGCGGGGCCAACACTGGAACTATCTTTCTGGCCAGAATATGTTGGCCGCTGCATGGGCTCCTATAGGAGCCCATGACAGTGGCCCGGAAAAAGGGAGGTGGGAGGGAGTTTAACAGTGTGACTGCTAAACCCCCTCCCTCTTCTCTCTTCCCCTTCAGCTGTTTGCAATGGGAGGCGGGGCTAAGCTTCGCCCCACTCCGCCCCCTCCCATTGCTGGCTGTGGACAAGGGGCGGTGGAGGGGGGTGCTTAGCTCCACCCACATTCCGCCCACTCCCATTGCAAACAGCCAGGGGGAAGGAGAGAGGACGTGAGCCAGCGAGGGGGAGCGAAGGAGAGGCAACGGCATTGCTGCCTCAGCGTTCATGCGCCGGGGCCCGTATCGTCTTAATGGGCGCAGAAACGTTGGATTTGTGTGCCCGTTTACACGCTTTTATGGCGCCACCAGGCGCACATAAAAACGCCTACGGCCATGTGACAGAGGCCTGAGGGTGACCAATCAATGGAACAGCTTACCACGGGAGGTGATGAGTTCTCCTTCAATGGAAGTGTTGAAACAAAGGCTGGACAAATATCTGTCTGGGATGATTTAGTAATCCTGCACTGAGCAGGGGGTTGGACCCGATGACCCTGGAGGTCACTTTCAACTCTACCATTCTATGATAAGCTTTGCGTTTGCATCCGTGACTATAAGACTGAAAAGTAACATAAAACCATTCAACCAACTTTTCTTTTTTAAGTTAATAGCTTTTGAAGTTTTTTCTCTTCACCAGAAAATGTATTCATATAATTAGCAAAATGACCATAGGAAATATAAAGAGAAATTATAAACGCTGTCCTGCAGTGGAAACCAGACTATGTTTGTCATGACAAGGCATGTATGTCATCCAGCTCCACACTTGGACTCCACAGGAACGGTAAATCAGGACCTCAGGACTTGCACGTTTCAAGGCCTTTTTTTGCTACATGGCAAGTGGACAAAAAGATCTGTCATAAATGAAACACCCCATGGTGTACAAGTGGAAGCCTCTCGTGTCATGAAGTAAATAATGGTGCCATACCAGTGAATTAAAAAAAAACATTCCCACAAAAGAAAAAAAGACAAAGTACTTATGCCAAATGGAAGCTAATTATAATAGACTAGCATCATGGAGCGTTCCCCGGTGGAAACATGTCTGAAGAAAAGATTTTGTCACTTCCATTGTAATGTAAATACATATTTTTATTTTTTTTTAGAAAGAATTTAATTGGATAATGACCTTCTAATTATTTCCTCCACAGTGTGGCTCTCATCATGTCATTTAGACTAATGTTAAACTCAATTAAATAATTACTGTACCCTGAGAAGATAGGTAACAGAAGTGGACCGGAAACCATGGAAAGCAACTTGGAAAAAATTCTTGTTAACTTATATTAAGGTCAGTTCAGTTCAGAATGGTCCAGCTCTCCGAATAATAACTTATCTCCTCACAATTTGCCTCCAAGCTTAGCTCTGACTGGCTGCAATGGATTTTTCTATATAAAATAAAAACTTGATTCATATAAAAATGTGTCTATTAACCCCTTAAAAGAACGAACTACTATAGACCTTTTTTTTGTGAACACGTTCCAAGAGTGATGTTTCTGTTATTAAAGTCATATTATGGGTTGTTTTTTGTCAGAGATGTTCTAGTTGTTAACAACATAATTTGGGGATCTGAATTAACTTTTATTCATTTTCTGAGGGGGGCGGAATAAAAAAAACTAATTCTATACTACCATTTTGTTTTTGAATGTTTTTATAACCTACGCGCTATAGCTACCGTAATAAGGTAACTCTGTTCTATGAGTTGGTAAAGTTACAGAAATATCAAAATTATATATTTTTTACAGTATTTTTAAGTACTTTAGCCAAAAAAAAAAAGCATGCTTCATTGAGAAAAAGTTATTTTAGGCCTCATGTCCACTGGACAATTATAATTACAAAATCCGCGCGGGTGTCACGCACGCATTTTCCGCAGCCATAGGGATGCATTGGACACTTGCAGGTAAGTAAATACCTGCGGATGTCCTTCTTCCCTGCCGCGCGGATCGCACGTGCGGAGATCACCCGCAGCACGCTCCATTTTCTGAGGGTCTCCCGCAGGATTCCATAGAAGTCTATGGAAGCCGTCCGTATCCGTGGCACACCCGCAGCTGAATCTCTGCTCTCCGGCGCGGGAGCACGGGAGAGCAGGAGTTAAAAAAAAGAAAAAGAGTGCACGGCGCATTCACGCGTCACGCTTCCGGCGTGCCGAGCACATCCGTCGGGCTGAAGAAAGAAGATCCGGCTGCGATGGAGGGAAGATCCGCAGCGTCCGGACAGGTAAGTAAAATCAATTTTCAGGCCTCATGTCAGCGGGAAAGGAGGGACCCGCTGCGGAATTCTGCATGGAGAATCTGCGCGGGCCCGAATTTCCTAGTGGACATGAGGCCTTAGTGTTGCCACATTCTGAGCCTCATAACATATATAACCTTAGATTTCCATCTATGTAGCCACCACATGGAGGATTGTTTTGTTTGGAATGGGTTGCAGTTTTTTGGGCACCATCCTAAGATACAGTACTTAGAATTTATATTGTTTAACTTAGATTAACTTTTTTATAGGCAAAATGGTGTAAAACCTGCAATTTTACCATTGTTTTATGCGTGTCATGGGCAATGCAGTTTAACCCCTTAGTTACACACTTATTTTTTGCCAAAAGAACTAGCCGATTTTTAACATCACATTGCAAGAGCCATAGCTCATTTATATAGCCGTATGAGGGCTTGGTTTGTTTTTTTGGGGGTCGAGTTATATTTTTAAATGGTGCAAATACATGTAATGTGTTGTATGACATTTATTACATTTTTTTGGAGGGGAGAAGGAAAAGACTTCCAGGAATTCAGCCATTTTTTAGCCAAATCCAGAAGTGAATTCAAAATGGTATGCAAAACATTTTTCTATTTTATTTAAACCTAAATTCCCAGCCAAAAAATTTGAGGTAAGAAGAAAGATTTTACAGAAAACTCAAAGGACTAAACATCTGCAGGTTTAAAATTGCAAAATCAATGCCTGGATTCTTAAAAACTAGCAGTCAAACTGCCCATATACACACAGAAAACACCTACAGTATATAACAGCGGCAAAACAATAGTAGAAATGCCAAGGCGTGCCACTTCCATAAATCCTCACATTTGCATGCAGTTGGTGGTGAACCTACCGTTTTTGACCTCCGTAATTATGTTCTGCAGTATTGGATAGTAACTGCTCTCTTTTTCTTTCAAAATTGCAGAGATTTTCTGAACAACGGGCGCTCGGAGCTACAGATGGGAAAGAGAAGATATTAGAAAAAACTATTCAAACTGATTTGAGTGGATAAGAATAAGGCCGGGCTCACACGAGCGAATCTAGCGGGGTGCCGGCTGTGAGAGATACTGCACGGCCTTCAGCCATTACACAATGACATTGTGTACAGGCTGCGTTCCACCAATCGCCATGTAACATATTGGCGTGTATGCGTGTGTAATATACGCCAAGAAAGAACATTCCGGGATTTTTCTTGTGTGCATATTTTACGCAATGGCCACCTATTGGATATTGGTACAGAGTATTACGCGTGCAAAACCTGCGTAATAACTGAGAGATGAGCCCTTTTACAATAGCAAGTAGCCATCTAGATGGCAGATTTTATGTAAATTGTCACTTTACTTCACATCAAACTTACATTGGGACTGGAGAGCTGCAGGTACCACATTTGGAGGTGCGGTTGCAGAAACTACCATACTATTTTCCGATGAGTTTTGATGAGGTCCTACTCACTTAATTAGAACTTGTGCATGAGACTCGCTGCGCATTATATGGTTTGGTTTTAACAACTGTACCTCTTGCATCTTGTTAGGCGCGATATAATATCAGGAAGGAGATCGAATGAAAAATTAAACAAGAGGATTTAGGGCTCCTGTAGACGACTGTAGGTGTAGATATGCCCGCAACAACATGACGTATATGCACCGTGAAGAGAGCACTATCGCAAGCTATCGTGTGCGTATCGGCTCATTTTACTATACTTTTCTGCACTGCTGGGTCTGTTCACATTGACGTGGGACACCCCAGTGCAGTGATTTAACAGGCTGTGCAGCTTATTTAGTCTCCAGGGCTATTGAATTCCCTGCAAAATTGCGCAGTTCAGACTCCTATGTTGGCTTTGGTGCGGAAATGCGCACACAAATACAGCATGTTGCGTATATTTTCGCACGTGAAAAATCCATAATGTGAGGGAACTCATTGGTTCTATTCTCTGTGTGAGCGAATTTGCATGTGCAAAAATGTGCGCAAATCCTCCATCTGCAGAAGCGCTTATTAGGCAGACATCCTGCAACTAAAGCAAAGTGCAAATGTTTCTGAACTGCATCTGAATGAAGCATCTCAGGCACGTGATCCATTTCTGCAAATACTTGGATAAAAGGTTCACTGCAGCCTGTAGGGTCTTTTACAATGTGAAGTTGTGGTTTACATGCTGCAGAATGTGATGCTTTTGCTACAGATTATTGCTATGTTTGTTCTGCAGTCTTGTGTAAAGAGGGAATACCGAGTGCTTCTGATAATCAGAAATGCTCATCATCCACTTACACCCTGGGCTAGATAAAAATGCCAATATAACTTTATTCTAGGGGTCACTCTGATTACTACTATACCAAAAACGTATATCATTTTTTTTGCTGTACTACTTTTATTTTTTTTCCTCAAAGATATTTAATCTTTCAAAATTATTTTCTGCAGCCATATTCTGACAGCCATAACTTTTTAAATTTTCCGTCAACATAGTTTTGTGAGGGCTCATTTTGTGCGGGACGTCCCGTAGTTTCTGTTGGAACATTTTGGAGTAAATATGACTTTTTGATAGCTTCTTATTACATTTTTTGTTGGAGACAGGGTGACCAAAAATTATGGAATTTTTATTTATTTTTTGGTGATGACATTTACCGTGTGGGGTAAATAACATATTACTTTGATAGTTCAGACTTTTACAGATGCAGCAATGCCAAATATATATTTTTATTTTATTATTTTGATTATTTTAAAACTATTACTTTTTATTATTTTTTAATAGATTAGTAAAACTTTTTAAAACTTATTTTTACTTTTTTTATTAGTCCCTAGAGAGGACAAGAACTTGCGATGCTTCGATTGATCCTGCAGTATGATGTAATATCATAGCATTACATAATATAGCGATTTGACAGGCATTCTATCAAACCATGGCACGGGCATGGCTTGATAGGCACTCCGCAATGGCAGCCCTCAGGCCATTCAGAAGGCCCCCGGCTGCCCTGACAACCACAAGGCAACCCGTGATCTCATTGCAGGGGGCCGTATGGACCTCTGAACATTGGTCAGGGTATTTAAATGCTGCTGTCAGAATTGACAGCGGTATTTAAAATATTAACAGCTCTGATGAGCGGCACAGCTTATCAGAGCTGTTGTGGGCAGGTGTCCAGCTGTAAGAAAGAAACGACAGCCGCATTGTATGGAGCAGAATCTCCCCGCGATCTCACTCCATAATACTCCGAAGCTGCAGGACGTAACTGTAAATTCTGTAGTTAGGGTGCCTACCTACTAGCGTTTTTTTTTTCGCTGCAAATTTGCTGCATTTTTTTTCCAGATGTCAATGGGATTTTCTAATGTTAAATTCACAACGCACCAAAAATGCAAGTTGCCGTTTTTGCGTTTTTGGTGCGTTGCAAATTTAACATTAGAAAGTCCCATTGATATATGAAAAATAACGCAGCAAAAAAAAAAATGCTAGTGGGAAGGCACCCTTATGTGGTTGAGCTGTAAACTAGGGACTGGCCTGCTGATGGCACTGGAGTCAAGGAAGAGGAGTCCAGGAGACCAAATGGTGAAAAAAGAGGAAGGAACATCACTATCAATTGCCATTAACTACTTCACCCTCAGGATATAGTTCAGCCTTTCAGTAAATAGGGTGTGACTAAAAGCTTTCAGTCTTTGCCATAAACTTTCCAATAATAACCAATAAATATGTTTTGTTAATTTGGTATAAAAAAAACTAAACAAACAAAATAAAATACACAAAAATAGGTATTAAAGGGGTTTTGCCAGGGAGAATACTATTGATCGGGTAGGGTCCGTCACTCGGTACCCCGACCGACCAGCTGATTGTCCACCTGCTGACAGTGCTGCCATTACACAGGGGTCGGAGCACAGCAGTGGAAGTCTCTGCTCCCTGTGTAGTGGCCGGCACTAGTGACTGCAGGTACGGCTCGCGTTGTTTTCGCTCGGAACCTTTGTGTAACTGCGGTGCTGTCAGCGGGCCCCTCTAGTCCATCCTCAACTCTGCTGCCCGACTAATCTACTTCTCCACCGATACGCGTCTGCTTCTCCCTTTGGCCATTTACTTCAACGGCTGTCTATGGTCCAGCGAATCATGGCAACATAGTATGTAAGGCTGAAAAAAGACACATGTCCATCCAGTTCAGCCAATTCTGCCCCCCCCTCCTTCCAATGTTGATCCAGAGGAAGGCAAATCACTCCATGAGGTAGAAGCCAATTTTCCTCATTTTAGGGAAAAATTCCTTCCCGGCTCCAATCTGGTAATCGGAATAATCCCTGGATCAACAGCATTTTTATATTAGGGCTCATGTCCACGGGGAAAATAGGATTTAGGATCCGCAGCGGATTTCCTGCATGCGGATCCGCACCCCATAGGGATGCATTGACCACCCGCGGGTACATAAATACCCGCGGATCGTCAATAAAAGTGATTTTTTTAAAAATGGAGCATGAAAAAATCTGGACCATGCTCCATTTTCATGCGGGTCTCCCGCGGGGTCGGCTCCCGCGGGCTTCTATTGAAGCCTATGGAAGCCGTCCGGATCCGCGGGAGACCTAAAATAGGAATTTAAAGCATTTACTCACCCGC
Organism: Eleutherodactylus coqui; assembly: GCF_035609145.1. Taxonomy (NCBI): domain Eukaryota; kingdom Metazoa; phylum Chordata; class Amphibia; order Anura; family Eleutherodactylidae; genus Eleutherodactylus; species Eleutherodactylus coqui. Next base: position 69,807,537 of record NC_089848.1, on the reverse strand, counting down.
AGCGGACCGCGAAGCTCTTCTCTTCCTCACGGCCGCATCTCCCTTGCTTCAGCTCGGCGGATGTGCCCGGCGCATGCGCGCGGCACGTCGACGACGTGCCGGCGACGTGCCGCCGGCGTCAGGAATTCATCCGCCGGCCGAAAATGAAGATCCGGCCGTGAGGAAGAGCGGAGCTTCGTCGCCCGCGCCGGATAGGTAAATTCTTTTAAATTGCTATTTTCGGCGCTCATGTCCGCGGGGCAGGAGGGACCCGCTGCAGATTCTCCATGGAGAATCTGCAGCGGATCTGATTTTCCCCGTGGACATGAGGCCTTAATCTAGTGTTCTATAATGAATCGGCCCCCAGAAGGTGTCAAATTGACATTCATGATGCGATGGGAGGAAAACATGAATAGGCCACTTTCCATAGAGTGATGGCAGCACTGCTGTAATTTCATATCGAAGCGCAGCCATCAAGACACTATGGTGGAAACTTCATTCAAAATTTTACACAGAGCCTTCCTAGTCCCGGCTAGAACTCACAAGTTCCGTCCGGATAAATTCCCTGAGTGCTTTAGAGCATGCAACACCTTGGGAACAACATTACACAAATGGTGGACATGCCCTACAGCACAGTCCTTCTAGAAGCAGGTGGCGAGGATCATAACTAGAATGATAGGCTAAACTATAGGATACAATAACGGCCAGAATATATTTGGCCTCACAATGCTTTTTCTGCTTCCCTACACATTAGACTAATTATTGACCGGATCTCTAAGATAATGTATGAAAAACTTTCAGCAATGAGGGATGATATAATGGAAAGATTCCTCAGAACCTGGTCTCCATGGTCCAGTTGTCTTGAGTAACCGGGACTCTCGCGGCTCATGGCGACATAGAATCAGACAGTTAGAGGATAGCTTGATAGGAGGGGAAATGAAAGGGGGGACCCCAGACGGTTTAGATACCAACTACTATTACCAATTTCTATGCTGATATACTTGTTGTTCTTCATATCAGTAGTTTAACGGGGATGACTTATATAACTGTTATTGTTGTTGTTATATGATTGGATATGCTATGATTACTTTTTGTTATACCTCCTGTGAGGGGAATCACCAGCATAAAAGGCATATGTAATTTGATTTAAAATAGATAAAAATCCTTTTGAAATGAATCTAGTGACTATAACGTAATATTGTAGAACTTAAAAAAGATGTTGGGGCCTCTTGAACTCTTTTCGTGAGATTACATCACCAAGTCCTCAGACAGAGAGTTCCATAGGAATTCCTTAAAAATCCACTCTGAGATATTATCAATGCAAAGTTGTCAACAACCCCTCCATAGATCTCTGCCCTAATATCCCAATACCTCCCCACAAGATCTCATTCTCTGCTCTTGTTTGTTCCTCACACAACCACCTCCAAGATTTCTCCCATGCGTCCCCCATATTTCAGAACTCGCTATCCCTATTTGCTGAAAACTCAGATATGCTTTAAGTTGCTACTCTGCCATGCTATTGCTAGTAATGACTGCACCTCTAGGCAATACATGAATCCAAGAAAAAAGCTATAAAACTGCACAGATGAAAACGAGCCTGTGACCAGATTCCTTGGGTCTCCACCATTTCAAAAACATTAACAACTTTTAAAATAGTTGCGCACATACCTGCTTATAAATGCCAGCAAGATTCTCACACCTTGCTTTCCAAAAGTTAAGCTCCGATGATGGTCCAGGATTGAGACCTTTTATAAGGGGCTGTGCAGAATCTGTTTCAATGACATCTCGCACCTGATGTGACCACTTTATCAGCATCGATTCAAATGCATGGAGTGTTCCTCTGTCTAATACATTCTCTCTGAAACAAATGCACATAATAGCATAAGGATACAAGGCTAAAGCTAAAGTGTAACCGCGCTTTCTAAAAAGCATTAAAAATAGGTGGTGCTGCAGAGATATTGTTCCATCTACATATTTGCATATTTTCCAGAGAAGCATGGATGGACTTATAAGTAAAAACTATATCCTTCCTGATCCACATCTATTGGCCTCTCACTAGTCAAGCTAGAAACCAACTGCACATTGATGAGAGGCAGTTTGGGGTTTTAATTCCCAGTCATTGTTACAATATTTGTTGAAAGTGTCTAACAATGACTTGCAGGAATGCTGCCTTCTAATAGATGGCGCTGCAGAGGTATTGTTCCATCAGTCTATTTGCATATTTCCCAGAGGAGCATGCATGGCCTTAAAAGCCTCTTCACGCACCTATTTGGTGCTCTCCTTAAGGAGAAACGATACTTTTCCTGACCCACTTCTAAAAACCTTTGACATGTCAAGGGAACATGTCAAAAGTTTTGATTGCTGGAGGTCTGGCAGCTGGGATTCCCCATTGAGCACTAGAACAAGCCAGCGGCAGTGTTCATCCGAATGCTATCACTGCTTGCTAGCTAAAGACAGGCCTATAGACTTTCTACTGAGTCTATCTTCAGTCAGCGAGCAGTGACAGTGCTCCAATAAGCACTACAGCTGACTTGTTCTAGCAATCAGTGGTGGTCTCGGCACCCAAACCTACAGCAACCAGTGATTGCGAAAAAAAAGTACCACTGAATCAAAAAATGCAGGACAAGTGGGAAAAAAGCCACAAAATGCAGTATTTGTAGCACTTTAACATTTCCCTATTGACTTCCAGCCAACATCTGACCGCAGACATTTACAGAACACTTTGAAGTGGGACACTTTGTCCTTTATGCACAATTATGAAAACACACCAACATGATATCATAGATTAACATATACAATACAATATAATATAATGTACAGTATTACAAAATCATGACAAAAAATGAAAGAACACATATAAACACAGTGTAACGGTTAGGCTGCTCTCACACATGCATTCAGAAAATGCTGCATGAAACCGCGGCATTTTACAGCAATTTTGCGCTGCATTTTTGAATGCCTGTTACAGCTTTTAACAGCATTTTTTTAACGCACCCTATCGTTGTGATGGGCGATGAGGTGCTTTAAAAAGCGCTAAAACGTGTGAAAATAGACCAGACAGCGCTTGAAAAGTGCGGCGTTAGAAACACCTGATCTGCGAGGCTCCATTGAGATCAATGATGATGTTGTACTGCGATTAGTGTGATGTTTGGGACAATTAAGCCAATAGCATTGTGTCATCAGGAAGTGGGTGCTCTGCTTCGGTCTATGAAACACATAATACGGCCATGTACACGAGGCCTGATACTGTTCTCTTCCTTATGAAGCACAACATGGGTCTTTATAACATATTAAATGATTTATCAGACATGGTGCTGTATTAATGGTAGATTTTTTGCTTTACTGTGACGATCCTATACCTCCTCTCATTTCTGCTTAGAAATACTACATTTTGATATGCTGTCAGGAGTATATACATCTTCTTACTTTATTATACTAAGCTGGTTTGATCCACTGGTTCCTAATTTGGTAGGAAGGGGTAAGATGGTTCTTCCAGATAGAAGCCCTTTTACTATAAGGATTTTATTCTTCAGAGACTCCACATGAAGCTCCAGATCTTGTGAAAGGACACTCGGCGAAGACTTGGAATTCTTCTCATTAGAAAGGACAGGCATCAAGACCTGAGGAATAGAAGACATAATTAGAGAAAATGAAGTTTCTTCATAAAAAGTACATGCAGTTGACAAAAGGAAGACATTCGCATTCTGTCTGGTTGTTCTGCACTGGATAATTAGTGAAAAAGAGACTCATTGTGAAATGGCGAGGAGGAACCAGGTACCAGAAATACCTTTCAGACTTTTTTTTATAAAGTGCTCATTAAAACAATGAACAGATTCCAATGAACATGTAAAACACATTCGTTCTTCAGTGTCGGACAGTGGCCCCTATCGGTGTTTGACAGGAAGTCTTACAAGTAATGAAAGAGAAGTTAAAAGTTTAGCAAAAGCAAGAAGCAAATCGGGTAAATCAGAGCAAGATCCTAATTTTCTTGTATAAATCTGAAAATAATGTTATACCTTATATATTTGTGATCCGCTGTACTTACATAACACCAACATACAGTTCTCTAACCACGTTATAAAACGCAACATGCAGAAAACCATCTTTCCCAATCTCATTCAATCCTCCTCCACAGGACCTTTAAATGACAGTTAAGGCCGCCTGCAGACGACCGGGTTGGATCCTGCTGCGAGAATTCGTCATTCCCTCCGCATCTCCAACATAGACTACTGTAACATACTTCTCTGCGGCCTCCCATCCAACACTCTTGTGCCCCTCCAGTCCATCCTCAACTCTGCTGCTCGACTAATCTACCTCTCCACCGTTACTCCTCTGCTTCTCCCTTTGGCCATTTACTTCAACGGCTGTCTATTGTCCAGAGAATCATGGCAACATAGTATGTAAGGCACATGTCCATCCAGTTCAGCCTATTACACCCCTTCCCAATGTTGATGCAGAGGAAGGCAAATCACCCCATGAGGTAGAAGCCAATTTTTCTCATTTTAGGGAAAAATTCCTTCCCAGCTCCAATCTGGCAATTGGAATAATCCCTGGATCAACAGTGTGTCAACATTAATCTAGTGTTCCATAATAAATTGGCCCCCAGAAGTTGTCCAATCGCCATTTATGTTGGGATGGGAGGAGAACTTGAATAAGCCACTTTCCATAGAGTGATGGCAGCATTGCTGCAATTTCATATCAAAGGTCAGCCATCAAGACACTATGGTGGAAACTTCATTCAAAATTTTACACAGAGCCTATCTACCCCCGGCTAAAAGTCACAAGTTGCGCCCGGATACATTCCCTGAGTGCTTCAGAGGATGCAACACCTTGGGAACAACGTTACACATATGGTGGACATGCCCTACAGCACAGTCCTTCTGGAAGCAGGTGGCGAGGATCATAACTAGAGTGATAGGCTAAACTTTCCCCCTATCTTCTATGGCATGCCTGCTGACTGACAAACCTATAGGATACAATAACAACCAGAATATATTTGGCCTCACAATGGTTGTCCGCTTCCCTACATATTAGACCAGTCATTGACAGGATCTCTAAGGTAATGCTGTATGAAAAACTTTCAGCAATGAGGGATGCTACAATGGGAAGGTTCCTCAGAACCTGGTCTCCATGGTCCAGCTATCTCGACCTGCCGGGACTCTTGCGGCTTATGGCGACATAGAATCAGACAATTAGAAGATAGCTTTAACACTCCAATGATGTAAGAACAGGTTACTATGAACTCTATTTGGCGACCTTTCTGTCATTTTCACAAATTACAGAGCAGCTGTCACTACTAATAAGTGAAATCGCCGTGACTGCAGTATAATTGGTACATGAACATGGAGGATGTAGAAAATTACTGAAGACTGCACCTAAGGGGACACTAATACTCATTGCTCTATAACAAATGATACAACTTTGTAGTTGGGTATAAACATGGAATCATATAACTAACCGGTAACCATGGGTAGACAATACAGACTCTGTGGAATGATGCAGCACTAACCTTCAAATGAAAAAAGGTTTGGTATCGTGTTTGGTACATGACTAACCTTAAGAAACGTTATTCATCCTTCTGCGGCTGAAGAATTTATTACAAAAGACGGGAATGAAAAATGTCCACAGCCATTGTTCCCTTATCTTGAATACATATGTACGTATGAAACAATCACAAGGACAAATATTTGTTGTGCGCTCTGCAGCGATTGTGAAATTTTGAGTAATGAACGAGGAGAGATAATGTTGCTGGAGAGGACAGCATTATCCAGGCAGCTCGGGAAACAGACAGGACTGTTGTACATGCCATTCGCTTGTTAGGATTGCCACACACTTGTGTATTGGGCTTTCTTAGCAACAGATCAAAGCCGACGCTACTTGCTTTCACTTCCTAAGCTTAACTCACGCAATTCAAAGAGGCAGAAGGCATCTATTCTATGCTAATCCCTTAATGGCCAAAATTCTGCATTTCCAATTAAGTATAATTAAGCAAGACTACATACTTAAAAATAACTTATACCCAAGCACATTCAGTTATTCCTCTATGACAAAACTGCACTTAATGTTTTGATCTATTTATGCAGCTCGCCATAGTGATTAATGTCAATGGAGCTGAAATGATAATTCAGATTCATGGCTTTGTTGTACATACTGAATGTGATCCTATGTTCACCAAGGCATCCGTGTACACGTCAGGGAGCCTGTAGCCAGGCAAGGATGCTGTGGTGACATAACATGAGGTTCAGAAAGGCGGATGGTTTAGAGCAGGCTTCCCCAAAGTGTGCTCCGCGAGTGATTACCAGGGGCTCCAACGGAGGGTATAGGTCCCGGCTCTACTCAGCACTGTAGCTGTGTCCGGACAGCCTGTAAATGAAAGTCCAGGGCCTGCGGTTGGCATAGCAACAGAGATCACATGACTTGAGCCGGCTCATGTGATCCGCATTGCTATGCCGATCGCAAGTCCTGGACTTTCATTTATAACGTGTCTGGACACCACTACAGGGGTGAGTGGAGTGGGGACCAATTGCGGATTTTAACTGGGGTGACCACCACGGGCCTGAGACTGCAAGAAGGCCCATGGCTGTCTCAATTAGCCCTAGTGTAATCCGCACTGGGGGACCCTAATACCACTAGGGCAGCAATGAGGGACCCTATTACTACTAAGACCACAATGGGGGACCCTATCACTATTGGGATGGCAGTGGGGACCCTAATACTACTGGGGTGGCAAAGGCAGGCGTTATCACCACTGGGGCTGCAATACGGGAGCCTATTACTACTGGGGCCAATATAGGAGAGCCTATTACTACTGGGACCAATATAGGGGGATGCTATTACTACTGAGGCTACTGTGGGGGTCACTATTACTACTAGAGCTACTATAGTTGACACTATTGCTACTGGAGCCACTATAGGGGACACTATTGCGACTTGAGCTAAAATAGGGAACACTATTACTACTGGGGCTACTGTTTGGGTCAATATTACTACTGAAGCCACTATAGTGGACACTATTACTACTGGGGCCAATATAGGCAACGCTATTGCTACTGAGGCAAATATAGGGGACACTATTACTACTGGGGCTGCAATACGAGACACTATTACTGCTTGGGCAACAATAGGGGACACTATTACTACTAGAGCCAATATAGGAAATGCTATTACTACTGGGGCCAATATAGGTGACACGATTACTACTGGGGCCAATATATAGGAACCCCGTTACCACTGGGGCCGAAATAGGGACACTATTACTACTGGGGCCAATATAGAAGACGCTATTACTACTGGGGCGACCAATATAGTGGACACTATTACTATTGGGGCTACTGTGAGGGTCACTATCACTGCTGGAGCCACTATAGGGGACACTATCACTACTGGAGCCAATAAAGGGGACGCTATTACTACTGGGGCCAATCTAGGGGACGCTATTACTACTGGGGCCAATATAGGGGACGCTATTACTACTGGGGCCAATATAAGGGACACTATTACTACTGGGACCAATATAGGGCACACTATTACTACTGGGGCCAATATAGGGGAAGCTATTACTACTAGGGCCAATATTGGGGAGGCCATTACTACTCGGCGACCAATATAGGGGACACTATTACTACTGGGGCTACTGTGGGGGTCACTATTACTGCTGGAGCCACTATAGGGGACACTATTACTACTGGAGCCACTATATGGGACACTATTACTACTGGAGCCAATATAGGGGACATATTACTACTAGGGCCAATGTACTGGGATACTATGACTACTGAGGCCACTGTGGGGGACACTATTACTACTGAGACCACTGTGGGGGACACTATTATTACTTGGGCCGCAATAGGGGACACTATTACTACTAGGGGCAATATAGGGGACGCTATTACTACTGCTATCGTATGGCGCAGAGTGTTAAGGCAGCTCTCGCTCACGACCTGATCGTTGCGGGGTCATTTCCCGCATGGTTCAGGTAGCCAGGAAGTCAGGCCAATGGGTTCACTTCGTCACATTTTGCGGGTTGATTTCACATGCGCAAAGGTGGGTGCAAACACGTTCGTCTGTTTAAGCCCTTAGCTGACATTTTTCTAGGTTGGGGACACACAAACAGATTCCAGTTGCATTTATACGTCCGTAATACAGACAAGTGCTCTGGCATAACTGCAGGTATCCTGACCTGAACTCTGAGCGTGGCAGTCCCCATAGTCATGTACAGACAATAGAATTACAAAAATCTACAATCAGAAAGTAAACACAGATTTGGAAAATGTCTCATTCTCTGGTTTTAATGAGTAAACAGAAGTTTAATCATATCCTTCACCATGTCAAATATCACATGAACTTATTATATTCTGTACCAAATGGAGGCTCAGTGGTTACCATGGTCCTGGGTTCAAATCCCACTAAGGACAACATCTGCATGGAGTTTGTATGTTCTCCCTTTGGGTGTCAAGTGGGTTTCCTTTACAATCCAAAAACATACTAATAGGTGAACTCAGATTGTGAGCCCCAATGGGGTCATCAAGTGCTATACAGTGCTGCAGAATGATTATACACTATATATATATATGTGTGTAAAATAATTACAGCACCAAGTAGTTTTTGGGAAGGAAAAGAACTGAACTGTACACCGGTAGGAAACATAATCATAACCATATAAGTCAAGCACAAGTTGACAACAATAGAAACAAATACTGAAGCAGAAATGAAAGTATCCTGAGGAGTAAACATACGGTATGTTGGCGCAGACGGACATTCACTTCTAAACAAATGACACAATAATTCACTTCACAGAAGAGGCTTAATACAAGAGAGAGCAGATTTTGTTCACGTAATACCCGGTACCAATTTTTACATTACTTTGCATTGTGCCTCTCACACACAGCGTACACAAAAAAGAATGCAGCATGCACTATCTTGCGTACTAATTTTGTGTATTACGTGCGCATACACACCAAGATAGCGTATGGGAATTCTACTGCCATCTTTAAAAATACAAATAGTAATAAATGTTATATCTATATTAATAGGTCATTCGGGTCATATGATTTTTTATCCAGTTTTCAGCTATATACTAAATACTGTGGGTGAAAACTGATAGATTGGTTTGGGTCTGATTCCTGGGCCCACCATTAATTGCCAGAATGGAGAGTTCCATGTCCACCCCATCTGAGCAGAATGGTGGCTGACAATGTGCATTGCTCCCTATTGATTTCAACTAGACTGCTAGAGATAGCCACGTGCTTGAACTCCGATATCTTCAGAAGTCCCATGATATGAATGGAGTGGCAGCACGCATGCTCAGCTACCGATCCATTAAAATCGGTTGGATATAAGACCCCCTTTCTGGTGATCAGTGAGGGTCCCAGCAGTTGGATCTCCACCAATCTATTAGTCATCACTCATACAGTGGATAGATGAAAACTGGATATAAAGTCATATAACTGGAATACCCCTTTAAGGCCTTCTGCACACGGGCGTATTTGCATTGCGGAGTCTGCTGCATCATAGCATTCAATGGCAAAAAGCCATTTTATCTCCATGAGCGAAAATAAATTGCAATTTTCCGCTCACGGAGAAGAAATCGCAGCCTGCCTCAATTTTGTGCAGGTTACACACGGCTGTCTCCCATTGAAGTCAATGGCCCTACCGCAGTGAGAACTGCAGAAGTATCGCAAGATACACGTCACCCCCAAGCGCTAGCGGCTACTGCACATGTGCGACGGAGTGCCGGCGGGCACATCCATAGTGCTCGCAGAAGACGCCAGACAGGTACACAGGGGTCACCGGCATGCGGGATCCGACCTGCCCGTGTGCAGGAGGCCTAAGCCTGCAAGTGTTGTTGGGCATAGATTAAATATTACAACCGAAATTACCAATTTTAACAGGTACATTTCATCTCACCTGTTCTACAAGTGTAGATGTCTGGATAAAAGACACACCAGACAATTCCCCAAGTATTAGGATTTTCTTGTAATTTTCTATTTCAATAGTTGCTGGTGTCTTCTTCATGATGTAAGCACCCTTGCCCTTTACATTTATCTAGAAAAAAAAAAGTACAAAAACTATTATGTAATGATGCCTCCTTTTACTAAAGGAGGTAACTGGAAAAAAAAAGTTGTATAAAAACTGGCTTCCAATAAAATAAGAATTGAGATGGAAAACTTCAACTGTGGGAAGCAGCGGGGACGGAGACTGATGGGAGCAGAAGTGCAAAAGGTAACAAATGGATGTCAACTTTCCAAAAGTGATAGAATTAATTAAATACAGGAAAAACAACAGTAGACAGCAACATTTCCGCTGTTAGGGTGCCTTCACACTTGCGATATCGCTGCATTTTTGTAAAGCGAAAGTCAATAGCACTTTCTAATGTTAAAAGCGCATCGAACAAAAATCGCAAAGCACAAACTTGCGATTTTTGAGCAATGCATTTTTAGCATTATAAAGTCTCATTGACATTTGCGTTAAAAAAACACAGCGATATCGTGATTGCATGGGGTGATATGGCAATTTTTCAAGGCTCCATGGCAGGGCTGAAACGTTGCTGTCTGTTGGTGCATTTTCCTGCCTGGAGTAAACACTGCCACCTTTGGAGTGTGACATCCATTTGCTTCTTTTTACATTTTTGCTTACATTAGTTAGGTTGGGGTTGATCCACCCAGGATGAACTGTTGCATCCATTCAAATTATTTGCGTAACACTGGTGCTGCTCTCAATTCTAGCTCATTTCAGAGACTGATGTGAGAGATTACAAATGGCGTACAACAAAGAAGAATATGCTAATGTTATACACTATAAGCAACAGGAAATTACATTATCACAGCAAATATATGTGTTTGCAAAAGTGCCTGTGTGTCCTTCCTTATGTAAGGCTACTGTACAAATGGTCTGTGAAGTTACAAGGGACTCGGGATGCAATAATTGAGCGCACAATGATCTTTCCTTGGCCATTGTAACTTGAAGCCACTTTCAACATCCAGAGTCACAGACACTGTTGATCTGCGGCACGTGTGACTTCCTGGAAAGTCCAACCAATCAGTACGGACATTTCACCGGTAGAACAGCTCTGTTTTTAATGAACAAAAATGGTTTAATGAACATAATGCAATACAGTACAATGCAAATGCTCTGTAAAATATATAAGGAATAAAAGGAGCACATATAGAAAAAAGGCTCTAACAAACATTTCCTCACAAGTCTACAAACCAATAATAAAACTCTATAAACTAAATTATCGCCGCAAAATTAAAGAATTATGCAATTTGAGGCCAGAGAAAAACAAGCTACACAGAATAAAGTACTTACTGTACAACAGTAAATGCAAAATCCCATGTCACTACACATAGCTATAAAGTAGGAGAAATGTTTGCTTACCAAGCAGATGATACATTAAGTGTATTTTCACACGCTACGGAGATGCTGCGGACTTTCCGCTGTGGAAAATTCCGCTGCAAAATACGCAGAAGAAACAGACTCAAAATTACCACAATCAGTCCGGATTGTGACTCAAAATCAGCTCCCCCTCCCTTCACAATTCTTTACTCTGTCAGAGCACCGATTCATCCGGCACACGGTGGCCTCTAGTAAGATCAGTGCCGCTAGTCAGGTGATGCAGAAGTAGCTCATCTGACTAACAGTGCTTCGCTCACTAGGAGCCGCGGGGTGCGCTGACAACGCGAAGAATTGCGAGTCGAGGGGCAGTGGGTTTTGACTGTTTCCTTTGTGGAAATGCTGTTGATTTTGTCGTGGAATTTTCTGCTATGCGCAGCATTTCCGCTACCTGTGAACGCATCCTAAGAAGCATTGGGTGGAACTTGTTGGTCTGATATTACATTGGCCACATTGGGACTTGTCAGGGAATGGTGTGGCATAGATGAGGAAATAGTGAGGGGGAAACTATGATGAGTATGCTATCCCCAGGCTAATGTAAAATTTTGTTGTGTGAGGAGACAAAAGATTGTGACTAACACAAGTTAGTAGAAGAGCAAAGCTGTCCCTTTAAACATGGTGGGTGGAAACATCTGTCCACCAAAAGTTTAAAGAGGGAGGAGCTAAGCCCAAGCTCCAAGGACAATTTACTAGTCACAATAATGACTGGGGTTTTTCCAGCCTTGCCATGATCACTCTGCAAACATAAAGCCATCTACAGCTAGTCCATAGACATTAGAAACTATTTTAATTATCAAGTAGTATTGTTTCATGTACAACCTCCTGGTATTTGTTTCTTACCTCTTGAGTTACTACTATCCCTCCTTTAGGGGCAGCTGAAAAAATCAGCATAATCTGACCTTTTTGATCAAAAAAATCTTTTAGTATCTTCTCATCCTGTTCATTCTCTACAAACTTTATCCAACGATCTTCTTTGACTTTCAAGGTACGTTGAAGCCATCTGCCCATATAGGATACTCTTTCATCTTCCCAGAAGGGAGGCACTGGAGGTTCCTCATCATCCAAATCCATTTTTGGTTCCCCAAAAAATTATACTTGGTCACCTATGGCAACATAAAACAAGATCATTACTCAACAACAGACAGCGAATAACTACTAGCCCTACTTATGGTTATCATCTGCTCATTACCAATAGAAAACTTTTTAAAGTTACGTGAACACCATATTCAGTTCAGGTTTGTCATCATTATATGCTGCCCTGTGTAAGGACAATATATAATAGGGATGAGTCGCCTGTACTATTAGACCAAACAAAGCAAAACACATTGTAAATTCATGTGAGCACTTCTTCATTCATTCTCAACCTGGATGCAGCATCAGAAAGCTACCTAATCAGGTGGGATGGTGGTCAGGGGACCCACATTCTGTGGATAGCTGTGAAGGTGCTACGAAAGACTAAGGTGGGAAAACTCTTCTAAAGGCCCTAAACAGGCCGGTTCTTAATGGGTTATAGGAAAGAGGGTCTGGTAATTAAATCTCAAATAGATTCCCCCTTCTTCAGGTAACCAAGTAAATCAGTAGTCTGGTGCTTGCCAACACCTTTGCCAAAGTGTAGCTGCTATCTCTTATCGATGCTTGCCATCTTTACAACACTTGTGGAGAGGATGGGGCTAATGACAAACTGTTTGGCACCGCACACATCCAAATCCCACCCACCTGCTGTGGTGAATGACAAACAATTTTGCAGGAAAATTAAGCATCCACTGGCTACCATGGGTGGGCAGAGTTTCTGGTGTGTACTGGACTATATTCCCTTACTCAGATGGGGCTTTCCAGTTAATTAAAAGTTAATTTAATAACACTTTTCACTTTCTCATGCTTTCCACAATATCTGCTCACAGTCATTCAACTTCCATGAGCTGAGACTTCACTCTCTCTACAGTGGCGAAAGAACTCAATTGGGCTGCCTGTCCACGGGCGTTGCAGTATCCTGCGGTGGATCTCCGCCGCTCAGGAGCAGGAGTCGGCAGACAGATCTCTGCTGTCAGCCTGACAGATAGGCTACAATTTGCTGACCACGAGCGGAGAATCGCAATGATTCTCCGCTCGTGGACCAGGGGGGAAGCGCTCTCCATAGCAACGCTATGGAGAGCTTTCACTGCGTTCCCTGTGGCCGGATTATTGCCGCAGGGAATGCAATTCAAACCCACCCGTCGACTGGCAGTCCAAGAGTATGTTGACATGTGGCCTATACACTGCATATTTGCCAGCACAGATTAGCATGCAGCGTATTACCAGCACAGGCCAAGTAGATGTGACTTCAAAAAAGCTCAATCACATGCTGCAAAAGAGAATAATCCTCTGTGTAAAGTATAATTTACCCACTTAACGTCACGGATCTTTTTTTTTGTTTCCTCCTCACTTTCAAAAAATCATAATTCTTTTATCTTTCTTCTGAGTAGCTGTTTGAGGACTTGTTTTTTGTGGGATGAGTTGTATTTTTCAATGACAGCATTTAATAACGGTATTCTTGTATCTTGACGCTCCCGGAAGCTAGGGGTTTGACTGGGCTACCATGAGGAACACCCCCTGTCACACCCCTAGCTCCCAATTGGCTCAAGAGCTGAGGGTCCTACAATCTGCTACAGTGGATTTCAGCCAGAAGCACCGTGCCCTGTGAGTTAGCCGGCACTTAGGTCCACCGCTGTGACTGAAGGTACCTGCCTGTTCTCGGCGCTCTGCCCTCCCTGCTGTCCTCCTTCTGGTGTCTGCGGCCGCTGCCTATGACTGACAGTCCCAAGCCACTGTTGGCTCCCTGGTGTCCTACTGCTGTGTACGGGGAGGAATGTCAGCGACTGTCCCACACCGCTGTGGTTTCCCCACAGTGACAGCCTGCAGTGTGCGTCCGCTGGCTGTCACTGTCTGCCCCCCCTGCTGCCGCCGATTTTGAAGTTGCATGTGGCAGGTGTGGGGGTGCTTGTCGGAAAGGCGCTTCATGCCGGTGTGGCCTCCCTGCTGCTGACCCCGCTATGTGTGTAAACACAGAGGGGGTGCCGCCTTCTGCGGCAGCGAAGGTGCTTGCACCAGTGGATGCGCAACTGCAGCCAGGGCTACTGTCTGAATTGAAAATACATTCAGCTGTAGACTCAATGTTACTGGGCTGCCAGGACCTGCAGCCCAGCCAACTGTCTAGCCAATCACGTACAGGGGGCGTCACCCCACTGTCAATCTAGACTCCACCAGTACTTCCTGGTGGTGTCAAGATATGTGACCAAGCCCAATTTTTCAAATCTGACGTGTCACTTTATGTGGTAATAACTTTTAAATGCTATTACTTATGCAAGTGATTCTGAGAATGTTTTTTTCATGACATATTCAACTTTATATCCATAATATTTTTAGGCTATGTTTTGGATTTATTTTTTTAAAAATCCAAAATTTTGAGAAAATTTGGAAAATTAGCAGTTTCAAAATTTGACAATTTGTACTTGTAAGGCTGCCTGCACACGGGCCGGTTGGATTCCGCATACAGAATCCAACCCTGGCAGCAGTGGTGTCCGCTTGTACCTACTTTCTTTTTCTCTTCTCTGCAGCAGGATCGGCCCCATTGAAAGTAATTGGAGAACATCGCACTCTCCTGCCGCAGCTGTGACAGCCGCGGTGGGGATGAAGGGTACCCCTCAAGGATGCGGGACTGTTTCCATGTGAAAACGCCTTGCATCCAGGGGTTTTCAGAAGCATTGCAAGGGTGATATTCATGGCCCAATATCGCTCTTGCCAGTGTGCAGGAGCCCTAATACAGATATTCATGCAATACAAAGTGGTTAATAAATAACATTACCATATATGTGTTATGTCGGTATAATTTTTTAACATTCCTTTTTATTTTTTAACAGACCTTAAAAGGCTTATAAATTTAGTAGCAACTTTTTTAAATTTGGAAGAATATTCCCAAACTCAATTTTTTCACAGGCATTATATGCCCGAAGACCATGCTGGTTGGTCCCCAGGCAAAGCCCTGTGATCTCAGCTGTCATCAGACACTAAGATCACGGACCTCCTGCACAGTGGTGAGGCTCTAGGGGAATTCTCTACAAGGACATTTTAAAATATCCTTGCACAGATAGATATAAACTCCTTAGACATTTCTAGTCTATGGACAATCCTGAAGTGGTTAATGTATCAGATAATATACTGAAAAAGTTTTAAAACAGTGTGTGTATATATATATATATATATATATATATATATATATATATATATATGTCTCTGAGAGGCTCCTTGTGCACAGGGACCTCTTTTTACGCATTTATAGAGCTTGTTGACCACTAGACACCTCTATGACCAAAAAGATTTAACCCAGTTAACAGAGTCTGAGAGGGGCGCATTATTGGAATGTGAGAAGCTGGATGGTCGCATCGACTAATTGCCGCCACCGAGGCCGTTCTGACCAGACTGTTAGGTAGTGTTGGACCAGCGGACGTGTGAGTACATGCACACAAGGCGTCTGGGTTCAGGACGCACTTGATATGCCACCAGTACAGAGGATCATCTGACAAGAACCTCTAACTGTTTTCTTGTCTGCCATCCAGAGACAGATGGCACCATCGTTACAGGCCCGTGTCAGTCGGAAACATTTAAGGCACTTGGCTGAAGGACCTTTGGTCTTACGGTGCCCATTACATGTACTGCCTTTGATAAACCATTGCCTCCATTTGTAGTGGTGTTGTGAATGACTAAATGGCTGCTACAGAGTGGAACCGAGTTGTTTTCTGAGACACATCCAGGTTTAGTTTAGCCATTTACAACGGCCGTGTTCATGTTTGGAGACCTTTGGTGTCTCAATCCTGCCTTTGCTGTGGAGCGGCACACTGCCCCCTGCTGGTGTGACGGTCTAGAGGGCCATCGCATACCACAGTCTGTCACCCCTAGTAGTGGTACGAGGGACAATGATGCTCAGCTATATGTTCTGGACATCCTGCAGCCACATCTGTTCATCTCATGGCGGCTTCCAAGAGGCATTTCCCAGCAGGATAATGCTCAGCCGCACACACAAGAGTATCACAGGAGTCTCCAGAATATTGCCACACTTTCGTGGCCTCACCGATCATAAGATTTATCGCCAATAGAACATGTATGGGACCATCTGGGATGCCAAGTTGAACAGTCTACAAATTTGCACAATCTAGAGGCTCAGTTACAGCAAATGTGGACCAATATGCCGCAGGATACCATTTGGAACCTGTATGCAGTATTAGTGTATCTTGATGCCACCAGGAAGGCCTGGTGGAGTTGAGATTGAGTGGGGGGTGACGCCCCCAGCACATAATTGACTGCTGAGCTGGATGGGCTGCAGGTCCTTGCAGCCCACTAAGCTCATGCAGCAGATTACATGTATGGAGACCTTCAGCTCTGTTGTACCCAGCACAGTGTAATGATTTATGTGATGGATGGAGGGCTTAGGGTGAGGAGTAAGCGTCACAGTTAGCCCTACATTTGTAATATAAGGCTAACTGTGACACTTACCCCTTACCCTAACCCTCCATCCATGACACAAATTGCTGGATGCCTACTTTCCCCTGCTTGACCGCTCCCAGGACTTTTCCCACCCCCATCCCCCCTACGGCACCGGGTGCTCCCGCTGCCGCTCCCCCGCGGCAGGCAGGAGCGCATGGAGTGCCGTCCCCGATGCTGTCGCTCACCCGGCATCCGGTACAGTGCAATGGCGCTGCCGCTCCCCTCACGCCAAAAGAAGCCTGAAGCGTGGTAAGTGGCGTCGGCGCTGTTGTTGCTGGGTGGGACTCCTGTACCACCGGCAAAGTAGCGTCCCCTTTGTGCTCCCCCTAAAGAGCAAGCAGCCCGCAGCACTGCCACTGCTGTCCCCGAATCAAGTTGCGTACTGTAGCCTCCCGTGTCGGCTCACCCTGCGAAGCAGCCGGGAGCGCTGTCAGTCATGTCCCCGAGTGTGAGTCCTCCAGCAGCATCTCCCCCGTGCTGTAAGTGGCCTCCCCAGCTCCTAGGTCCTTCCAGCACCTTTGCTTCTTGACCCTATCGGTAGCTAAGGGTGTGAGAGGGGCGTTCACCCTGTCAAAACCCTAGCTTCTGGTGGCGTCAAGATACACTAATACCCCTGTATGCCTCCATGCCCAACCTTATCAAATCTTGTATCCAAGCTAGAGGCGGTACAACAGAGTACTAGAGCCTCCATGCCTCCCGTATCACATCTTGTATCCAAGCTAGAGGTGGTACAACAGGGTACTAGAGCCTTCCTTTAAGTGTTCAGTTTCCTGCAATAAATTATCCTTTTGATCTGATATTGTTATGACTTACTTATATCACACATAGAAAGTTTCATTCAATGCTGTCAACCCCTATGTGCTTCATTTTTTAAAAAGTATATATATATATATATATGCATACATACATACATACATACATACAAGTATATATATTTTCTTACTTTCTCTTTTACTAAAAGCATATTTTCTTGTTTTTCTGTTATTCTTGTGAAGAAAGGTCGTATGACTATATATATTTGTATATACTCGGTGTCCATTGGGTTGACTTGGTTTTATTCTGTAAGCTCTTGGAACTAGACAAGTACTTGTATTGCAGGAAGGAGCTCTGGGGGCTATTATTACTCCTTGGTGTCACATTTATCACCTAAGTTTGGCTGTACAAGTTTCAAAGGGAAAAGCCAATGAACATTCCTCCATCCAAACAGAACATCTCCCAGCACCTGATAGGGAGGGGGAAGTACAGGAAGATGGACTATTGCATATTCATTGCATTCCACCTTATTACCTCATTGTGCTATCCTAACCTAAGGATTTGCTTAAAGGGGTTTTCAAGGGAAATACAATTGATGATCTTTCCACAGGATAGATCACTAATAGTTGATCCTCTGGGGTCCGCTGCTTGGGACCCCAGCTGATCTGCCACTACACAGAGGTATATGAAGCAGAGGGTGCTGCTCACATCCCTTTGTAGTGGCCAGCACTTGTAACTGCAGCTGCAGCTCTCATTAAAATTAATCCCTGTGCGTAGCGGTGTTAATAGCGGGTGCCCGATCAGTGGATGGGATTGGACCCCCGAGCCGCAGACCACAGCCAATCAACTACTGACAACCTATCCTGAGGTATACATCAATAGTATTTCCCTGGAATCCCCTTTTAATGCACTAATTGCCAGTTCTACAAACTGAGTCAGGGACTGGAAGAATAAAACATGTGAGGGACAATAGTAATAGGTTGATATTGTTTAGGCCAACAATGCTGAAAAATGCTCCATTGTTCATCCAAACCTCAGGGAAGCTTTTTGTAAGTGCTGTGTTTTTGTATTAGGCCTTATGCACACGGCCGTGACGGGCTCCGCAGCGGAGTCCATCACGGCGCCCCTCAAAGACCCCACAATACCTCCGGATCCGCCGTGCTAAGTCCCGCATGATGCTCTGGCGCGCATGCGCAGTACAGCGCATGACGCGCTGGCGGTGTCAAGTATTCACGCTATACTTCCGCTGTGCTACAGCGGAAGTATAGCGTGACGGGCGGCTTCCATTGACTACAATGGAAGCCGTCCGCGCGTCTGGACGCGACAAATAGCACATGCCGCAGGTAGTTTCACGCAGCGTGTACATTGAGCTATTAGCTTCAATTAGGTTCACGCGGCGGAAATCTGGCTATGGGCATTAGGCCTAAAACTTTGCTAAGCTTAGCCCGTGTTGCTGTGAACCTCATAGTTTTTCCTAATGTTACCCCCTTGACTGCTGGAGAGCTGTGTGTGTATGCAGGTCTTCTAACCTTACCAGAAGTGATGGCAGCAGGTACTGTATTTTGGGGTGTATGGACCTTGTTGGGATGCGATCTCTGCTCAATTTGCAACTAAAGTGGAAGCTATGCACAGGATAAAACGTGTGAAATAGATTAACCCCCTGCATTTGCATCCACATCACATGCCAGGAAAGTGTGTTCATGATAATACTTTCTTACTTTTTTTGTGCTTAGTTAGATTTAAAAAAAATTGTTTTGATATTAACTTTTATGTTTCTGTTATCTTTGGGCTTAGTCACACGTGTTACTGCACTAAAAGACGGTCGCACTGCAGATGTGGACGAATCTCCGCACCGCCGAAGAAAGAACATGTGACCGGCTCCATTGGGGGGAGCTGTCCATCCTGAAGTGCAGCCGTCTTCTTCGTGCAGTAAGGGCCGATGCGCCCCTGTGACTAAGCCCTTAGCCTTTTCACTGATAAAGTTTCACATGACCAAAATGCTCACATTATGCTTTGGTTGCTATGAGTTGATGCTTTGGCTGCTATGCTACTAACTGGAGTGATGCTGATTACGCCTTTTATCATATTCTGATTTTGGTGTATCATTTACTGCTTCTTGTGGAGTATAATGGGGGCTAATTCCGCCCATGTAAAATCATCCTTAGACTAACTAACACGGGCGAGTGTGATATGGGGCTGTGAATCATGGCCCCATATCACGCTCCCCACCATGTGAATTCCCTGCAGCTGCGCTGGTGGATCGCGGAGCTTCTCCCATGATTTTCAATGCACTGTGACTTTTTAATTGTGATTTTGTTTAGAATGGAACAACGATGCAGTACTCAGAAGAGGCACTATAAAACAGCTCCGGATCAAACAGTTCCTGCAGTCCCACAGCAGTGAATACAGTAGTGGCGCATAACGGCCGCTGCATTCATCTAGGAACATGATAAGGGCTCCTTCACACTGGCGAGGGCGATATCACGCTGTGAATCACGGCCCAATATCGCCCTCGCCATCCATGTGAAAGCCCCGTGAATGCACGTGAAAACAGCTGTACATCACAACGCTGCGAGATCACGCAGCCAGATGCAACATGCTGCCATTTGTTTCTCGCATAGCATTGCTTCGAGATGCTGTGCAGGAAAAAAAGAAAAAATCGTTAATGTGTATGACCCCATTCAAAAGATATTCTCGCCAGTGTGAAGGCGGCCTCACTTATCCATAGGCGATATGTGTGTGATCGATAGGGATGCGACTGCTAGGACCTCCATAAAAAAAGGGGCAAGAGTGTCCCCAAAAGAATGAAGCGGTGGTAACGTGTGTATTCATTTCTATGGGACTGCGAAGACCAAGTATAAGCGCAAGGGTCCCATAGAAATGAATATAATGGTAGTCTGCACATGTGACCACAACTCCACTCATTCAACGAGACTCAAGACCCCCATTCTGATAATCACTGGGGTCTTGGCGGTCGGACCACCATCAATCAGACACATTACCTATCCTGTGGATAAATATGTTATTTCCATGGGACAACAGCTGAGGCCTCGTTCACAGGAGTGCTGTTTTAGCGCAGTATCGGAGCGTGAAAAGGTCGCGGCTATAACGCACTAAAGATCACGTAAACAGGTGAATTCCAGCTATTGTAATGAACCCCGTTCACACGATCGGAGGGGAGTGTTATTCTGCTCCCATAGGAGTCTATGGAAAGCACGCCCCAAAGGTAGGTCAGGTCCTATCTTATCTCGCATCACAGACCTTAGATGCGAGCATTGCGGTCACATGTCCTATCTTTGATTGGTGCAAGGAACTTCATGTGAACGCTTCCATAGGAAACCATTGGTTCTATTTAGACACGACCTTTTCACGCGCCTCTATTGCGCGAAAACAGCGCCCTTGTGAACGAGGCCTTAAGGTCGTATTTATACGTGCGAGAGTGATATTAGGCTGAGGAACCAATATCACACGTGTAAACCTGCAGTTTTGCCTGTGTGTACAATGCATTTTGTGAGAAAACCATGTAGCATTTCTGCGCATGCGATTTTCACGCGTGTGAAAATCGTATCTCATGCAGGTGCGATGCAATTTTTTTCTTCACTCTCATAGCGAATAATGGGCATATATATATATATATATATACACACACATACACACATATATATATATATATATATATATATATATATATATATATACACACACACACACATATATATATGGAGGTGGAACCCAAACGCAGTTGTGAGACCACCCTAGACGAGTGACGATAACTACTGGGTCTGATTACATTTCCACGTCGTATTCTGTAATTTTCCAAGCAGCAAAAAGCTAAAACATATCTACATATGAAATCAGAAGAAACACGATAAACATTCCTGAACGGTATGCGCCAAATTTGTATTTTAGGTGCCTTCAGACTCCCATTGATCTATCCACCACATTTGCGTTTTTCTGTTCCATCTTCGCGTTATTTACTACGCTGTGTGATTACATCAGGGGGTACCTTTACCGCTGCCGAAAAATGACAAATCCCCCGAG
Source organism: Eleutherodactylus coqui (assembly GCF_035609145.1). Taxonomy (NCBI): domain Eukaryota; kingdom Metazoa; phylum Chordata; class Amphibia; order Anura; family Eleutherodactylidae; genus Eleutherodactylus; species Eleutherodactylus coqui. The sequence continues at coordinate 69,785,856 of NC_089848.1, read as the reverse complement.
AGGAAAGGAACGAACCTTTCACATGCATTGGTATAAGGGGCAGCGCTCGGCGTCCCGTCTAACGGGGGTTCATTCGCTTCTGTTGTAACTGGAGTATAGATTAGTGAAGTCGACTATGTTATTCTATACTGCAAATATAAAGGGAATGACGGAAACCTTTGTAAATCGGATACAGAGCCGTTCCAATTCAGACTGCCTTCACGCCTCTGGTGGGGATTCTGTTTTACGGCTCCGTTCGGGGGGGGGCAGGTAATGGGAATCCCCGAGGACCGAACAGCGCTGAACGGACTCCATTGACTATAATGGGGTTTGTTCGGTTTCTGCTCCGCCGTCCGGCATTTTACTGGAAGAAAAAGTACTGCATACAGCGCAATTTCTTCCGGTATTTTGTGCCGCGTTTTCGACAGAATCTCGGAATCGAAGTTCCACTGCAGATTAATGGTTCCCTTTTGGGGATTTTGTTACCATGCTGTTTTCACCAGCTGTGACAGAACCCCCTGACTTAATCACGCAGCGTAGTGAAAAAAGTCGCGGGCCTCGTGTGTTTTCTCGCAGCTATTAGCATCCCCTGAAAATCGCAACCGTGTAAAGTATTGGATTCCAACGCTGGGGATTTTTCCTCGCAGTGTCAAAAGATACATCTAGACGAAAAATTGCAGGAAGCTCTCATAGATTCCTATGGGAGCTTAAAAAAAAGGAGCTAGGGGGAGTTTACCTGCTCCGGCGATTGTCGAAGAAGACAGCTGTCGCTAATTAAGCTAAATAGAGCCATTCTGCCGACTGCTGCTACAGCGTCCTTTACACGCGACGCAACCGTGTGAATGGCCGAGAAAACACTAATTCCTTTAAGAATTAGATTGCAGCAATGCAGCATTGCCGCAAATTTTTTTTACGCGATGCGATCTGCGTGCGAGCACATCGCTCGTGTGAAGGAGGCCTAAGCGAGACGAACAATTCTTGCAAGAAAATGAACCCCATATATCAGCCTCGCCCATTATTTTCAATTAGGCTTGAAAACACACGAACGGCGTGCGACATGCGCGTGAGTGCGATGCAACTTCTACTATTGAAAACAATGGAAACACTTGCCGATCCTCCGATACAGATGAAAGCCGCGCCGGAGGATCGCAACTTTACTGGATGCCCCTTAGGGCGCCTTCACACTGGTGATAAAATTGCGCGATTTTTACGCAATGTGAGTTTATGAAACCAATGATTTTCCATGGTTTCTTTCACATTTGCAATGTTTTCACTCATGCAATGTTGCGAAAGAGAAAAATTGCGCCATCTCCCATCTTTCTGCGTTTTTTAAATCTCCCATGTTTCCCTATGGAGCCTCCTTTTTATCGCATCGCAAAGCACAAACTTGCGATTTTTGTGTCCTATTAAACATTCGCGATAAAAAATTGTGGTAAAATGGCACAAAAAAACTCTAGAAAATCGCAATTACCTGCAATGCTTTTGCGAAAAAAAAGCAGCGCTACGCTCCCCCCCCCCCCCCAAAAAACCACGATTCTGACGCACTTTTCTCGCAGCGATATCGCGATCGCCAGTGTGAAGGAGCCCTTAGGCTAACTGCACACGGGGGCAAGCGTGATATTGGGCCAAGAAACTCAGCCCGTCGCACTTGGCGACGTACATTTTATCCGCCGATGCGAGATGATTTGCAGGCAAAAACGCCTTGCATCGCTTCCGTGAAATTCCGATCCTTTTGTGCGAGCGTCACACGCCATAGCGGATCGGAAGTGTTTTGCATTGATTTCAATTGAAACCTCGGATCGCACTCGCAAGCACTTCGCACGCCACGCGATGTATTTAAGGTCCCACTGAAATCAATGGGCGATGTGTTCTGAAGAATGCGGAAAAAATAGTGCATGCCCTGATTTTTTTTTTCATCGCAGCGAGGGACACCATCACTCCTGCGTACGCCCCCATTTAAAACAATGTAGTTCGTATTTGTGCGGGATGCTCACCCGTGCGAAACCATAACAGAAAAACGTAAATAAACCCTTCTGCCTACATCCCTCATTCACTGCGGTCTGCGGCGCCATTTCTCCCTCAAAAAGAAAACGCAAAGCAGAAGTTGGCGTCCCACAACGGGGGACAAGATCATCCCAACTCCTCAGAGTAATGACCATAACAGTCACTAAAAACACCCCATAAGAGCCATTACAGCCAGCAGACAATGTTACCTGTCAGTGTCCTCCCCAGTAGTCACAGGTGACAATGGCCGCAGGTCAATCCCAGCCTATCTGTGAGGTAAACTACAGAGTGTCCCCCGTCACTGACCTCCCACCTGCGGCCGTGGACATGGCTGCTGCTCCTCCTATCTAATCCCTGCTGTGATCACCCATCATTACAGGATCGTCCCCAAATAGTGGGGCAGGCGTGCCCAGGAGGAGGCGGCCGGGCACGGGCGGCGGCGCCCCGTCTCCCTGGGATACACCTCACAGTAAACATTTCCCGCCTTCAGCTCCGTCTCCCCCCTGGTAACGCCGGCGGCGTCATAACAGCTCAGTCACATCTATGTTTGACCTCAGCAAGGTGTGCAAATAGGGGACGAAAGAGAGGAATTTAGTTCACCTCATAAATATATATACTGTATACAAACACCTGATATATATATACACTGTATACCGATGCCTGATATATATATATATATATATATATATATATATATATATATATATACCGTATACAAGCACCTGATATATATATATATATATATATATATACACTGTATACCGATGCCTGATATATATATATATATATATATATATACCGTATACAAGCACCTGATGTATATATACACTGTATACCGATGCCTGATATATATATATATATATATATATATATATATATACCGTATACAAGCACCTGATGTATATATACACTGTATACCGATGCCTGATATATATATATATATATATATATATATATATATATATATATATATATATATATATATATATACCGTATACAAGCACCTGCGGCGTTGTTCACACGAGCCTATGTGTATGCAGCTATATCCCCAGCCATCAGACAGATTGCACTGGATTCAATGCATTCATTCAGCGGGCCGGCGTATTAACGAAGGCGAATAGCTGCGCATATACGCTTGTGTGAACAACGCCTGAAGATGATGTGCCGTTAGTGCAACACGCCGAAGGGCCTGTCCGGTAACATCAGCGGTCTCCGCAATGGAACGTGGACGTCCGTCGAGTATCTAGGTGCTGAGGGGAAATGGCGCGCTTAACAGAAGGCAGAGAGGTGGAAGCAATCCATTTATTAAGGCCGGCTTCATACGGCCTGAGCGCTACATATTTGCGGAATGATTAATGATTTTTTGCGCTCATTGCGTGTTTTTCTGTACTTTTTGCGTACAGATGGCTAACTAGTTCCACGTGTTCTTTTTCCCAATGTGATTATGCAGTGTTTCACGCATCTCTTTGCGTTCTATGCGCACATATGCGTGTTCCCCGCCATTGAGGGGACTTTTTGTGCACAAATACGTTGAAAAATAGAGCATTTTCTATTTTTTTTTGAGTGACCGAAATGCCCGCGCAAAATACAGAAATCTCAATGAACCCATTGAAATCGACGGGTTCTATTCTCTACGTATTGCGCAAATATGCCCGTGTGAAACCGGCGCATTTCAGTGCTACATCAGTGTCTTCATCTGGGCCAATAAAGGCACCGCAGCGGCACCAAAACGTATTTTCTTTGCCTTCTGTCAAGCGCGCCATTTCCCCTTGGTTTTAAAGCATCTCTTGGCAAACAGCAGTGTTTGTTCATGGCAGGAAATAGCCCAACCTTCCGGTCACGCCAAGTGCGACTGAGCTACTTAAGTTTTCTGTCAAGGACTGACCGAAAGTCGGAATAATGGCTCCTACAGACGGGCACATGTGCCGGTACGCTCGCCGCCACTGAGCATATTTATGCATGCAGCGGTCAAAATGTATTGCAAGAATCACACTAGTGAAAATGAAATCAATGGCGTCAAACGTGATGAAAATGGAGTCATCTGTCTAAGCCCTAAAGTGGCCGCGATACGGCTGCATTTCAATGCCTATTGTAACCCGTCCGTAATACAGATCTGTAATCCAGACGCGTCACAAGTGACATCACAGAAAAATAAGACTGCAAGTGTTTCCCATTGACTTCAGTATTGAGCGGTATGAGCGCGCCGTGCGCTGTCTTTTAAGGTCCAGTTGAAAACAATGAGCGAGGCGTTCCAAGGGAGCGCCAAAGATAGAAGATGCTGCCATTTTTTTTCTACAGATGAAAGAATAGATTTCACATTCGTGCGTGTTTTGTGCGCATTGCATGAAACTCGAACGAGAATATCGCTTGTGTGAATAAGCCCTTACAGTAGTAGTTACATCACAGATGCGAGCCCGCAAAGCTGGGAGATCCCTCACATACCTCAGGAGTGTCCCTCTTAGGTCGCCTGCACACGACCTGGTCGGAATCCGCATGCGAGATCCCGCAGCGGAATCTGACTCTGTGCTCGGCCGGTGATCCCTGCGTACCTGCCCGCCGTCTTTTAATCTGTGTACATGCACAGTACAGATTGTGCCACGCCATTGCTAGGCGATGATGTGGATCCCGCCACCTTGCCACAATGATGATTGCGGAAGGGTTGCGAGGTGGATGGCTTCCATTGACTTCAATGGAAGCCGTCCAGAATTGCAGCATGCTGCGATCTCTTCTCCGCGAGCGGAGTATCACCATCGATTTCCGCTAGTGTAGAGGAAATTGTGTTTTGCCATAGCATACCATGGGCGGCATTTGCTGCGGAAGGCGTATAAACAAAATGGGCATGAAGCGATCTTAAGCTCCTTCTAGATGAGCAAACGAGCCGGTGATGCCATTGCTGGTCGTTGGCTCTTGTGCAGCCTGTTTAGACAGGCAGATTCATCGTTAACAGAGAACCTTTCAGTATTGTTCTGTCTTTCGCATAATGAATGTGAAAGCCTGAAGGAGCGTTGGTTTAACGGAACTAATGATCGAGCCAACGATGATTTTTATGCCAGCATAAAATGGACGACGAGAGAGAAGCGCACAATTCTTGTTTGTCGTTCAGTAGTTGGCTCACATTTAGACTGAACAATCATCATTCACTTTCGCTTGTTTATACAATTTTTGGAACGATAATCGTTCCGTCTAAAAGCCTTAGCGGTCACATGATGTAGTCACCTGACCACTGTGTTCTTAAGCCCCTCCATGCTGGGTAATTCACGTTTACATTATGGTGAAGTCCCCTTTAAGTGCAATATATTATAATGCCAGATCTGCTGAATTATTCTGCCAAGCATCGCCAAAATGTACCGTAGCGTTTGTATAATAGCTCATTAGAAATAATACAGCAGACTCATGTCAGTCGTGAGGGAAGTGCTTCCCCATCTTCTCCCGTCCTCTTCAGTGCTGAGTATATCTCTATGTACTTCGGTAGTTGTCACTCAAGACAGAAGAAGACAGAAGTTGCATCTTCTTTTAATATCATGGAAATGCAAAAAAAATATTTTTTGTGCTGTTTTGGCATCCCAGCTCTGTGGATAGTGGCATAATTATAGTCCGAAGGGGCCCACAACAAACAAAATTACTATTATTGTTGCTATGGTAACGTACAGGCAGAGCCAGATGAAGGGCAGCAGAACATCTTAGAGGAGCAGATAGGTGGCAGCCAATTACTGAAGGAGGCTGAGCTTGGAAGGAGCCTATAAAAAGGATGACAGTATCAACAGGAGGCTCCATCTAGTGGCCATTAGTAAAAAAGGACAGCTCTTGGTCCAGTAAATTTTGGCTTGTGAACTCTCTTTTGGTCCTCCTGTTCTTTAGCTTGTGCCTGCAGGGGACTATGCGCCTAATGACGGGCTGATGGAAAAACCATGCACTATCCTACATCTATGTGACCTCTACTTTAATTTGTTGTCCTTGAGCTTTTAGTCTTATTTTATATTCCTCATTTGTTGTTTTTTCATTTTTGGTTATTACCAACTTATAGGGGTTTTGCAAAAGTCAGAAAAAAATGACTGAAGATGGCACAAAATTGCTAATTACGTCGTATACACTAGTCATATATTCCACAGGTCCCGCCCCTGCACTCTTAGGCCGAGGAAGGCTGCCTGTCCACGGGCGATTGTTCATTGCGTTACCCGTGGCGATAATCCGGCCGCGGGTAATGCAGTGAACGCTAAACTGTCTCCCCTCACCCGACTATATCCCGACCTTAGCATATACTCACTGGACCCAGGCCGTTTGAACGGGCACACGAACGGGAGATGCAGCTATGATGGCTGCCTCTCGCTCACAGGATTTTTGTTCGTGCTGTGGCTGTGACACGACCGACTGAAAATCACCTACGCTCGTGTGAAAGAGCCCGCATGCAGACATGACTGTTAGGCCTCTTTCACACAAGCTAAAAAATATCGCTACAAAACGCATGTATGTGAAGCTCATGGTTTCCAATGGGTTCTTTCAGGCTACAAAACATCGCTCATGTGAGAGAACCCAATGGAAACCATGGGCTTCACATACATGCGTTTTGTAGCGAGATTTTGTAGCCCGTGTGAAAGAGGCCTTAAGGACAGCGATTGGCTGAGCAGTCACATGTACAATGAATGGCACATGAACACTGCAGCAGAGCGGGCAAGTAATGGCTGAACTAGACCCTGAGGACATCTGATTGGAGTATGGCTGAGGCTTTGACCTCTGTGTATTTGCAATGCTGACAGCTTGTCCCCGCCTAACTGAACGGTCAGGGTGCCGAGCGACAGACCCCAGTCAATCAACAACTGATGACCTATCCAGAGGATACCTCATTAGTAGTATTCTCCCTTGAAGACCCCTTTAATTTTTTTAGTTTGAATTATGTGTTCTGTTTTGTTTTAGATAGGAAATATGCCAGGTTTCCAAACTGAAGAGCAAACAAGGTGCGTATTAGAGAACAAAAGTGATGGTGACCACCAGTTTTGCCTAAAAAACTAGCACAGTACCAAATGGATAAGGGTGTATTCAGATAACCGTATATCGGCTAGGTATTCACGCCAGCCGATATACGGCGTCTCTCTCTGCAGGGGGAGGAGGCTGGAAGAGTTGGGAGCAGTGCTCTGAGCTCCCACCCCCTCTCTGCCTCCTCTCCACCCCCTGCACTATTTTCAATGAGGAGAGGCGGGGCGGGGGCAGAGCTTATTTCCAGAACTTAGCCCAGCCCCGCCTCCTCTAATTGCAAATAGTGCAGAGGGGTGGAGAGGAGGCAGAGAGGGGGCAGGAGCTCAGGGCACTGCTCCCGGCTCTTCCAGCCTCCTCCCCCTGCAGAGAGAGACGCCGTATATCGGTTGGGCGTGAAAACCCAGCCGATATACAGTCATCTGAATGCACCCTTAGGCTGATACATAGAAGCCTCAGATATAAGGTATGTCAGGTTTTTGTGCGTTATTTTTTTTCCTAGAAAGATATAAGTATTGTTGATTTGCTGTACCCAGCATATACGCTGTTTGAATATTTACATTTAAGATATTAAACCCCAAGTGCAAAGCCTAATAAATAAAAAACTTTACAAAATATGATGCGTTAAACTTTTGAGACTGTTGTTGATTATGATCTCTTAAAATGTTAGAAAAATCAGATCTCATCAAGATTGCATTCTGTTTTATTGAACCTTTATTATCACCTTTCTGATAGTAGCATAGTTGTGCCTATTTGCACAGTAGAATGGTATAGTCCATTGCCTGATCTGTCCATATTAATGGACATAAGTCATGTGACCCCTGGTATTCAAGTGCAATGCTTACCACTGTAAGGTACAGCTGACTACTCTCAAAAAGACATAGTTAAACAGAAAAATACAGATCAGGACTGCAACGTTTATTTGTCATTTATAATGTAGACATAATCTGAAAAAATTCCATGGACTACTTTTCCTGTTGTTTACTCAAGATGCTGGACAATCTATTAAACGAATAGCGACCACTTATCTGTGAGTGTGTGTGTGTGATTCTTATGCTCCACCCACTGGTGACATCATTGAAGGTCCTACAACATATATAAAACACAGAGTCTGACCGACAGAAGAACAACACAGTTAGGGCTCTTAAAAAGGGGAGGACAAAAATAACAAAATGAGAATACAACTAAACCGCTATTATGTCAGACGTAACTCAGCAGTCCTGACAGAACACACTGACGTACCTCCACCACAGAGATCCGGTGGGCTGTATAGCATATATTGGACACATGAGAGAGACTTGATGGAAGGGAAGGGGGGGGGGGGGGGGGGGATCTGCAACATTTTATGTTTTTGTCAAACAAGAAAAGTGATGAAAATCTAAATAAAAATATTTAACCCCTTAGTGACCAAGCCTGTTTGCGCCTTAACGACCAGGCCAAATTTTGCAAATCTGACATGTGTCACTTTAACATGGAAAAACACCTGAAAGGTTTTGCATATCCAAGCGATTCTGACATTGTTTTTTCGCCATATGTTGTACTTCATTTAGGCGGAAAAAATAGACCAATAGAATTTGTGTATATTTATTAAAAGCGGCAAAATCGGGAAAATTTTGAAAAAAATCGTCATTTTTTCACATTTCCAACTGCAATATCTCAAATATGTGCAAACATAATCTAGAAATTTTTGCTAAGATATATATTTCCATCCGTTTACTTTGGGCGCACATTGGAAAAACTTCTTTCTTTTAACCATTTAGGAGACGTACAAATTTAACATTACTTTTCAGCATTTTGAGGAACACTTTGTTTTCCTACACCAAGCCAAGATTGGAAAGGCTCATAGGTGTCAGAATGATAGATACCCCCACAACTACACCCCTTAACGTATTCACTGAGGGGTGTCATGAGTATTTTAACCGCAGTTTTTTTTTAGGAGTCAATGCAATTTAGAAGAGAAAAACTAAAATTTCATATTTTTGCAAATATGTCATTTTAAAGACTGGACTTTTTTCTATAGTACACATGAAAAGGAGGATTTGCACCCCAAAATGGATACCCCTGTTTGTCTTGTGCTCAGAAACATACCCATTGTGGCCCTAATCTTACGTCTGTATGCACAATGGGGCCCAAAATGAAAGGAGCCACCAGTGCCTTTCGGAACAGAAATTTAGCTTGAAGGAGATTTAGGCCGCATTGTACACTTGTAGAGCCCTTGAGTGACCAAAACGATGGAGAACGCCCACAAGTGACCCCATTTTGAAAACTAGACCCCTTAACGAATTTATCTAGGGGTACGATGTATTTTTTGACTTCACGGTTTTTGAATGAATCTAAGCAAAGCAGAAGGAAAAAATTAGGATTTTCATTTGTTTGGTAATTCTGTCATTTTAAAAGCAGTTTTTTTTTGTACAGCACATATATGAATGAAGACTTGCCCCCCTAAAATGGATACCCCTGTTTGTTCTCTGTTCAGAAATATACCCATTGTAGCCCCAATCTTCTTAGAGGGCGCATGGCTAGGCCTATAGTGGATGGAGCACCCGTTTGATTTCAGAGCGCAACTGAATAAATTAGAGGCCTCATTGCACACTAGTAGAGACAATAAACTGCCAAAATAATAAAATGCCCCTCACAAGTGACCCAATTTTGACATCAAGACCCCTTAGCTAATTTATCTAGGGGTGTACCGAGCATTCTGACGCTACATTTTTATTTTTTTTAATAACTATAATGCGAGTGAAATATAAATGTGATTTCATTTTTTTCAAGCAGGAAAAACTGGGGACACGGACTAATAAAAATAAAATTGATTCCCTAAAAAGAACCCCCCCCCCCCCACACACACACCCTTTTGGCGTTTCTTATATGTGAAATAAAATTAATAATGTAAAACTGTATGGTAAATTTCAAAGCAGGGGTAATTACAAAGGCCAGGGCGGGACGGGCACGTGGGACAATAAAAACGCGTATCTCTCCTCCTCCCTTGCTTGGTGCAGACGCGACACTTGTTTGGGGGGTATTTTTTGCCTGCAGTCTCAGGGATGGGATTCATAAAATGGCGCTCTGTGAGCCTTCGCACCTCCTCAGATTGCAATGCATCTTGTAGTGCGGTGGTCTCAAATAAAAGATTCTCTATGAGCGCCTCCTGAAACTGGAGGAAGCTCAGCGTGCCACTGGACGATTTATAAATGACGTGAGCGTTATAGGTAGCGATCTGTATCAGGTAGATCACTACCTTCTTATACCAAGCTCGCGTTTTACTTTTTACAAGTTAGGGCTGTAGAGCCTGGTCTGACAGATCGACGCCCCTCATGAATTTATTATATTCTGTGACGCAGACCGGTTTAGTTTTCTCCGCTGCAGCCCCCCTCTCCCTAACTGTAACGGAGGTGTCTGCATGCACAGTGGACAGCATAAAAACATCCTTTCTGTCACGCCATTTTACCGCAAGCAAGGGGTCATAGGCCGGTGCGTAAGATGCTCCTTTGTCTACACGCCTGGAAACCAGGGGTTGTGGGAACCTTACCCTATTTTTGCGGATAGTTCCGCAGGCCCCTGTACCTGCGGTGTGTAACGTTTTATAAAGGGGGATGGTCGTATAATAATTGTCAGTATAAATATGGTACCCTTTCTTTAAAAAAGGGCCCACGAGCTCCTACACAATTTTTCAGTTAACGCCAATATCTTCAGCACAGTTGGGGGGATTTAATTGTCGATCCCTGCCCTCATAAATAAAAAAATCGCAAGTATAACCTGTTGCGCTCTCACAGATTTTATATAGCTTAACGCCATATCTTGCGCGTTTTGAGGGAATGAATTGGTGAAATGATCAACGGCCTTTAAAACTCATGAGCGACTCGTCCACCGCCAGATTTTTTGAGGGGGTATATTTTTTTTTAAAGGCGTCTCTTAGAAGTGATATAAGGGGCCTTAATTTGCCCAGTCTATCATACGCCGGGTCACTTCTCGGGGGGATTTGGGCATTATTGGCGAAATGAAAAAAACGCATAATATTTTCATATGTGCGTCGGGGCATTATTGACGCAAATACAGGCGTTGCGTGAATGGCGCTCGTGGAGCAATAGGACCGTATTAATGACTTTTTTACAAGTCCCATTAGTAAAACAAGTCCCAAAATTTTTTTAGCTCAGGGACATCTATGGCGGTCCACATCGCTGAATAAACCGACGTGGGGTGCGTGCTCACGTATTGTCCAGCGTATGTATTCATCTGCTGGATAATTAACTGCAGGACACCGTCGGTAATAAATACATTTAAAAAATTAAACGGTGTAAAATTTGCGACGTCCAGATTGACGCCTGGAGCCGCTAAAAATTCTGGGATGCGGGGCGCAAATAAACTTTCGGAACTCCACGCAGTGGCGGGCGCTGCATTACTGGGCCCCGCTGCCCCAACGACTTCCTCTACCTCCATAGCGCTAGAGGCAGAGTCGTCACTCTCAAAAAAAAACCTCCTCCTCCTCCGACTCACTGGTAGCATCGCTACCGGAACTTGAAGCGATGAGCAGTGCGTACGCTTGCTCAGCGCTGTAGCGCCTACGATCCATTTTATTTTAAAAAATTTTAATGGCTGTAGACAAAAAAAAAAAATAGCCCCCAAAAAAGCGGACAGGGATATAATGGGGTAATTGGGGTATGAGGGAAGGTGAAGGCGGGTAATGGCGTTTTTTTTTTCTTCTTTTTTTAACTCTCTATATGGCACACGATTTTTCTCAGCTATCTCTCTCCTGTCACAAATCTCTCTGAGTGACAGGAGTGAGATACCAGGACTAATGGTGTGCCATATTTATTAAACAAAAGACATGGGTGGCTGTGATAGGTGTATCACAGCCACCCATATCAGCAGGGACCAATCACTTTGGTCCCTGCAGGTTACTAAGCCAAATGCCACTTTGGCTTTGGCTTCTACTGTGCATGCGCCGCCATTTTGTTCGGCGCATGCGCAGAACAGGGTAATGCCCTGTGCTTTTGGGGGACCTTAGGGGAGCATTTTCGTCTCCCCTCATGGATCGGATCCATGAGGGGAGATGAAACTCCAACTTTTAAAAAACTTTTTTGTGATCGCCGGTATCCGCCAGATACCGGCGATCACGGGCCTGGGGACCGCACTCCGCGGTCCCCGGTGATACCTCCTGTCTCCCGGCTACTGAAGGTAGCCGGGAGACAGGGGATTTTTAAATTTCCCGGTGCTTCTGCGCATGTGCCGCCATTTTCCCTTGGCACGCATGCGCAGAATCTCGTGGCGGCTCCTGATTGCCGGGGGACACCGTGGATCTGATCCATGAGGGCAGCTGAAACATTTAATTTCTTAAAACTTTTTAACACTTTTCCTTGATCGCCGGTATCCGTTGGATACTGGCGATCACGGGCCTGGGGACCGCTCACCGTGGTCCCCGGTAGCATCTCCTGTCTCCCGGTTACCTTCAGTAGGCGAGAGACAAATTTTAAATTTCTCGCGCCGCCGGGCCTTCTGTGCATGCAGCTGATGTAATGTAGCCTGTCGCGCATGCGCAGAAGACCGGCTTCGGGGCCCGGAGGACCAGGTGAGCGGGGAGCAGTGCGGCGGATGGGGGTGAGTAATTTAAGCTGCCCTGATGGATCCGATCCATCAGGCCAGCTGAATCTTTAACTTTTTTCCAAATGTTTTCAACTTTTATGCGATCGGCGCTATTGATTGGACAGCGCCGATCGCATTGCCGGGTGTGTGTGTGTGGGGGGGGGGGGGTCCCTGCAGCCCGGGATGACAGCTCTATGTTGTCGGCTACCTGCGGGCACCGACAGCATGGAGCTGTCACGTCCAGAGCCCACGTCGCTTTATTCTCTGCAGGACACGTTTTTACGTCCTCAGAGAATAAAGCCCACTTGGGCAGGACGTAAAAACACTATGGGCTGGTCATTAAGGGGTTAATGTAAAAAAAACAAACAAAAGAAACACACTCCAAGAGGTTTGCTGATTTTTATTTTGGCCCCTGCCTTCTGCCAAATTGTGCAGGCCTGTTCTAAACATTCTTCAGCGATTTCATGGCTTTGCAAATTATCACCAGTTTATGTGAAACTTCTGTCAGTTTGTTACTAAAGATGAGCGAACACCAAAATGCTCAGGTGTTCGTTATTCGAAACGAACTTCCCGCGATGTTCGAGGGTTCGTTTCGAATAACGAACCCCATTGAAGTCAATGGGCGACCGGAGCATTTTTGTATTTCGCCGATGCTCGCTAAGGTTTTCATGTGTGAAAATCTGGGCAATTCAAGAAAGTGATGGGAACGACACAGCAACGGATAGGGCAGGCGAGGGGCAACATGTTGGGCTGCATCTCAATTTCACAGGTCCCACTATTAAGCCACAATACCGGCAAGAGTGGGCCCCCCCCCAACAACTTTTACATCTGAAAAGCCCTCATTAGCAATGCATACCTTAGCTAAGCACCACACTACCTTCAACAAAGCACAATCACTGCCTGCATGACACTCCGCTGCCACTTCTCCTGGGTTACATGCTGACCAACCCCCCCCCGCACGACCCAGTGTCCACAGCGCACACCAAGTTGTCCCTGCGCAGCCTTCAGCTGCCCTCATGCCACGCCACACTCATGTCTATTTATAAGTGCGTCTGCCATGAGGAGGAACCGCAGGCACACACTGCAGAGGGTTGGCACGGCTAGGCAGCGACCCTCTTTAAAAGGGGCGGGGTGATAGCCCACAATGCTGTACAGAAGCAATGAGAAATATAATCCTGTGCCACCGCCATCAGGAGCTGCACACGTGGGCATAGCAATGGGGAACCTATGTGCCACACACTATTCATTCTGTTAAGGTGTCTGCATGCCCCAGTCAGACCGGGCTTTTTAATTCATAGACACAGGCAGGTACAACCCCCTATTGTGAAGTCCCTGTGGACCGACAGCATGGGTGGCTCCCTGGAACCCACCGGCGGTACATAAAAATATCCCATTGCATTGCGCAACACAGCTGAGGTAGTAATGTCGTGCTTAATGCAGGTGGGCTTCGGCCCACACTGCATGCCCCAGTCAGACTGGGGTTCTTTACAAGTGGAAACAGATGCATTTACAACTCCCTGTGGACCCACAGCATGGGTGGGTGCCAGGAAGCCACCGGCGGTACATAAAAATATCCCATTGCATTGCCCAACACAGCTGAGGTAGTAATGTCGTGCTTAATGCAGGTGGGCTTCGGCCCACACTGCATGCCCCAGTCTGACTGGGGTTCTTTAGATGTGCTTTCAGATGCATTTATAATTCTCTGTGGACCCACAGCATGGGTGGGTGCCAGGAAGCCACCGGCGGTACATAAAAATATCCCATTGCATTGCCCAACACAGCTGAGGTAGTAATGTCGTGCTTAATGCAGGTGGGCTTCGGCCCACACTGCATGCCCCAGTCAGACTGGGGTTCTTTACAAGTGGACACATGTAGGTTACACTCCGTGTGCACCTACAGCATGGGTGGCTCCCTGGAACCCACCGGCGATACACAAAAATATCCCATTGCATTGCCCAACACAGCTGAGGTAGTAATGTCGTGCTTAAAGGGGTTGTCCCGCGGCAGCAAGTGGGTCTATACACTTCTGTATGGCCATATTAATGCACTTTGTAATGTACATTGTGCATTAATTATGAGCCATACAGAAGTTATAAAAAGTTTTTTACTTACCTGCTCCGTTGCTGGCGTCCTCGTTCCCATGGAGCCGACTAATTTTCGCCCTCCGATGGCCAAATTAGCCGCGCTTGCGCAGTCCGGGTCTTCTGCTGTTCTCTATGGGGCTCCGTGTAGCTCCGTGTAGCTCCGCCCCGTCACGTGCCGATTCCAGCCAATCAGGAGGCTGGAATCGGCAATGGACCGCACAGAAGAGCTGCGGTCCACGGAGGTAGAGGATCCCGGCGGCCATCTTCACCGGTAAGTATAGAAGTCACCGGAGCGCCGGGATTCAGGTAAGCGCTGTGCTGTTCTTTTTTTCAGTCCCTGCACCGGGGTTGTCTCGCGCCGAACGGGGGGGGGGTTGAAAAAAAAAAACCCGTTTCGGCGCGGGACAACCCCTTTAATGCAGGTGGGCTTCGGCCCACACTGCATGCCCCAGTCAGACTGGGGTTCTTTACAAGTGGACACATGTAGGTTACACTCCGTGTGCACCTACAGCATGGGTGGCTCCCTGGAACCCACCGGCGATACACAAAAATATCCCATTGCATTGCCCAACACAGCTGAGGTAACGTCAGCTGTAATGCAGGTGGGCTAAAAATTCATTTGCATTTGATTACACTGTAGGCGAGGGCCCACAAAAATTGCTGTATTAACAGTACTAATGTACATCCAAAAAATTGGCCATGGCCAGCCAAGAGGGCAGGTGAAACCCATTAATCGCTTTGGTTAATGTGGCTTAAGTGGTAACTAGGCCTGGAGGCAGCCCAGTTTAACGAAAAATTGGTTCAAGTTAAAGTTCCAACGCTTTTAAGCGCATTGAAACTTTTAAAAATTGTTCAGAAAAATTATTTGAGTGAGCCTTGTGGCCCTAAGAAAAATTGCCCGTTCAACGTGATTACGTGAGGTTTCAGGAGGAGGAGCAGGAGGAGGAGGAGGAATATTAGACACAGATTGATGAAGCAGAAATGTCCCCGTTTTGGATGGTGAGAGAGAACGTAGCTTCCATCCGCGGGTGCAGCCTACGTATTGCTTACGTATCGCTGCTGTCCGCTGGTGGAGAAGAGAAGTCTGGCGAAATCCAGGCTTTGTTCATCTTGATGAGTGTTAGCCTGTCGGCACTGTCGGTTGACAAGCGGGTACGCTTATCTGTGATGATTCCCCCAGCCGCACTAAACACCCTCTCCGACAAGACGCTAGCCGCAGGACAAGCAAGCACCTCCAGGGCATACAGCGCTAGTTCAGGCCACGTGTCCAGCTTCGACACCCAGTAGTTGTAGGGGGCAGAGGCGTCACGGAGGACGGTCGTGCGATCGGCTACGTACTCCCTCACCATCCTTTTACAGTGCTCCCGCCGACTCAGCCTTGACTGGGGAGCGGTGACACAGTCTTGGTGGGGAGCCATAAAGCTGTCCAGGCCCTTAAAGACTGTTGCACTGCCTGGGATGTACATGCTGCTCGATCTCCGCACCTCCCCTGCTACCTTGCCCTCGGTACTGCGCCTTCTGCCACTAGCGCTGTCGGCTGGGAATTTTACCATCAGCTTGTCCGCAAGGGTCCTGTGGTATAGCAACACTCTCGAACCCCTTTCCTCTTCGGGAATGAGAGTGGGCAGGTTCTCCTTATAGCGTGGGTCGAGCAGTGTGTACACCCAGTAATCCGTTGTGGCCAGAATGCGTGCAACGCGAGGGTCACGAGAAAGGCATCCTAACATGAAGTCAGCCATGTGTGCCAGGGTACCTGTACGCAACACATGGCTGTCTTCACTAGGAAGATCACTTGCAGGATCCTCCTCCTCCTCCTCCTCCTCAGGCCATACACGCTGAAAGGATGACAGGCAATCAGCCGGTGTACCGTCAGCAGCGGCCCAAGCTGTCTCTTCCCCCTCCTCCTCATCCTCCTCATGCTCCTCCTCCTCCTCCTGTACGCGCTGAGAAATAGACAGGAGGGTGCCCTGACTATCCAGCGGCATACTGTCTTCCCCCGCCCCCGTTTCCGAGCGCAAAGCAGCTGCCTTTATGGTTTGCAGGGAATTTCTCAAGATGCATAGCAGAGGAATGGTGACGCTAATGATTGTAGCATCGCCGCTCACCACCTGGGTAGACTCCTCAAAATTACCAAGGACATGGCAGATGTCTGCCAACCAGGCCCACTCTTCTGAAAGGAATTGAGGAGGCTGACTCCCACTGCGCCGCCCATGTTGGAGTTGGTATTCGACTATAGCTCTACGTTGTTCATAGAGCCTGGCCAACATGTGGAGCGTAGAGTTCCACCGTGTGGGCACGTCGCACAGCAGTCGGTGCACTGGCAGCTTAAAGTGATGTTGCAGGGTGCGCAGGGTGGCAGCGTCCGTGTGGGACTTGCGGAAATGTGCGCAGAGCCGGCGCGCCTTTACGAGCAGGTCTGACAAGCGTGGGTAGCTTTTCAGAAAGCGCTGAACCACCAAATTAAAGACGTGGGCCAGGCATGGCACGTGCGTGAGGCTGCCGAGCTGCAGAGCCGCCACCAGGTTACGGCCGTTGTCACACACGACCATGCCCGGTTGGAGGCTCAGCGGCGCAAGCCAGCGGTCGGTCTGCTGTGTCAGACCCTGCAGCAGTTCGTGGGCCGTGTGCCTCTTATCGCCTAAGCTGAGTAGTTTCAGCACGGCCTGCTGACGCTTGCCCACCGCTGTGCTGCCACACCGCGCGACACCGACTGCTGGCGACATGCTGCTGCTAACACATCTTGATTGTGAGACAGAGGAGGAGGAGGAGGAGGAGGGTGCTTTAGTGGAGGAAGCATACACCTCCGCAGATACCAGCACCGAGCTGGGGCCCGCAATTCTGGGGGTGGGTAGGACGTGAGCGGTCCCAGGCTCTGACTCTGTCCCAGCCTCCACTAAATTCACCCAATGTGCCGTCAGGGAGATGTAGTGGCCCTGCCCGCCTGTGCTTGTCCACGAGTCCGTAGTTAAGTGGACCGTGGCAGTAACCGCGTTGGTGAGGGCGCGCACAATGTTGCGGGAGACGTGGTCGTGCAGGGCTGGGACGGCACATCGGGAAAAGTAGTGGCGACTGGGAACTGAGTAGCGCGGGGCCGCCGCCTCCATGATACTTTTGAAGGACTCCGTTTCCACAACCCTATACGGCAGCATCTCAAGGCTGATGAATTTTGCGATGCGGACGGTTAATGTTTGAGCGTGCGGGTGCGTGGCGGCGTACTTGCGCTTGCGCTCGAACACTTGCGCAAGCGACGGCTGAACGGTGCGCTGAACTACACTGCTGGATGGGGCCGAGGACAGCGGAGATGAGGGTGTGGGTGCAGGCCATGAGGCGGTAGTGCCTGTGTCCTGAGAGGGGGGTTGCATCTCAGTGGCAGGTTGGGGCACAGGGGGAGAGGCAGGGGTGCAAACCGGAGGCGGTGAACGGCCTTTGTCCCACCTTGCGGGGTGCTTGGCCATCATATGTCTGCGCATGGTGGTGGTGGTGAGGCTGTTGGTGTTGGCTCCCCGGCTGAGCTTTGCGCGACAAAGGTTGCACACCACTGTTCGTCGGTCGTCAGGCGTCTCTGTGAAAAACTGCCAGACCTTAGAGCACCTCGGCCTCCGCAGGGTGGCATGGCGCGAGGGGGCGCTTTGGGAAACACTTGGTGGATTATTCGGTCTGGCCCTGCCTCTACCCCTGGCCACTGCACTGCCTCTTGCAACCTGCCCTGCTGATGCCCTTGACTCCCCCTTTGAAGACCTGTCCTCCTGAGTAAGCGTTGCACACCAGGTGGGGTCAGTCACCTCATCGTCCTGCTGCTCTTCCTCCGAATCCTCTGTGCGCTGCTCCCTGGGACTTACTGCCCTTACTACTACCTCACTGCAAGACAACTGTGTCTGATCGTCATCGTCCTCCTCACCCACAGAAAGTTGTTGAGACAGTTGGCGGAAGTCCCCAGCCTCTTCCCCCGGACCCCGGGAACTTTCGAATGGTTGGGCATCAGTGACGATAAACTCCTCTGGTGGGAGAGGAACCGCTGCTGCCCAATCTAAGCAGGGGCCCGAGAACAGTTCCTGGGAGTGCTCCCGCTCCTGAGCAGGTGTTATTGTAGTGGAGTGAGGAGGCTGGGAGGAAGGAGGAGCAGCAGACAGAGGATTCGGATTGGCAGCAGTGGACGGCGCAGAACTGCGGGTAGACGATAGGTTGCTCGAAGCACTTTCTGCCATCCAGGACAGGACCTGCTCACACTGCTCATTTTCTAATAACCGTCTCCCGCGTGGACCCATTAATTGGGCGATGAATGTGGGGACGCCAGAAACGTGCCTCTCTCCT
Source organism: Eleutherodactylus coqui (assembly GCF_035609145.1). Lineage (NCBI taxonomy): Eukaryota > Metazoa > Chordata > Amphibia > Anura > Eleutherodactylidae > Eleutherodactylus > Eleutherodactylus coqui. The sequence goes on along the minus strand of NC_089848.1, from coordinate 69,766,930 downwards.
AATCGCGCAGCAGTCGGCTGCGACACACCTGGATCAGGAGCTTGGCCTGTGCCCACACCCTGACTTGGCCCTCCGCGTCCTCGGCCGCGTCCACGTCCTCTAGGCCTACCCCTACCCCTCAGCATGCTGTATTACCAGTGATTTGATTTAACAGGCAGGAAATAAATTGGCGCAAGACTGCAGGCCAAATATAATTTTTGCCCTTTTGGGAAAACGAAAGGCCCCACTGTCTCTAGTGAATGAATAATCTAAGTTTAATAACTGTGCTGTGTCCCTGCTTATGTGTCACAGAACGTGAGGGTAGCAGAGTTATTATAACTGTGGCAGAGCAGGTATTTTTTTTCCCAATTAAGGAAAGCAAATGGCGAAGCCAGCAGTAAAGCGTAGCTGGGTGCGTATGATTTAGCAATGTTTTTCACGCAGCTCACACGTGTCCACAGCCCGTAAGGACGGACAGAGGCTGGACAAATAGATTTGTTTTCAGTTTTTTCCCACCAAAAGGCAGCACTGCGTATATTCTATGAACATGAGAAGTTTAATAACTGTGCTGTGTCCCTGCTTATGTGTCACAGAACGTGAGGGTAGCAGAGTTATTATAACTGTGGCAGAGCAGGTATTTTTTTCCCAATTAAGGAAAGCAAATGGCGAAGCCAGCAGTAAAGCGTAGCTGGGTGCGTATGATTTAGCACTGTTCTTCACGCAGCTCACACGTCTCCACCGCCCGTAAGGACGGACAGAGGCTGGACAAATAGATTTGTTTTCAGTTTTTTCCCACCAAAAGGCAGCACTGCGTATATTCTATGAACATGAGAAGTTTAATAACTGTGCTGTGTCCCTGCTTATGTGTCACAGAACGTGAGGGTAGCAGAGTTATTATAACTGTGGCAGAGCAGGTATTTTTTTTCCCAATTAAGGAAAGCAAATGGCGAAGCCAGCAGTAAAGCGTAGCTGGGTGCGTATGATTTAGCACTGTTCTTCACGCAGCTCACACGTCTCCACCGCCCGTAAGGACGGACAGAGGCTGGACAAATAGATTTGTTTTCAGTTTTTTCCCACCAAAAGGCAGCACTGCGTATATTCTATGAACATGAGAAGTTTAATAACTGTGCTGTGTCCTTGCTTATGTGTCACAGAACGTGAGGGTAGCAGAGTTATTATAACTGTGGCAGAGCAGGTATTTTTTTTCCCAATTAAGGAAAGCAAATGGCGAAGCCAGCAGTAAAGCGTAGCTGGGTGCGTCTGATTTAGCAATGTTTTTCACGCAGCTCACACGTGTCCACAGCCCGTAAGGACGGACAGAGGCTGGACAAATAGATTTGTTTTCAGTTTTTTCCCACCAACAGGCAGCACTGCGTATATTCTATGAATAATAACTGTGTTGTGGCCCTGCCTATACAATTCTTTCCCTGCAGTATCAATGGAGGGTGGAATGCTCTGCAGAGGCGATTTTGAGAAGCCCAAAAAAAATGCAGCACAGCTAACAGCAGCCTGGACAGTACTGCACACGGATAAATATGGCCCTAGAAAGGACCGTTGAGGTTCTTGAAGGCTACATGCACTCCTAACACTCTCCCTGCCTATGCAGCACTTCTGTCCCTAATGCCAGGTGCAACGCTCTGCAGAGCCGATTTTGAGAAAAAAAAAATGCCACTGCTAACAGCAGCCAACACACAGCTATCAGTGGCCCTAATAAGGACCTTTGGGGGGTCTTGAAGCCTACACTAACTACCAATTCTTTCCCTACAGCAGCTCCGGTATAAACAGCACTGTCCCTCATCTAACTCACACCGCATCTGAGGCGAGCCGCGGGAGGGGCCGACTTTTATATTAGGCGAACACCTGATCTCGCCAGCCACTCACAGCAGGGGGGTGGTATAGGGCTTAAACGTTGCAGGGGGAAGTTGTAATGCCTTCCCTGTCTTTCAATTGGCCAGAAAAGCGCGCTAACGTCTCAGGGAAGGAAGTGAAAGTAACCAGAACACCGCATGGTGTTCGTTACGAATAACGAACATCCCGAACACCCTAATATTCGCACGAATATCAAGCTCGGACGAACGCGTTCGCTCATCTCTAGAATTAAACCATTGAAAAGCCTGGGTTTTATAATTCTGCGCACTCTCGCATTGCATGATTGTATCGCAAGTGTAAAGGCAGTCATTAAAAATGTCGTTTCTCAGATTTATGCATTACAAGTGACATGCAACAATCTAATATTAGCATTTGTGCTAACACGTTCTATGCTATATGGGGGTCCAGAGCACAAGCAGTGGAATAAAATACGAAAGTAATCTAAGCAACCCCTAATGAAGCCAGAAAGGAGAAACTGATCAGGTGTGTTGGTGGATACCGAGGAAATAGATGGGATACGCAACTGTGAATTGTATTGGAAGAGCAATAAATTAAAGAGATATTCCAGACTGTGTATAATTTAAGACCTAGCTTTAGGATAGGTCATGAATAGTTGATCAGCTGGGTTCTTTTGCTCTGGACCCAATCCGATCAGTTGTGTGGGCACCCGCTGTCACCGGCAAAAAGCAAGTTACGGAGCGGAAGCAGATAGCTCCAGCTGCTGTGTAGTGGGCAGTGCTGGTAACTGCAGGCACAACTCTGATTTTAATGAGAGCTGCACCTGCAATTACCAGCGTCGGCCACTATACAGGGGTCAGAGCAATCTACTGCTGCTTCTTACCCTGTGTTTTGCTGGCAAGACTGTGCGCCCGAACAGCTGACTGCTGGGGGTAGCAAGCAATGGACCCCAGCCAATCAGCTATTGATGACCTAGGTAATCAATAAAAATAGCCTGGAAAAGTCCTGATTTTGGGTGTTCAGGACAGAGCATTTTTTTTTTTAAATATATCTAAGCACAATAACTTATTTTTCTGTCAATGCAGCTGTATTATTGATTTTTTTTCTTGTGCTATGAGTTCTAGGTATTATCAGCACTATTCTGGGGGTACATATAATTTAGTCATTTAACTTTTAACTATCAGCAGTGTAACCCAAAAAATTACCTCCATCCCAACAAAAAAAAAGGCGGCTTTTCAATTCAATGTACAAACCCAAATTATTCCTGTCTCAATCTAGACTTAGGCCTCATGTCTACTAGGAAATTCGGGCCCGGGCGGATTCTCCATGTAGAATCCCGCAGCGGGACCCTCCTTTCCCACGGACATGAGGCCTGAAAATAGATTTTTCTTACCTGTCCGGATGCTGCGGGTTCCCGTCCGTCGCACACGGATCTTCTTTCTCTCTGCCTGGTGGATGCGCTCGGCACGCCGGCACCGTGCCACGCACATGCACCGTGCACGCTTTTTTTTTTTTTCTTTTGGAACTCCTGCTCTCTTGAGCTCCCACGCCGGAGAGCAGAAATTCAGCTGCGGGTGTACCACGGGACCGGACGGCTTCCATAGGCTTCTATGGAAGCCTGCGGGAGACCCGCAGAAAATGGAGCATGCTGTGTTTTCTCTCACTAAAACGCAAATCCATTAAAATGCCATCCGCGGGTGCAAATTTCAATTTAACTGCCCGCGGATGGCCAATGGATCCCTATGGGCAAAATTGAATGCGGATTCCGCAGCGGAATCCACAATTTAATTTTGCTAGTGGACATGAGGCCTTAAAGGGGTTGTCCGCCGCCCAAACTGATTTTTTTTTCCCCCATTAATGCCCTGTGGAGTAGAAGCATCACACACAACAGCCTTTCCCATAAAAATCGATATTCTGCTTACCTTTTTATTCCCTTTATAAAGTTTGCCTGAAGAATTTTCCAAAGATGGCGCCGCTGGCTAGTTCCCATGATGCACTGCTGCCTCTCTCTCCTCAGCGTGCGCGCTCCCGATGACACCGGTCACATGACTGGAGGACCGGCGTCATAATGCAGACGCACGCTTCACTGCTTTGAATGGAGCCGGCAGCCGTCCGGCCACATTCAGAGCAATGAGAGGGCAGGGAGAGCAGTGCGATCTTCTGCTAGAGCTGTGACAACTGTAGCAGTAGATTCCTTCATCTCCCCGGCATGTCCCCTCATCACTGACAATAGTGTCGGAGTGTCCAGTAATAAGGGGACATGATGAGGAGATGAAGGAATCTCCTGCTACAGCTGTCAGAGCAGTAGGAGCAGATCGTGATCTCTAGCAGCACTTTCAATAGCAGAGAATCGCGATCCTCTGCTATTGAAAGTGAAAGTAGCACCAAACATGACACACACATGCCCCCCCCTCACAGTGCCCACACACAGCGCCCCCTCCACACTGCCCCCACACACATGCACCCCACAGTGTCCCCCTCCAGTGCCCCCCCCCCCGCAAGCCACTAGCTGACAGCTCCGACCAGCAGCCCCCGCCCCCCGCAAGCCACCAGCTGACAGCTCCGACCAGCATCCTCCTCCTCCTCCCCCCCCCCCCCCACTGGCTGACAGCTCCGACCAGCAGCATCCTCCCCCCCCCCCCCCCCCACTGGCTGACAGCTCCGACCAGCGGCTCCCCCACCTTCTCCCTCACCCCCATCCCGGGACTACTGACTGACAGGTCTGTCACCCCTACACCTCCCCCCCCCACCCCTGACTACTGACAGCTCGCAGCACCCCTCCCCCGTGAGAGACCGGCACTCCACTCCCCCTCTTCCACTCCCCTTACCTGTCAGCTGAAGATCCCGCGGCCGCGCGGCCCCTGCAGGCAGACCAGAGCTTCCTGAAGCAGCCGGCAGAAGAAGATCTACTGCGCATGCGCGGAGTAGAAGAAGCGCGTCCCCGTGCAGAGAACACCTGGAGCTGGCCCGACAAGAAGAGGACAAGAGACTTGTCGGAACCAATGGCAACCGAGGAGCAACACGGGGGGGGGGGGGGGGGGGGCACCCCAAAAGGTAAGTGAATAACTTCTGTTTGCCTAATTTACAATGCACAATGTATATTACAAAGTGCATTGTATTGGGCAAACAGAAGTAATGAGATTCATTCTTTATGGCCGGACAACCCCTTTAATGTCCTGGTTCAAGTTAATGGCTTTAACTCATTCAGGGATTCTGGTATGTGGACACACGTGTCATTTGGTTACATTAATTCGATGCCAAACATATTCTACTAGAGTGCCACAAACCCATTTATTACTTGCTGGCAGCACCTGTTATGTTACTGGTTTAGGGCTCCCACACACTTGAGTTTTATTTAACGCGAATGTCAATGGGACTTTCTAATGTTAAAAACACATTGCAAGTTTGTACTTTGCAATTTTCGTGCGATGCATTTTTAACATTAGAAAGTCCCGTTAACATTCGCGTTAAAAAACGCAAGTCTGTGGGAGCCCTTAATTTCAGGCAGAAGAAAAGGAACATTAGGGCTCCCACAGAGTTGCGTTTCTTTAAAGCTGCGTTTTTTTAATGCGAATGTCAATGGGACGTTCTAATGTTAAAAACGCATCGCAAGTTTGTGCTTTGTGATTTTCGTGCGATGTGTTTTTAACATTAGAAAGTCCCATTGACATTCGCGTTAAAAAAAAAGCAGCATTAAGGCAGCGGTAAAAAACCCAAGTGTGTGGGAGCCCTTAGTAGAAGACCACGTTTCAAAGTTTATGCACTGGCAGACTGAGGTGTGACCTTTTCAAACAACTGATCAGTGGGGTGTTGCGAGTTGGCCCTCAACAAATCTAATGTTGATACCTTGGCCTTAAAACAGTTCCATCAATATCCATGGACTAGAAAACCACTTTAACATAAAAGGTGAACTTGCGAGAAGATTAAGATCTAAGAAAGTGCCACATATTGGCCAGATATTTAAAAAAACTGAAGCAATAGATCGCCATCATTCAGGATGTTGCATGAATGTAATATACAATAAAGATATGACAAGCATTTGTAGATTACATTCTGCTGATGGTTAGTAACCCCAGGTCATCACGTACATCATTAGTTCAAGAAATTAAACCCGTTGTTTTTCTTTTGGGCTATAGCTTGGTTTTATATATTATATATATACATATTCAAGGCATTGTTACTTTAAAGGCCCCACTAAACCCTTATGGAGTACACAGTATCCATTTTAGGTGGGAAAACTCAATACAATATCTAGGAATACTCGTCACTCAGTATCCATCTAAACCAGTGTTTCCCAACCTTTTCAGCCTTGGGGCACCCCTGGGAAAAAAAATTTACGGCGCGGCACCCCTACAAAAAGGGGGTGTGGTTAGGGGTGTGTGGCAATGGTGTGGCTTATTACGACATATGAATTTTACCTCCATCATTATAAAAAGGACAGGGCTGTTTAATAAAACACACAGGGAAGAGTGCTGGAGCACTGGATGGACTATTGATATACATTATATTTAAAATTAACATGCTGCGGAATTAAATCTCGTACCACATGTTAATATCCGCACAGATTTGTACAGATTGTTTCCACACCATGTGCATGATTTTCAAAATCAAAATTGTAGCACCACTAGTAATAGCGACCCCCTATATTGGTGGCCCTGCTAGTTAAAGCGACACCCTATATTGGTGGCCCCGGTAGTAATGGTGACCCCCTATATTGGTGGCCCCGGTAGTAATGGTGACCCTCACAGTGGCTTCGCTGGTAATTATTGCAGCCCCGGCAGTAATAGGTGACCCCTATTGCGGCCCAAGAAGTTATAGGTGACCCGTATTGTGAACCTGGCAGTAATAGGTGACCTCTATTGCGGCACCAGCAGTAATAGGTGACCCCAGTAGTAATAGCGACCCCTATTGCGGCCCCAGTATTTAAAGCGACCCCTATTGCGGCCCCAGTAGTAATTGCGACCCCTATTGCTGCCCCAGTAGTAATAGTGACCCCTATTGCGGCCCCAGTAGTTATAGCGACCCCTATTGCTGCCCCAGTAGTAATAGCAACCCCAGTAGGAATAACGACCCCAGAGTAGCCCCAGCAAAAACATTAACCCCCCTCCCCAGTAAAAATAACCCACACCCCAGTAATAACATTTAACCCCCCCAGTAAAAACATTAACCCCCCTACCTAGTAATAACATTTATCCCCCCAGTAATAATAACCCACCCCCCAGTAATAACATTTAACCCCCTCCCCAGTAATAACATTTAACCCCCTCCCCAGTAATAACATTAACCCCACCAGTAATAACAATAACCCCCCCAAACCCATATACTTACCTCCACCTGGTACTGGTGTATCTTGATACCACCAGGAAGCTAGGGGTCTGACAGTGCAGGGATGTAGGAATGCCCTCGACACACCCTTAGCTCCCCATTGGCTGCTTTCCTCCAGGTCCTTGAAGGTCCTTTAGTAGCGTCTTGCATGTCCCCTGGGAGCTGGGCTGTGCTCCGTTCCCTGATACACCCCTACTGACATGATTTCCAGCCAGAGAGCCACGGCACCCCAGTTCGGAATCACTGATCTAGACTATACAGAACTAATACCGATCCATATAGAAAATCACTGGAACAGACAGTAAAACACTGGAAAATTTTCACACCTTTTTTTTTTTGAACGGGGGAACCTATTAACCCCTTAACGACCAGCCCATAGTCTTTTTACATCCTGCTCAAGTGGGCTTTATTCTCCGAGGACGTAAAAACACGCCTCCTGCAGAGAATAAAGCCCCGTGGGCTCTGTACGTAACAGCTCCATGCTGTCGGTGCCCGCAGGTAGCCGACAGCATGGAGCTGTCATCCTGGGCTGCGGGGACCCCTCCCCGGCATTGCGATCGGCGCTATCCAATGGATAGCGCCGATCGCAATAAAGTAAATAAAAGTTGTGAAAAAGTTAAAGATTCAGCTGCTCTGATGGATCGGATCCATCAGGGCAGCTGAAAGTACCTACCCGGCTTCACTGATGTCTGCCGCGGAGAATGGGTCCTCCGGGACCTGGCGCGGCTCTTCTGCGCATGCTCGCCAGACGAATGACGTCACGCGCGTGCGCAGAAGAATGGGAGCCCCGGGGAGTTTAAAATCTTCTGGTTCCCAGCTCCTGAAGGTAGCTGGGAACCAGGGGATGTCCCCGGGGACCGAAGCGAGTGGTTCCCAGGCCCGCGATCGCTGCTATCCAGTGGATAGCGGCGATCGCGAAAAAGTAAAAAAAAAGTAAAAATAAGGTTAATTTCACCTCCCCTCATGGATCGGATCCATGAGGGGAGGTGAAAATACTCACCCCCGGTCCTCAGCGGTGTCCCGGTCTTCCGGGACCTGAGTCCCCTTCTGCGCATGCGCGCCCGATGATTGACATCGGGCGCTTGCACAGAGAGGCTCAGGACCCGGGAAATTCAAAATCCCTCTGCTCATGGCTGCCATGTGTAGCCAAGAGCAGAGGGATGTCACTGCAAAGATGATCACTGTTATCCAATGGATAGCAGTGATCATTTAAAGTAAAAAAAAAAGTGTAAAAAAGTAATTAAAAATAGTATAAAAAAAGTTTTAAGAAAAGTTTAAAAAGTAAAAAAAAAAAAGTTTAAAACGCTTACATGAAATTACGTACCTAAGACCCCCGGATTTATCTCCGGACCTCACCCCAGCTTCTGCGCACGCGCCCGTCGCCAAAGCGGCAGACGCATGCGCAAAAGCCGTGGATTGCCAGGATAACTTAAAATCTCCCTGCTCTTGGCTACAAAACTTAGCCAAGAGCCTGGAAATTTCACGGGGGGCCGCGGTGAGCGGTTCCTGATCACGTGTTTGCCGTCATCCAATGGATAATGGCGATCACGTAAAAGTTTTTAAAAAAAAGTTAGTTTCATCTCCCCTCACCGATGCGATCGGTGACAGGAGATGAAACTTTTTACCGGAGGCCTCCGTATTTGCACCCCGATGCGATCCTCACCCGTTAACTTACCCGGATTCTGCACGTGACTGACTGCAAAATACCGGACACATGCGCAGGAGTCGGGGAGCCAAGGAAACGTAAAATCCCCTTGCTCTCGGCGACCGACGGTCTCCGAGAGCCTGGAGCAGTGACGGGTGGCCTCATTGAGCAGTCCCCGGTCATGTGATAAAAAGGTAGCGATCTAACATAGGTCGCTCTCACATGACCGGATAGGATTTACAGATTCTGCATGCGTCGGATCCGCGGTAATACACAAGTCAATTGCATTGGATTACACAATTCTGCTCACATTAGCGGGTTGGAATTGTGTAATCCACTCACAGAAAAGAGAACGCAGCAGGTTCTATTTTACCGCTGCTATCCGCAGCATAGAGCCTATTCTGCTCCATGGTCGTGGATATACCCGCAGCCCATACGCAACTACATTGTATACGGGCTGCGGGTACCTAAGTCATCGCTAAGCGACGGCGCGGGAAATATGAACTAAAAAAGGTGTACTGCGCATGACTGCCTGCGTGAGTAAGCAGTTATGCGCAGTACATTACGCGTCCGTACGCAGGGTCACAGCCGGGCTCACAGCTGGGATCCGCTGCGGGCCTCCGCAAGCGGATTACACCTATGGCCGTGTGAGCCCGGCGTTATTCAGACCGCTACCTGTAATACGCAATTTACAAGAAGCCCCAGGAACGCTTACCTTCCTGCAGTTCCAGGAGCAGCTTGTTGAGCGCCTTCTGTGTGAGACCGCTGCACCTCAGCAAGATTACGAAGACTCACGGAACGCTACTTTTTACACCCCATCCCCGCCGCTGAGGTCAAGAAATGACCCCCAAAAAGCATGAGAGGAGGGGGGATACCGGTTTTATTGCCCCATGTGCCTAACCCAACCTGCCTCCGTAATTGCCCCTGTCTTCGGACATAAAATGCAGTTTATATTATTACTTTTATCTAATATTTAGGGAATGCCAAAAAATGGGGATGGCGGGGGTGGGCGGGGGGATCATTTTTAGGAAGTCAATTTTTTTCCGTATAAGTGGGCAATGGGGCCTTGAATTTATTCAATTGTGCCCTGAAATCCAACGGGCATTCCCTCCATTACAGGCCTTGCCATGTGTCCTGTAAGTAGATTAGGGCCACAATGGGTATGTTTCTGAACACGGGACAAACGGGGGTATCCATTTTGGGGTGAATGTCTTCATTCCTATGTACACTGTACAAAAAAACCTGTTTTTAAATTGACAAAATTGCCAAAAAAATGAAAATCGTTATTTTTTCCTTCTGCTTTGCTTAGATACATTCAAATACTGTGGGGTCAAAATACACAGTACACCTCTAGATGAATTTGTTAAGGGGTCTAGTTTTCAAAATGGGGTCATTTGTGGGGGTTCTCTATCGTTTTGGCCGCTCAATGGCTCTACAAGTGGGCAATGGGGCCTGGAATTTATTCCTTTGTACCCTGAAATCCAACGGGTGCTCCTTCCATTATAGGCCTAGCCATGTTTCCTTTAAGTAGATTAGGGCCACAATGGGTATATTTCTGAACACGGGACAAACGGGGGTATCCATTTTGGGGTGAACGTCTTCATTCCTATGTACACTGTACAAAAAAACCTGTTTTTAAATTGACACAATTGCCAAAAAAATTAAAATCATAATTTTTTCCTTCTGCTTGGCTTAGATTCATTCAAAAACTGTGAAGTCAAAAAAGTCATCGTACCCCTAGATAAATTCGTTAAGGGGTCTACTTTTCAAAATGGGGTCACTTGTGTGGTTTCTCCATCGTTTTGGTCACTCAATGGCTCTACAAGTGGGCAATGGGGACTAAATCTCCTTCAAGCAAAATGTCTGTTCTGAAAGCCACCGGTTGCTCCTTTCATTTTGGGCCCCATTGTGCATACAGACGTAATACTAGAGCCACAATGGGTATGTTTCTGAGCACAGGACAAACAGGGGTACCCATTTTAGGGTGCAAGTCTTCATTCATATATGTGCTGTACAAAAAAAAACTGCTTTTAAAATGACAGAATTACCAAAAAAATGAAAATCGCAATTTTTTTCCTTCTGCTTGGCTTAGATTCATTCAAAAACTGTGAAGTCAAAAAAGTCATCGTACCCCTAGATAAATTCGTTAAGGGGTCTACTTTTTAAAATGGGGTCACTTGTGGGGGTTCTCCATCGTTTTGGTCACTCAATGGCACTACAAGTGGGCAATAGGGCCTAAATCTCCTTCAAGCAAAATTTCTGTTCCGAAAGCCACCGGTTGCTCCTTTCATTTTGGGCCCAATTGTGCATACAGACGTAATACTAGGGCCACAATGGGTATGTTTCTGAGCACGGGACAAACAGGCTTATCCATTCTGGGGTGCAAATCCTCATTTTCATGTGTACTATAGAAAAAAGTCCTGTCTTTAAAATGACATATTTGCACAAATATGAAATTTTAGTTTTTCTCCTCTAAATTGCATTGACTCCTAAAAAAAACCTGTGGGGTTAAAATACTCATGACACCACTCAGTGAATACTTGTAGTTTTTAAAATGGGGTCATTTGTGGGGGTATCTATCATTTTGACACCTATGAGCATTTCCAATCTTGGCTTGGTGTAGGAAAACAAAGTGTTCCTCAATATGCTGAAAAGTAATGTTAAATTTGTACGTCTCCTAAATGGTTAAAAAAAAACCAAAAGTTTTTCCAATGTGCACCCAAAATTAAGTAAATGGATGGAAATATATATGTTAGCAAAAATTTCTATATTATGTTTGCACATATTTGAGATATTGCAGTTGGAAATGTGAAAAAAAATGACGATTTTTTCAAAATTTTCCCGATTTTGCCGCTTTTAATAAATAAACACAAATTCTATCGGTCTTTTTTTTCCGCCTAAATGAAGTACAACATGTGGCGAAAAAACAATGTCAGAATCGCTTGGATATGCAAAACCTTTCTGGTGTTTTTCCATGTTAAAGTGACACGTGTCAGATTTGCAAAATTTGGCCTGGTAATTAAGGCGCAAACAGGCTTGGTCACTAAGGGGTTAAAAATGACAGCATTGCCTTGCTTATTTTTTTCCCCTTTTACTTCACTCTTGATCGATACTCTGGACACTAAACAGACAAAAAGCTGATAAAACTAGTTACACAGGAACATTTATATGGAGTGGAAAGAGAGCACAGATAGCAATTAATGTATTAATTAACAGACTCAAAGGGGAAATAAACTTTCCTTTCATTGAGAACTATAACTTGGCAGCACAAGCTTTAATTTTTTTGATTGATTATATTCCCTATTGAACTTCACAAATTTAAAGGAGATGTCCCGCGCCGAAACGGGTTTTTTTTTTTTTAAACCCCCCCCCCGTTCGGCGCGAGACAACCCCGATGCAGGGGTTAAAAAAACCACCCGCACAGCGCTTACCTGAATCCCGGCGCTCCGGTGACTTCTCTACTCACCGCTGAAGATGGCCTCTTCCTCCGTGGACCGCAGCTCTTCTGTGCGGTCCACTGCCGATTCCAGCCTCCTGATTGGCTGGAATCGGCACGTGACGGGGCGGAGCTACACGGAGCTACACGGAGCCCCATAGAGAACAGCAGAAGACCCGGACTGCGCAAGCGCGGCTAATTTGGCCATCGGAGGCCAAAAATTAGTCGGCACCATGGAGACCAGGACGCTAGCAACGGAGCAGGTAAGTAAAAAACTTTTTATAACTTCTGTATGGCTCATAATTAATGCACAATGTATATTACAAAGTGCATTATTATGGCCATACAGAAGTGTATAACCCCACTTGCTGCCTCGGGACATCTCCTTTAACCTTGGAGCATCAGCTAATTTCTTTACACACATTGCCAAATGTCCTGCATCTTTCATATGATAAGTTGACAGAAGAAGTCAAATCTAATCCATTGTTGAACATGCTGTGGAAGGCATGGAACAGACTGTGTCGCGCTTGTTATGCATTGCTTCTTATCTCTCCATACATTTCTCTGCTTTGAAACCTTAAATTTTCAGGACGAGAATCCTTATTCAATTTCCTACATATGGCATGCCCATGGTGCCGATTGTCTACACAAATTGTTGTAGAGAAAGTCAATGTTGACCCTTGAGGAGCCTAGGCTTACGTATACCACAGATTTCTTACTTAAAGGTTGGGAATTACATTAGGCAGTTGCTGCCCAGGTTTCGAATAGAAAGTGGTCGGCAACACCTGGATGATGTTTAGACCCACAAGCATGAGGGGCTTGATAGCTCAGCTGTCACATCCGCTTCAAATGTGCTATAAAACTGTATTCCCAAAATAAAACACTGCCACGATTCACACCACAGTACTAGAAAAGCAAACTATACAGTGGGAACAGGAAAACAAACAAAAAGGAGAACTTTCCCTATGGAGCTCTAGCAGGTGATAGTCCCTACTTAGTAGAGAATGTCCCGTCAAGGACGCATTCACACACGTTCCTGGGGCACTCACTATCTCGGCAATCTATAGCTAAAGATACCACTAAACAAATAAACACACTTTACCATAAATCAAATCACTGTACTCATCTTTTAAGAGTTGCTAGGAGAATCATAGAACTGAATTGGCCACAGAACCCAGAAATGTTCTACATCACGTGTCAAACACAAGGCCTGCGGGCCGAATGCGGCCCGCTGCCCCGTGTTATGTGGCCTGCCGACGCCGCTCACCACTGCAGCGATTACCAGCTGGGGTGCAGCAGCTCCCCGCTGGTAATCGCGTTGTTGCCACTGATCCCGGCGCACACCGACGTGTGCAGCCAGGATCCTCCTCCCCGAGTCCCCTGCTCATTAGTTCCGCAGGAGAGGACTCAGGGAGGAAGCGTGCCGGGCTACACACTGACTACAGTGTGTGCCAGGCTCAGGGCAAGCAGAGAGGGAGCGACGCTGACAGCAGGGAGGAGGCAAGTATATGGGGTGGGGGTGGGGGGCGGGGGGCTGCCTATTACTGGGGGGCTACTGATTTCTGGGGGGCTGCTTATTACTGAGGGAGGCTGCCTATTACTCGGGGGCGGGGCTGCCTATTACTGGGGGAGGGGCTGCTTATTACTGTGGAGGGGGCTGGTTATTACTAGGGGGGGCTGCTTACCTCGGGGGGGGGAGGGGGGCTGCTTATTTCGGGGGGGCTGCTTATTACTGAGGGATGGGGGCTGCCGATTACTGGGGGGGGGGGCTGCCTATTACTGGGGGTGGGCAGGCTTACTGGGGGGAGGGGGCTGCTTATTATTATTGGGGGGACTTCTTACTGAGGGGGGGGCCTTATTACTGGGGAGTGGGTCACCATAAGCCTGATGTGGCCCTCCATGAAAAGGAGTTTGACACCCCTGTTCTACACCTACTGAAGGAGCCTGCATGAATTGAATAGCACAGAACCAAGGCAAGGTGGAAATAAAAACCCTCCCTACTTGCCCTCAGGTGTACTCCAACAGCAACACACAACCAAAACAACTCCCACCACTGTTAGAGGATGTAGATGAAAAGAAATCCCAAACAACCAGCAGAGTGAAATTCAATCCGACAGAACAGCAGCTTTGCCAATTTTTTACCACCTCACTAGAATAGGATCATTCTAATTCCAATTTAACAAAATGGTCCACAGAGGATTCTTGGGCTGACTCCCACACCAATTTTAAAAGCTATGGTGCAGGGTCATGGTTACCTGACAAGATATCTGGAAAGGAGATTACAAATATACTATAGTATACCTAGCACCTCTAAAGGGATATTTTATGGGCATTTATGCTACTTCTAATTGCTTCAAATGTAAGGTGCCTAATGTCAATTTTTATATTGTTTATAGGCATGCCCAACAATACAAACCTTTTGGGCACAGATTAGAACATATACTACCACAAACCTAATAAATTATAGGAACCCTTATTGGCTGTCTTTGGCTACCTGGACCCATATAAATACTAATGCTTTGTGGGGGCTTGTAAGCTATTGCATAACGCAGCAGCAGCTGGACTGAAGGCCGTTTTATAGAAGTGGCTGCAGCCACTAATGCCCTTGATTAAACTGTTTCTAGCTAAATTTGCTTCTCCTAAAAATAGACTGGGTTGAGGCACCGCTTCACAAAGAAAAAAATGTACAATTCTTTTTTGGCACAGAGGAAAGCTTTATCCAGATGTTGCCAAACAGAATTTAAGAGGACATTAGGGAAGGTTTTTATTAAACATTAGGTTATCAAAAGCAGTTAAAAGTAGTTGTAAACTACTGATTGCCTATTCTTAGGCTAGGTCATCAAATAGTAGAACGGTGGAGGTCTACTACCCAGGACCGCTGCTGAACCACTGTTCATCAGACCAGTATACTCATGCACTGAGCTGATTTAACAAGAAAGGACTGTTCCCATTGCAGTGGCCAGGTTTAGTTTTACATTAAAGTTTCCATCCACTTGAATGAGAACTTTGCCCAGTAATAGCAAGCCTAGCCACTGACGTGAGAACAAAGTTGTCTGCTACCTGCACACATCTGTTCCATGCACGAGAGCACCATTCCTGGTGAACTGCTGCCTGGCAAGGATCCTGGGTGGCAGACCCTTGCTGATCTAATTGATGGCTTATCCCAATGGTAGCCCATCACAAGTTTGCAATGGGAAAACCCTATTATTGTTGGGAGAGGCACTTTGTAAGCTTTTAATACTTAGACAACTGTGGTTTATTTACATGAGAAAAAGGTGGTACTTTGCTATATACTCAAATGTCGAGAAGGTATGCTCCTAGCCCTTACTGGTTTGCACACATATTTATATCTTGACTGTGTAATGAGTATTACGGACTATGCAGTGGTAGCCAATCAGCCTTTTTGCACTTGGAAAGGTGCAGTTACATGAACCATTGCTGTATTTTGATTTTGTTTTGGTAAAAAGCCAAGAAAACAGGTTACAAAATAAAACAAAACACACAACATTATGATGTCAATGCTATTAAATCATTCAATTCCACCTGGACAAGTAGCTTATATACAGACTGTCTATGTTTGGTATAATGGCTTCTCCTGTTATTGCAGGATGAAACTCCAAGGCTAAAGCCTGATTAAAAACAAAAAAAAATTAAATGTGCATTATTCTTCAAAAAAACTAGATGACAATGCAAAGAAATTGATCTGCGCTGATTGTACAGCAAACATAGTTAGGGAGGAGCAGGTATCCTTAATGGATAATCTCCGCTAGATGGTCAGAGAAGAGGTTCAGACATTAAAAGCAAAACCGGTCTCAGAGCTTTAGCCAGGTCTCTCTAGACCAGCAAAAAGGTCCCACACTCTTGGATATATATTTCCTCTGCATCTGAAATATCAGATATGGAATTTTCTGAGGGTGACCTCTCTCATCCCCCCTGATCATCGAAGATGATAAAAAATATTAGTTCTCTACTAATAATACTGAAAAGCCATTTCGAGAAACTATGGAAGTCGTAGATTTTTAACAGCCGCGATCGGGCCAGGACGAAATGTTTAGGGTCTTAAGGTCACGCCACGCCACAAGATAGTCTTTTGGTAAACAAAACGCTAAAGCACCTCAAAACGAAAGAATGGGCAGCAGAGGCTATCTATCTGCAGGGAATTTGAGGATAGGCTTTTATTCATGCCAGAGAATACAAAGCTCTGGAGAGAAGTGCCCAAGGTAGACATACTAGTGGCAAGAGTGATTACTAGATCTCCTTGTCATTTGAGGATTCTTCACAGCTGAAGGACCTTATGGATAAAAAGGCTGACCTTCTCAAAAAATCATGGGAGACTACATCCAGTGTTGTGGCAACAAATATAGCAGCCACCTCTGTGGCACGCTCAATGTACCTGTGGTTCTTGCAGCTGGACAACCATCTGAAGCAGAAAACCGCCAGGGAAGAAATTAAATGCAAGTTTACTGCTTAAAATTGCCACTGGATTCCTGGTGGACACCTCAGAGTCTTTGCGTTTCTCAGCCAAAAACACTGTATGAGCGTGCTCTATGGCTTAAGGCATGGACAGGAGACAGAGTCTCCAAAAACAAATTATGATCCATTCCCTCTCAGGAAGAGTACTAGACAAGATTCTGAAGAAAATAGGGATAAGAAAACAGGATTCCCAATTGACTACCAATCAAAGAGGAATCCTTATTTTCGCAAACAGGCATACCATTCTAGGGATCAGGAAGGCAAAGGCAAAATGGGCAGATGGTCCTACCTTACAGGAGGTAAGGGTGAGAACTCCTTTTTTACCTCAAGACAGCTGGACTCCAGATAGAGAGCCCGTGGGGGGTAGGTTCTCCCGGCTCTCAGAGAAATGGAATTAAATGCCTGGAAACCCCATGGGTGTTTTAGGTAGTAGCTTCAGGATATAGGATAGAATTCTCATCCCTCCCCCACTAGAAGGTTTATTAGTTACATCAGATCAGTTCCCCCCTTCTTCAAAAAAAGAATGGAACAGGGAGTTCAGGACCTAGTGCAATTGGGAACTGGTATCCCAGTTTTCTTGGAGGAACTTTTTTTTTTGGTTATTATTCTCTTTTAGTTACCAAACCTAACGGTTTCTTATGAACCATAATTTAAAAGTCCTTTAATAGGTATATTTCTGAGTTTAAATTTAAAATGGAAACTATCATATCTACAATCCTCCTGATCAGTTAAGGCAGAATCATGTGCACATTCGACCTCAAAGACGCATATTACCATATCACCATACACCCAACATACCAAAAATATCTTGGATTTGTGGTTAAAATGGGATTAAAAATTGTCCATTTTCAGTTTGTCTGCCTGCAGTTTGGCATATCTACGCCTAGTGTCTCTTCCAAAGTTAGGATAAGGAATTTTAAAAAATCCTTTGTCACGTCCAAGCGGCACAAGAGCCCCACGCTCAGCGTGGACGCAGTGTGACATACACACTGAACGCAAGTGTAATACACCACGCACTGCTGGACAGTGCGCAGCACTCCAGGTAGATGGAAAGAACCTGTCCCTACCAAACAGGGAAGTAAGGAGTCCCTGCCTGCAATTACAGTTATTGCCCTGATTAGGATAGCCCCGCTGTCTTCCTCTGGGCCCTGACTATCCCTATAGGAACCCCTGGAGAGATGGATTGCCACAGCAAAGCATACAAAAAAAGGTAACCAAAAACAATAGAAAGGATAAAGCAGCACAACTGAAATGGGAGCTTATCGCCCAGGCTAGAGGATCTCACCAACTCCAAGCTTTCATCTAGTGAACTGAACAACCTAAAAGGAAGAAAGCGTGGGGTATGAATATAAAGCTCTCCACAGCTGTCGATAGAGCAAATCGAGAATCATGCTCCCAACCCTCCCAGGTATGACTAATAGTCAGCAAGCAATTATGCTGCATACAGAGAGATAGCAAAGCAATTTCTGCACAACATGCATTAACCCTTGTCCTGCATAGCAACAGGGTGACAGGTCTGACCCTGCATCGCGGCCACCATACCATGACACTGTTGCGACCGACAAGCCGCGACATCTTAACTAGATCGCCCTCTAATTAGCTCAAACAGTTTGCATTCAATGGGGAGTTGGCTTATTAATATTGAAAAATCTAGCCTAAACCTAGACACTTAATTAAAATCTAGCCTAAAATCTGCCTAAAAACACCAAACAATCTTCCTCCTTGACTCATCAAAAGGCTTCTCTTTCCTACTGCGAGCAAAAAAAAAAAAAAGAGAGAATACTGTCCAATTCATTAGGCAATGTAAGAGGAAAGACTGTCTCTATAAGAGAAGCCATGATAGTGGTCGGCCAGATGCCTGCTTTTCTGAAGATGGTCCCATGGGCACAGTTCCACTTTAGGCTCCTCCAGCAGGAAATCCGGTTGCATGGGATAGAAAGCAATTGTCATTAAATAAGAAACCTAAAAATTGTCCGCCCAAGTAAAACTATCTCTAGAATGGTGGTTGTCACTCCAAAACCTTAAAAAGGGGTTCAGTGGTCCCTATCCCCATTTGTTTCGGTAACCACCGATGCAAGCCAATTTGGTTGAGGGGGTAGAGGATGGGGCACAGGTGGCAGACAAAAAAAAAAAAACTTCATGGTTTCTTGCCTTCCTACATCCGCTCTTATGCTCTCAATCCTCGAACACTAAACATAGAGCAGTATGGGAGACGCTTCTACAAGCGGAAGAAATGGTACATGGGAAATATGTAAAAATATTTTCCTATAATATTACAACAGTGTCTTTATTTGCCATCATCAGGGTGGCATCAGACATCCACATCTCCAAGAGAGTTGTTGCAAAGAATATTCTCCTGGGCAGATGACAAAGTAAAGTCCCTATCGGCCATTTATTTAAAAGTCTCTCAAAATGTCATAGCAGACTTTGAGTCGACAGAAACTAGACCCAGGGGAATGGTCTCTGAACACAGCAGTCTTCATCCAGTTAACATCTCAGTGGGGTCAGACCCAGATAGACCTCTTTGCCTCAAGAAGAAACTCAAAGTGCCACAGATTTTTCTCCCTAAACTCAGCGGACAATTCCCTGGCATTGTGCACACTCTCCCAAGATTGGGACTGGTCTTGGCCAACGCTTTTCTCCCCTCTCCCTCTGATCTTCCGAGCGCTACAAAAGATCAAAAACAGCCAAACCAGGGTAATAGTCAAAGAAACATCCCACTGTTTCCCACTGATGTAAATCACTGACAGTTCAGACCCCGGTCTTACTGTCTCTTTGGCAGGACTTCCTGTCCCAAAGCCTAGTTTTCTGTCAAGAGGGCCACAGGATGAAGTCGACAGCTTGGCTGCTGAAAGGCGGAGATTGAGAGACCAGGGACTGCCGTCCTAGGTAATAACTACTCCCTTATAGAGCCAAAAGGGCACTCCCTGTACTATATACTCCAGGGTATGGGAGAATTCCTTAACTGGTGCAAATCAGATCGACCAAATCTGAGCAATCCAGACTTTCGCAGGAATCCTACTAGATTTTCTACAATAAGGACTAGATTAAGGACTAAGCCCTAGATTCTAAGGGCCGAGACCTGCACTTTCGAGGTTCCAGGGCCTAGAACCTCGAAAGTGCAGGTTTCCTCCCCTAGTTCTCACTTTGATACTCAGCTAATAAAGCACAGATGGTTCCGCAGATTTCTTAGAGCGGCAGATAGGCTCAAACTCATCAGGAAGTCAGTTCCCTCCTGGGGCCTTAACCTAGTCTTAGACAGAGTCTCTGCGGACCTCCCTTTGAATCCATACAATCGGTATCTCTAAAGATCCTGACTATCAAGGTGTCTTTTTTTGGTACCAACAACAACTGCCTGGAGATACAGGCATTATTCTGTAGAGAATCCTATTTGAAAGTGCTCAACGACAGAACAGTCATGAGATTAGATCCCTTCTTTTTACCTAAAATGGTATCAACATTCCACATGGAACAGGAAATAATCCTGCCTTCCTTCTACCAAGACCATAAAAATGACAAAGGATTAATCTTGTTGTTAATGTGTGGTCATGATTGACTTGTGGAAAAGGAATTTTATCCCACCCTTATAGATTACTGTATAAACTATACATGTGACATAACAATACGTTGTATTTCCAGCATTAATAAAGGATTGGGCCACGTATATGTTGTGATAAATTTGAAGCTACTGGAAAATGGTGGTAAAGGGTGGCCGTTTAAATTCTCCTGTTCCTGTCCCAGCGGGATCAGAGGGCAACCTCAATGTGTGCTGTCATGATGGACTCACGGGAAAGGAACAAATAGTAAGATTAATCCTTGTTTTCGCGTGACTATGGGTGGTTGGTTAAACTCAAAAGCAAGCAGCAGTTTAAGTTGCTGTTTTTATATTTGGTTGCTACATTAATTATACAGAGATACAACCTGCTTTGCACTGAAACACACACAAAGCATTTTGGACAACAAATTTCACATAATTTTATTTTCAAATCCACAATAAAGAACAAAAGTTTATACAAATCAGCACTGTAAAAATGACAAGTTAGAGGCTATGCTGGCAAAATGTATAGGGAAACCATTGTTTCCTAGTCTTCTTAATTATTTTTTCCCCCTCAAAAAATGTACAATAGGCTCTAAAAAAAATCTCTTGCAAAACATTTACTCCAATTTTCAAAAATGGTGTCCAATTGAATATCTGGTGCATATCAATATATTAACATATATATAGAGTGATCAATATATCACTGTAAGTGCTCACCCTTTGACATGCACAGAAGGCATTGAAATTAAATACAAAAATCATTGCAATAAAAATGTCCTAAAATTGAAAAGTTGGACCAAGCATGCTTCCTCACGTGACAAAATTAGCTTTCATCCTACGGCGGAAAAGGTGATAAATAATTTAAATTTCTAAAGCAAAATTTCCGCAGCACGTCTTACATGACAACTACTCAAACAATTACTCTAAAAAAAGATAAAAATAAAAAATAACACTGTTCTTCTAAACATGATAAATATACATGAAGAAATAGATAAAGGTGTGTTTTTTTTTTGTTTTTTTTTATAAAACAGTGGCATACAGGTAGACAGTGAAATGACATTAAATAAGACATTAACGCAGAGAGTTAGGACAGCCAATAAAACTACAGCAGTTCAAACCACATGAAATGTCATTCTAGAGGGTCAACTTTAAAGTGTGACTTCAAATATGAACAACTTTCCATAGATCACTAGTACAAATAGAATACATTTTTAAAGTTGTTTATTAGAGAAAAAGGTCTCTTTCCCCACTTAAGCTCCACCTCCTTAACTGTTCACTCAGAATTGCTCATAAAAAACCAACTCCAGAGAGGCTAGAGCTTTTCAGCTTCACTGATAGATCAAGTTACAGCTGCCCATAGAAGTCTATGGAGAGAAGAGAAGGGAGCAGCTGCAGTGTAAGAGGCATAGACACACACAGATTCTGTTGAAGTTTCCAGCAAGTTTTCTCTCTCACTTCAGTGCTGGATTAATTCAATTACTGCTTTATAATGTTCTCCATGGTGCTGCTGCTTTTGAGGGTTTGCAGGGTCTCCTCTCCATTTGCCTTGTGCGAGACCTGAATGTGCAGTTCGTCTCCTTCGCCTCCTCTTAAAAAATTTTATAAGCAGCATGTAACCTGATCTCTCAGTGAAGCAGAAAAACCATATCTTCTTTGGGGATAAATTTTATTAGTGAATTCAAGGACAGGTAAGGATCCAGAGCCTAATAGAGGTACATATTTCTCTCAGAAAATATATTATGAATGTCCATGAATCAATAGTACAAGCTAATTTAAGGAAAAGTTGTTTATAATTTGAGATACATTTAAAGACTTTAAAAAAATGCACTGATTAATGGCCGAAAACGCGATTTACATTTCAATTGTTGTAACTTTACCCAATTAATTGGATATTTGTAATCGCTCATTAAAACTATACAGTGTAATACACAAGATGTTTTATGAAGATCTTAACACTTCGGGCTTTCACATATTTCTGTAATAGGAAATTAAAAGATTCTTCTTACCTTACACTTAAGGGTGCGACCTGTAGAATGCTTTGACCAAATTATCTGGGGGGCTACTTTGGCAACATACATGCTGCTGGCGTACTTTCTCTGGCACAGCTGGCATTTTCAATGTTGCTGGAGCAGAGGAACAATTTGCCCTCTATACTATTAACTACATTGATTGACTATACATGTCACATGTTACACTTCATTCAGTTTGTCTTTATCATACAAGAACTGATAATCTTAGCCTTAACAAAATATACTAAGGTTACGATTTAAAGAAGGGTTCCAATTTATAAAAGCTTACTTGTATCCAATTCATAAAAGCTGGCAATGAATGTTAGGAAAAAAAAAAATCTGTGACTACGAATATAAAGCATTGAGTTACTCATGTATTGAACAGAACAGCTAATCCTTAATTAACAATGAAGTGCACCTAAGGTCCCAGCCCACCGACCCCATAGCTACATTTTGATGGCACTCACACTGACTTGAATAAGGGTGTTATATGCATGAATATCACTGCCCCATTCAAGTTCATGGAGTACAGTCACCATTTAGTTCGGAATCTCAGGGTGGTAACATCTAACAATTCTAACAATTGGTGCCCATGAGCTGGCATGTCAGAAATGGAATATACCAAGGTACACTTTAAGTGCTCAGAAGAGAAAGAAAAAAAAAAAATTCACATGCAAACCAAACATAAGCACTTCGGTGCCTATGTGTACATATAGATCTATTCACTACAACTTTAGCTAACACAAACCTAAAAAGTAACAGCTTTATCATACAATGCACCAGAATATATACAAAATGTGAAGTTTTATTACCTTTGTTGAGTTACTGAGATTTGATTTCAGGTTTATGAAAATAAATATTGTATTTGTGTGAAGCTATGTCTAATAACGTTGTCTATTTCACAAATGATACTTATATTTGCTGAACATTGCAATAATTAAAATAACAATATGCATGTGTATATATACTGTATATACAGAAAGACTTGCGCACACTCAGCCACGCACACACTTATTCACACACCTGCTCTGCGCCAGAAGTGCCGTCGTTCGTCCTAAAGATTCGGACACTACCATATAAATATACTTATTTAGGAAACCTAGTGAAATCGACATGCAAATCTTCATCTTGTAATTTGCATCCCTCCTAAACGTAAGATCGGATTTTGGTAAGCTTTTCTTTTCTGGGTTTTCACACAGACGAAAAAAAAAAATGCAGCAGAAACACTTGAGTGATTGGCATTTTTAAATATCCAAATCAGACCATGTGATTAAAAATTCTATTGGGGAGATTGATGCAAACAAAAACAGTTGGTTTCTCACTGCAAACAATCACAGCATGGCTTTTATTTCATATTCGGTCTTAAAATAAAAAAGCTGCACTGTGATTGGTTACAATGGGCAATGAAGACCGTTTTCAATAAAATTTCCGGCTATGTTTTTTGGGAACACTGCGTATTTGGAAAATATCCCCATCGATGATTTCTGTGCAGTGCGTTGACTTCTATGGGAGAAAAAAAAATCCCATCCCCCACCCCACCCCCACCCCCACAAAAAGAGCAAGAAACATCCAACAACTATAGAATCAGTCCCAAGCACATCTGCTTCTATTGGCTGTTTAACCAACAAATGTGGTGCTGATCATGACAACTATGGTATTTTTCATCCTGCAACTTTTATGTATGGCTCTCTAATGACGCCCTACCCTCCTGTAAAGCAAAGCAAAAAATAAAAATAAAAGTTGTTAGAATGACTTGGAAACCAAATGTAGATATACATGGTAAATAATGTAGAGGATAAAGAAACTAATTTGATTGACATCATTAGTTGTGCTTCTTGAAATTGCAATAATTTGAAAAACAGTTTGGGAACAGTTGAACTAAACATTACACTGCTGCACCATCATGCAATCCTTACGTTATGTGATCCACGTATAGGACCTGCCCTTCCGATAAAGCCTCTGCCCTTTACATGAATCATGCATGTGGTATATGCCAATCCTACTAAACCATAGCATAAAAAAAGAGAAAGAAAAAATAAAAGCTAAAATAAAAACTAAAACCATGGAATGTGTACAGAACTGACTGCAGCGGTTAGTGCCTGCGGATTAGCGGATATGTACAAAATGTTACATAAGAAACAGCATATTCAACATCAGGTAGCATCAAACTATATGCAGCTTGCATAATTTTAACATTACATCTATATAAATAAGATTTTCTGAAAATTTTGTTTAAATATCAGATCTCCATACAAAATTACTTCTTTGTAAAGGTAAGTGCAGACTAATTTTTGCTACCATAAATACAAACTGATTGTATGGCCATTTACAAACAAGAGCTTGTAACATATTAGTGGCCCTGAGTCTATCGTCATTCATTTAATTATAAATTAAAGTTTCGTCGTTAAACCTCCGTTTCTTGAGAAGATGAATGAAAACGCATTGAAACTTGAAGGCTTTTTTACAAAATGTTGAATACATGATACAGAGAGAACATCTTAACTTTCTATTGCCTAATAATAGAAAATGGATATTATTCACAGCTTCATCTGCATTCGCTTCATCCCCCTTTCTGTGGAATATTTAAAGGAACAAAAACATGATTACCTCTGAAAAGCATTCTACAGAAAAGTTCACAATTCTGTAAATCCATATAAGTGCAGCAAAAAAAAAAAAAAAAAAAATCCTTACGACATCACTCAAAATTCATCTATGTTTGTAGCAACATTTGGGGTGGCTGGATTTGAATCTTGAGAAATGGCTGCAACTGTGACGATTCTTGGGGAACCGAGGACCCCGGTGACAGACGCATCAAGGTCCCCTGAGGTTACAATAGCCAGGGCTGTTCCTCCTCCCTTTTTGTTTTGGTGCGTTTTCACATGCTTGGACAGGTGGTCACTCCTCATGAATCTCTTTGAACACTCCGGACACTCAAAACGCTTTTCACCTAAAAATTGAAAAACATTTATTCATATACCAATAAATATTTTGAAGGGCCAACGACATGAGAAAGAGGGAGGGGGTGGGGGTATATGTAAAAGGTGGTCACTGCTAGATGTCAGGACCTCGACCATATGAAGTCCCAGATACAGTCTCTGGGGTACATACTGGACCTGCCATCCAGGTAATATTTGGCATGAGCATTCTTGCTCCGTAAGACTGCTCTCACACAGGCAATAGTAAAAACGTTGCATTTGCAAATGCAGCATTTTGACTATGGCACAGATGCTTTGTACAGTGCTCAGTGTGAGCGTCTGCCTACATTCTTTCTGCACTTACAGCGCAGGCAAAGCAAGCTGCTGACGTCATCACTTCCACTCCTCCCCCCAGTGACACTAAACGCTGTGTTCAAAAGTGCAATAAACCGCTGTAGACAGCGTTCTACTGTGCTTTTGACGGCATTAAAAACGCTCCCCATTGATTTCAATGGGGGATGCATTGCATTTAAATACGCTTAAAAAACGCCCAAAATAAAATGGACAGCGCTGGAAAAATACAGCATTAGAAATGCCATGTTTGAATGCTAGTCTGAGAAGCCCCACTGAAATCAATGGAGGCGGTTTACAGCGTATAAAATGCCACGGTAAACTCTGTAAAAAGCATTGTGTATGAAAGGGACCTCAAGGTACCTTTACACGGGCCAATCGTCTCCTGAATAATTGCTCAAATGAGTGATTATGGGCAACTGTTGGCTTGTGCACATATGGCCCCACATAGGGTATGGAGAGAAAAGTCCCTCAGAAGTTGCTAATTGTTCTGTTTCAATGAGCTGGAATGACTACTGAGCGACTTCTTGCTCAGTGTAAACAGAAGTCGCTCAGTCTTTGAGGGACTGCCTGCTTGCAGTGAATGGAGGTGCGCAGTCGAAAGAGGTCCCTGGCTTGCTACACCTCCATTCTCTGACAGACAATCGCTCCTGTGTGAAAGCTTATGTGCCCAACAGTCATACCATGTAAAGGTACCTTTATTCAGCTGCTCTCAGCTAATCAGTACTGATAATGCTCCAAGCACTTTAAAGGGGTTGTCCAGTTGTAAACTACTAATGGCCTATCCTCAGAATAGGCCATCAATAACAGATTGGCGAGCAGATTATCAACAGAGTTCTTGGATAGCGTACCCTAGGCAGACTACTGTGTTTGTGCACTGACAATTTCTGCAGGAAGCAGATAGCTCCATTCTCACTGAGGTGGCCATGCTTATTATAACAGGCAAAGTTCCCATTTACTTCAGTGGGAACATTGCCTGCAATACAAATTCTGGCCACTGCAGTGGGTATAGAGCAGAAATCAGCTTTGTCAACAAATGCGTTGGCTTTAAATTTGACTTTTGGTATATGAAGGTTGGCATGTTTTTTTTATATACTTTTTGCACCAACGTGCAGTAAACATGCAAGTTTGTTAAACATATGAGGGAAGATCAGCTTTTTTTCCTGATGTAGACATTGGTGAATAGTCTTCCAGTCATCACTTGGTGGGATTCACTGACATGCTCACGTCTACGGACTGCTTCAGAGAGCGTATGAAAAAGGTCTTTGTAGGTAGGAGATCTGCCACATGGAGAGGTTGTATAAACCATCCATATAGCTTTTAAATAGGGCAGCGATTTTATAGACTAACCTTCGAAGAGTAACAAAGTGTCATACCTGTGTGAGTTCTTCTGTGCCGCTGTAGCTCATCACTCCTGGTGAATCTTTTTCCACAAAATATCCAATTGCATACAAAAGGCCTTTCTCCAGTGTGCCAACGAAGATGTGCTCGCAGATGGGAGGTCTTCCCGTAGACTTTTCCGCAACCTTCAATATGACAGATGTGCTGTTTCTTTTTCCCAGGCTCACTGCTGCCTCTAATAAAACAAATACAAGCATGTGGAACTGATCAGTATGAGAAGTCCCTCACGGTGGAGCCCTCCAAGTTTCACCGTTCACGGTCACATTGACAAGATCTTACACGACTTTGAGTTTTCAACACTCTGTGCTAATGTGATGCTTAAAGGGCCACTCTAGTGATTTTCCATGCATAATGTAGTTATCCCTCCAGTATATACAAGTGAGCAAGTGTTCGGTTACTTGTACACTGAGCGATTTATCACTTGCACGAGCGAACGATGACAGTTCACTCGGCAGCCTGTACATATAGGCAGATAAAATCGTTTCCTCACAGATTGTTCAGTTGTTTATATTCACTGTATGAGGGAATGTGAATGACTAAACAATCGCCATTGCAAAGTAATCGCAGTAGCATTTGAAGATGCTTGCGCCCAAGTGCCATCATGAAGCATACGTGCACCGCCGGCTTCTTTCATCCTGGTCATCGCAACTCTGTTTAACGATAGACAGGCCTCACTATGGGCCAACCTCTGCCATCACTGCTCCTACGCTCCCCCACAACAGGAACTGTGGTACAGCACAACCAAAAGGGACCACAAAGGCAGACAGCACAGTGGAGCTAAAAACACTGCCTCAGAAAGAAAACCAAGCTAGGAACGTAGCATATCAGCTGGGAGCTCTCCCGGTGTGTTTCCACTGCTCACTTGGGTCAAGAGGTGTGTTGTCTCTCCCTAAGGAGAGCACCCAGAAAGTGTTTGAAGAAACCTATGGGGATGAGTGGGTCAAGGAAGGGGGGGTGGGGGCGGCACCTCTCCCCATGGAGAGCATCCAGAAGGGGTGTGAAGATACCCGAAAGAGGCGAGTAAGGAGACTTTCAAGGCCATGCATGCACCTCTGGGTAATTTATCCAAATAAGGAAGATGGAACAATACCCCTGCAGCCCCACCCATTGGATGGCAGCATTCCTTGAAATCAATGTAAGACTCTTTAGCAAGTCTGTAAAACAGTGATTGAGAATAGGAAACAAAGCCAGTAAACAATACACATACAGCTGTTTCGGGATGTTTCCCCTTCATCAGAGTAGAATAAGTTTCTGACTTGGCTGGTTAGAGGCCTGTGACATTGTTTTCTGGCTTTGCTGGTTAGAGGCCTGTGACATTGTTTTCTGGCTTGGTTTCCTATTCCCAATCATTATTTTACAGACTTGTTAAAGAGTCGTACATTGATTTGAAGGAATGCTTCCATCCAATAGCTGGCGCTGCAGAGGTATTGTTCTATTTTCCTTATTTCCAATGCTCACATCCTGCTGTTGGCTACACACTCAGCCTCGAAGCCCTTCTCTGATGGTCCCTTCCAGAAGTAGTCTCTCTCTGCTGACAAGGGTAAGCTTGACCCCGTTTTATATGCTTTGTCTGCCTCTGTGGCTACTATTATGTAGGCCATTTCAGCACATGTTTGTGTACAGTAGGCTCATTTTGTATATCATTTTGCATGTCCACTCAACTATGTTTTTCTAGCTGTGACTAATAAAAGCCATATTTTTCTGACTTCCCTCTCTGCTCAGGTTGGTAGCCTGAAAGAGAATGTTGCATTTATAAGGCATGTTTTGCAGAAACTTACTGAATGGTTGTCTAAAGCAGAGATGCATATTAATGAACTGGAAGAAAAGAAAATATGTTCTTATGCAGGATACAATTAGTAAATGCGAGCAGCTTATCTGTACTTTGCAATATAAAGCAGATGATCAGGAAAATAGACTGAGGAGAAATAATTTGCAACTGGTGGAGGTTCCAGAAAAAGTGATCGGATTGTATCAGCGATAATTTTTTGAGGGATGGCTGAAATCAACTATTGGGGAAGAATTCTTTGTAGGCTCTCTTTGCTGTGGAAAGGCCTCAGAGTTTCTGTTAAACCACCTCTACCTGGTGCCATGCCGAGAACAGTTTTGATAAAGATCGGGACATTATTTTAAAGAAAGCAGAAGAAATTACGCTGGGTTCACACAGGGCGGATTTGCCGCGTGGAATTTCACCGCGGCAAATCCGCCCGCGGCCGCTAATCTCTGTATTAGCCAGCCATGTGGACGAGATTTCTCAGAAATTTCGTCCACACGGGACAGCCAATCCGCTGCGGTAAGTCCGGCTGGAACCGCGGCTGCAGCGGCTGCGTTTTCAGAATATGCAGCATGTCCATTCTTTTTTGCATTCCGCTGCGGCCACGCTCTCCTCTATGGGAGCGCCGGCCGCAGCGAAAGAGCGAGCGGCTGGGCCGCTTTAAAGCCGCCGCGGCTTTTTCCACGGGGGTTCTCCCGGCGGAGACCTTGCGGTTTTTGCTGCGGCCAAACCGCGGGATTTCCGACGGGAATACGCCCTGTGTGAACCCAGGCTTAAAGAGTTAATTAGGGACTGTCATTGTGTAGTCTTTCCAGAATAGTTAGTGGACATACCAAAAAACAACCGGATGCAGTTACAAGATGTTGAGAGAAGGTTATGGGGTTTACAGCTGCATTACACTAATGTGATATGAGAGGTATAAAAGCGGGAGCGGAGCAGGTCTGTAAACTGATGTTTTGGTTTAGGAATTTTGTTTTATTTTCTCCTCCCTTATTCTGTATATGGGAGTGAGACTGATCGCTTCTTGACGAGTCTGAGAGGGTGCAGCCAGTCCACAAAACGTCACATCTTCCGAGGAGGACGTGCAAGTACATGGAATGAATGTAGGAAAAAAGTGGTTGTAGACACAATCCCCCTTTTTTTTTTTTTTTAAAGAGGCACAAGACATGTTTCCAACCTCGAATCCTCTGTTTTATTAGAGAATTACTCCAGCATAGAATAATAGACGCGTTCCTCAGTATTTTAAATTATGTGTGTAAAACATAAATAATGAATATTATTTACCATGGTTCAAGGGTTTAATATAAGTTTGTGGGATGTACAAGGTATGGGGGACAAAACTAAAAGATATGCAGTTTTTTCATCTATTCAACAATTTCAACCAGCTATTGTTTGTCTGTCAGAAACACACTTAACAGGAGAAACTGTACACTAGCTTCACCATTCTGTATGGGCACTTTTTTATTCTGTGTACTCAAATTATTTGAGTGGAGTAAATGTACAGATAGTAGGAATAACAGAAACATGGCTTGATGATAAGTGCGATTGGGCGGTAAATATACAAGGTTACAATCTCTTCAGAAGAGACTGTGGGAACCAAAAAGCGGGAGGAGGATGTCTGCATGTTAAATCCTACTTAACGCAGAGGATACGAGAAGATATAGGTGAAGCAGATGAACACATGGAATCACTATGGGTAGAAATACAGGGAGGAAAAAAAAAATCCTGATAGGGGTTTTGTGTAGGCCAACAAAAATAACTGAAAACTTATTATTAAGACAAATAGAAAAGGTGTCAAACCACAATGAAATAATTACTAAGGGAGACTTTAATTATCCAGATATAATATGGGAAGATGGGTGTGCAGGTTGAGGGACACTTGGGAAATAGTGACCACAATATAATTAATTTACAGCTGTCCTTCTGTTCAATTCTGTTTATACAGGATAATTAATACTACGGAGGACAATAAATTGACCTAGATAAGCTGGGGGCTTGAGTAGAAAAATGGCAAATGAAGTTCAATATTAATGAATGTAACGTTATGCACATGGGTAGGAGAAACGGATGTCACCAATATACACTAAATCGGTGACTGCTGGGGAAAAGTAATATGGAAAAAGACCTCGGGGTACTAGTGGATTGTATATTAAACTGGAGTAACCAATGCCAGTCAGCTGCTGCAAAAGCTAATAAAAAAAAGAAGAGGTATAGGAGCGAGGGACGGACCATTACTTTTCCACTATACAAGGCACTTGTCAGGTCCCACATGGAATACTGTGTACAGTTCTGAACATTGGTGCTCAGAAAAGACGTTGCAGTGCTTGAGGGGGTTCAAAGAAGGGCAACTAAATTAATAAAACAGAATGAGAGGACTGGAATACCCAGAGAGGCTATCAAAATTGAGGAAAAAATGGTTAAGGAGAGACCAAATAACTATGTATAAATACATGAGGGGACAATACAAGGATCTTTCCCATGATCTGTTTATACCCAGAACTACAACTATAGCAAGAGGGAATCCTCTACGTCTAGAGGAAGGGAAGAAGGTTTCATCACCAACATAGAAGGGAGTTCTTTACTGTAAGAGCAGTGAGACTGTGGAACGCTGTGCCTGAGGACGTGGTGATCGCAAAATCGGGAGGAGTTTAAGAGGGGACTAGATGTCTTTCTAGAGCACTATGATATTACAGGATATAGACATTAAATAACCAGCGGGGTTGTTGATCCGGGTCTTGGGAGTTGGGTAGGAACTTTCAAACGTTGATTCAGGGATTATTCTGACTGCCCTTATGAAGTCGGGGGATACTATGTTATCCCTTACTGTTGGACTATTCACTAAAACATACACAATTAAGCTTTATTCACACCAGCATATATACGCAGCTATTTACCTGCATAAACGTGTCGGGACATTGGGATGAATGCATTGAATCCAATGCATCTTACTAATGGCCGGTGTATTTACGCAGGTAAATAGCTGCATATATATGCTGGTGTGAATAAAGCCTTACATATAGTGAAAGAATTCAAATATCTGGGAGTTGTATCTAAGCCTAAAGAATATATTTCTGCCAACTTGCTTCCGTTGGTACAAACATTTGAGGATAAGGTCAAGCTCAGGAACAGTCTCCATTGTAAATGCTTGAAAGGAGAAATCGTATTAAAATGGTTTTGATGCCACAACTCCTTTATACATTTCAAAACTCGGCCATTTGGATTCCATCACGATTTTTAAATTGGAGGCCCTTCAAAGGAATAAGGTCTGGAGGGTGGGCAATTCTAAATGTTTGGATAGATTTTCTGGTGTCAATTGCAACAGTTGAAGGAGCGGGGAGAAAGAAATGGGGTGGGGTTGAATGGTAGATTTGTTTCTAAAATGACAGGTTGTAGCCTCCCTATAATGGTATGTGAGGGTGGGATGAAAGGAGATTAAAAAAAATTAAATAAAAGGAGACTATATCTGACAATTTAATTAAAGTTAGGATTTTCACCATGGCAGGAAAAGGGGATAATCTTTTTGAAAGAGGTACATTCTGTGAGTCTCTTTTTGGAGAGTTTTGAACAATTTAGAGAGCTCTATGATGTTCCGCATAGTTCTGTTTTACCGTTCCTTCACCAACGACACACGTCTGCTGCTCAGGCCCAGTCAGTATCTGTGTTTACGGTTCAACGCCTCTTAGTGATTTTTCTTGGTTGTTTCAGAACTACGAAGGGTGTAATATCTTATTTATATAGACTTTCTTACTATTTACAGCAATTCACAATAAAAGTAAAAGAAAATGGGAACAAGATTTAGGCCATATTAGTAAAGATAAATGAGCCGCAGTGCTGCGTGTGATTCCAATGAGATTTCTATCTGAATGTCAACGAGTATCATAATTGTATTTAGTGCATAGAGTTTATCATACTCCATTAAAATTGTTTTACATGGGTATTAGATTAAACTCAGACTGTCCAAAATGTTATATGGATGGTTCAGATTTGAGGCAAATGGTGTGGGATTATGTAAAATTGCAAAAAAATTTAACTAAAAAACCCATATCTTGTCGATATTGGTCTTTATTCCCGAATTTGCATATTGGGTATTTTTGATACATTTGATAGGCACACTCTTTTCGGAATTTAGAGAGCATTTTGTCAGGAGCAGAAACGGATTACTGCTCGTTAGATGCGGCCTGCCACCCCCTCACCCCCCTCCTTCTTGATAGTAGGAAATTTGTCGCAAAGATAAGAGGCTATATTTCTTGAAAGGGGGTGGGGAATACCTAAAAAGAAGCCGTTGGACTAAATTTGAGGAAATTTGGGGAAGATATTTGTTCATCTGGTTCAGCCCATTACCTCCCCTACCCCATTGTTGATCCAGAGAAAGGCAAACATCTCAATGATGTAGAAGCCAACTTTCCTCCTTTAAGGGGAAAAAAATTCCTTCCTGACTTAAAGTTTGCCAAT
The DNA here is from genome assembly GCF_035609145.1 of Eleutherodactylus coqui. NCBI lineage: Eukaryota > Metazoa > Chordata > Amphibia > Anura > Eleutherodactylidae > Eleutherodactylus > Eleutherodactylus coqui. Next base: position 69,733,808 of record NC_089848.1, on the reverse strand, counting down.
CCGAATAATCCTTTCGATCAGCAACTCTTCTGAGGTAATCAGTGACTATAAAATGCTGTGTTTTAATGCCGGGCCCCTCTTAAACCTTTCCTCTAGACGTAGAGAGCACCCCTTGTTACTGTCACAGTCCTGGGTATAAATAAATGATGGGAGAGATCTCTGTACTGACCCCTGATCTATTTATACATAGTTATTAGGTTGCCCTTTAGCCGTCCTTTTTCCAAACTAAATATAAGTACAATAAAAATGATCTGATGTTAACAAAAAAAAAATTAATTAAAAAAAAAAAGTTTCTCCTTAAGGAGAGCATCTTGTAGGTGTGAGGAGACTTTAAAGGCCTCCAGGAAGTTTATGCAAATGGGGAGATGGAATAATACCTCTATAGTGTCACCTATTAGAAAGTACCATATTTGCAAGCAATGGCAGATTTTTAACTCTTTCCAACCCGGTGTGAGACCTCGTCTAACATGCAGATTTTCCTGCACGGCTCTGCTTTCGGACAAGGTCCAACACATGTTTATACAGTATGTCATGAAGCGGTCCGCTGTCGGAGGCTCTCTGGCGCATGTACTTCCTGTTAGAAGTTCCTGCTCTACAATGCATTATGTCATCGCGGCGGTGGTGTATTCTCACAGCACTATAAATTCTTGTGCTGCAGATTCAAAAATTTGAGGAGGGAAAGATTGAGAGAGTTAATGATGAGGATAAGATGGATTATGGAGGCGAATGAAGGTAAGGGCTCCTGTCCACGGGCAATGGTTCATTGTGTTTTCGACAGCAATAATCTGGCCGCGTGTAATGCAGTGAACGCTTCCATAGCGTTGCTATGGAAAGTGCAGCCCCGACGTCTACGAGAATCATAGCGATTCTCTGCTCGTGGGATTCTACTCACGGCATGCTGCGACTTCAAGCGATTCTCCGCTGTGAGCCCATAGACTCACCACAGAGAACTAACAGTTCTCTCCCCTGCTACCAGGCGGCAGCATATCGCTAGCAATATTCCGTCATGGCTGTGGACAAGGGGCCTAAAAGAGATTTCAGAAAGTGACCATCATGAACGGGTTACTGTTTTCAGTGACAATACATCAAGTCATGCTGAAAGCAGTAATGAAGAAGAAAGTGGTGATAATTTACTATCCATTACAGGTAGCTGGAAGGAAGTTTGTGATGGTGGTGGCAATTTTACACAAAGTGTTCGTCCAAAAACTGAGATAGAATATTTCAAGCTGTTTTTCCACTATGAACTTTTTGGAGAAATTGTGGCTGCGACAAATCTATACGCAGTTGAAAAAAAATCCAAAAAGGTGACTTCACTGCCAAAATACCCAATGTGGCACTCCTGAAAGGATGTTTCGCCTTTAGAAATAAAAGCGTTCTTTGGAGTCATACTGAGCATAGCTCTAAATATGAAACCACAATTAGTGGACTATTTTACCAATTCATGGCTAGACTGAACCCCATTCTTCAAGAAGGTTTTCTCCGGCCTCCGTTTTCTTCCAATTTTTTGGATGCTGTATTTAGTTCCTCCTGACGCTGCGCAAGGGAGTGTGCGTAACCAAGGGGGAAGTACGTCAGGGATTACATGGACAAGAAATGTAAAAAAACTGTATGTTCCTGGATGTTCTGTATGTTCATGGCTATAGATGGGAACATAGGCTTCAAAGAAAGGGTTTAATTCAAGTGCGACAATCCAAACAATCCTTCAAAACTACAATTTGTTTGTGCCTCTCATTCCAAGACAAGAGGACAGTGACAATGCAGAGTACAATCTATGGCCCTCAGTTGGTCACTGGTTATCAACCATTATTTTGGACTACACAAAGTTTCTGGGAGGAGTGGACAGAGCTGGCCAGAACTGTGGATGTACGGTTTTACCAGAAGATCCTACAAATGGTGGAACAAAAGTATTCTTCTGGCTGGTGGAAGTTGCAGTTGGGAACAGCTACACCCTGTACTCCATAGATAAGCAGGAGAAGGGCCAAAAAATGCTGACCCATCTTTCATACAGAAAAAAACTCATCAAACAGCTTGTGGGCAATGTGAGGAACACAAAGCCAAGAACGTTTGGGAGACCATCAACTTTGGAGGCTGTGGAATGACTAAATGGAAAGATGCATTTCCTCATGCAAAACGAAAACAAAAAAATCCAGCAAGGACTGTATGGTTTGCAGCAGAAGAGAGGAGGAAGGGGAGAAACCAGTTTCTACTGTGAGACTTGCAGTAGGAAGCCTGGACTTCATCCTGGAGAGTGCGTCAAAAAGTACCACTCTCAAAAAATATAAACCACAACAAAAACACACTTTATTTTTCCAAAAAATAGCAAATAAAAACATAAGTTCATTTTTAAGCCCCCTGCACACAGGTGGAAATTCTGCAGAGGGATTTCCCGCAGAATTTTCGCCCCTGCCCGCCTGCATAGGATTGCATTACAAAACTCAATCCTATGCAGACGACCGCGATTTGTCGGCTTAAAAAAAAAAACAAAAAAAAAAACCACACACGGAAAACAAATCGCGGCATTCTCTATTTCTGTGCGGATCTTGCAGAGGCCCATACAGAAATGTCACTCCCGGAGCCCAGGCTCTGCCCTGTGCCGGCTGGCAGCTGGCATGTCATAGAGCCGGAGCCGCGGGAGAAGGTGAGAGCCGCACTGGTCCCTGCAGGGGCGGGGGTCGAGTCCCGCTGCGAGAATTCTTGAAGGGGATCCAACCCGGCCGTCTGCAGGTAGCCTTATGTGCTTCAGTTGAGCAATTTCAAGTAATCCCCAACGATCTTTCCCACCCAAAATAAGTTCGAGCTGGGGAGGATGTGGGTGGCATGGAAACTGGATTAGAAAGGTTTAACCCCTTAAGGACCAGGCTGCGTTGTACCTTAAGGACCAGACACTTTAGGGATTTTACCCATGTGGCGGTTTTACTGCCCTATTTTGTTTCCTTTAGCTACCAAAATTATTTTTACTGCGTTTTTTTCTGTGACATATAGGGTGATTTTTCAAATATCTTTTCCACTGACTTTTTTTCCCCATCTTTTAGTTTTATTGGGGGTAAACAGCTAAAAAAAATGATTTTTTTAAACATTTATAGTTTTTTTTTTTATTTAGTACATTTATGCTAAAATAAAGTATGGGAACGGGTTCCTCTATTTGTTTCGTACATTTTGATATATAATATGTATGGTTTTGGTTTACAGGGTGCATACGGCGACGGTTTTTGTTGGCGTCGGCTTTGTGTTATTTTCTTTCTTATGTATATATTGTTGTTTTATTCTGCAATATTGTTCTATTTATGTATGCAATCATGTTTTTTTTACTATCCATGTCCCCCATGATGTCATATAAGACCTCTGGGGGACATTCATTTAGAATTTTCTTTTATTTGATACTTTCCCACTGTAGCTGCGGCATCCATAGGAGCCCCGTGTTACAGGGGAAAGCAACCCCTGCAGTGCCATTAGTCACTGGCAGAGCTGGCCAGGGTCTAGCTCTGCTGTAGCAGGGAATCCCGGTGGTCACATGACTCCCCCCCCCCCCTTCCCCCGGAGTGAAAGTTACACTGTACTTTAAGCTTGTTGAGCACTGTGTATTCGGGAAAGGAAAAGGCGGGAAGGGTTAAAAACCCCTCCTGCCTTCTCCTCCGGGTTATCAGCTGTTACTAACAGCTGACAACTCGTCCTGCCACTAATTGATTGCCGAGAGGCAGGGGGCTTAAAGCGCTGCCATAATTTCACTATTGCTGGTGCTTTAAGCCCAGGACCAGGCACCGTAAATTTACAGTGCCTGGTCCTTACTGAGTTAAAACAGGCCTTAAAACTATGACTGGAAAATATAAGCTAAAGCTAGTCTTCAGAAGGAACAAAGAAGTGCATGTGCAACCCATTCATGTGAGGACTGTTGGGACTCCTGTTCTTAGGATCGGGGGGTGGGTCCCAGCGATTGGCTGCAAATTTTGGTGTGGATCTACAGCAGATTTCACCTTTTCAATGTGTATTCAATTGAAAGGGTGAAATCTGCTGCAGATCTGCACCAAAATCTGCGACGTGTGAATGCACCCTTAATGTGTTAAGAGCCAAGGTAAACTTTGGCTGCATAGGTCTGTAACAGCACAGAAATAGTGATGCCCCACACAGTGCATCAACTTGGCAAAGCTATAAAGTAGCAATAAGGTGGAAGCTAAACGGAGAAAAACCATACATAGATCCAGCAAAGGTCTTCATTACACCACAGTGTTAGTGCAGTTAGGGCTCCTGTCCACGGGCGAATTTTCACTGAGTTCCCCGCGGCGGTAATCCGGCCGTGGGGAACGCAGTGAACGCTTTCCATAGCGTGGCTATGGAAAGTGCAGCCCCCCTATCCACGAGCGGAGAATCATAGGGATTCTCCGCTCGCGGCCAGGGGAAAAAAAACAAAAAAAACCCGCAGCATGCTGCGAATTGCAGCGATTCTCCGCGGTGAGCCTGTCAGATAGGCTCATCGCGGAAATCCGTCAGCTGGTGGCTCCGCCGCACTATATCACAGCGCCCATTGACAGGCAGCCTTAGTGCACGCACGTCAGCCTCCAGGGGCACTGATCATGTTTTTTTGGCGTGGCTGTACAACAGAATTACATTTATATATTTCTTGCTGCAAATGTACATAAGAATAAACTAATCAATGCAAAAAACAAAAACACACTAGTGTACCTCTAACCAGAAATGATCTGAATACAGTCTAGCTACAGTACCTGCAGATGTATATATCACCCTGCAGGTGTGACTGACCAGGAGCGTGCACTTCCCAAACCATGAAGAACAAAACAAAAAAAACAGCTACCCCTATTGTGATCCCACCACGCCCCGTCACTAGATCCGCTTCACCTGCGACACGGATGAGGGGGGGGTGGGGGGTGGGGGGGTAACATCTGTACATCTGCAAGGGGAACAAAGGAAACAAGCAGCGGCTCTGCTGGCTCAGCAGCATTAATACAATAAGCAGATCATTTGTAAGAAGGTTTGCTGAGGAAGGTAATATTTGGGAGTCAGAACAGGACAAAACTCGCTTGTAAAATAGAAAAAAACCTAAATACATGGGGGAGGGGCGGGGGAGATTATAGCAACCGCGCTTTACATAGAAGAGAGAAGTTGTGAGGACATTTCCTAGAACCAGACCACATATTGATAGTAGGGGTCATTCAGCACTTGTCGTCCGCTGCTCTGGCTTAAAAGGGCTGTCTAGGATTAGTGAAGCGCCATTTACAGGGGACAGTTCTCGCACGAAATTTGTTCTAACCCACAAATAGATGCGCAGCCATCGCGCACTATGCGTTTACAGCTCTTTACAACCGGCATGAAAATCATTGCTGGATCGCTGATCTTCATGCTGAGGGTAAATGCCCCCCATAGAATGGGAAGCCCGCAGTTATCTGCCTGTCTAAACGCTCTGCACAAGCGCCAATGACCCAGCGGTGAGGTCAGCGCTCGTGCAGTCGTCCTGTCTAAATGGGACATAGAAGGTCTGCAGCTTTTTTTTTGTCCTCCCAATCCGAAACAAATTCTTAGCTAATGTATAAAATATTGTCCCGTCCCCCTCCAATTACACAAATGACTGCTTTTTACATGATTAAATTAGTTGTCCAAATTTGTTTCTCTTTAATAAACTTTTTGCCAAGCAGAATGAAAGGCGTGTTCAATTTGTTGTACGAGTCGTTATGGATACGATACCAAATATGTGGGGTTTTAAGTTAAAAAATTAATACTAATAAGGAATAATTTCTACTAAGAGGGAAAAAAGCAACAAAAAAAAAAAAAAAGTACAAAAAACCCTTTAACACTCTATATGTCCTTGAAGGGGACCTGATCCATAGCACCTATGATTGCTATGATAAAGCGTTATGAATAGAGATGAGCGAACCTACTCGGCCACGCCCCTTTTTCGCCCGAGCGCCGCGATTTTCGAGTACTTCTGTACTCGGGCGAAAAGATTCGGGGGGCGCCGTGGGTGAGTGGGGGGTTGCAGCGGGGAATGGGGTGGGGGGGGGGGTGGGGGTGGGGGGAGAGGGAGAGAACGAGAGAGAGTGCTCCCCCCTGTTCCCCGCTGCTACCCCCCGCTCCGCCACGCCTCCCCGCCCCCCGAATCTTTTCACCCGAGTACGGAAGTACTCGAAATCGCGGTGCTCAATCGAGTAATTACTCGAAACGAGTATGTTCGCTCATCTCTAGTTATGAACAAGCAATGCCTTATCGCTTGTTATAGCAAAGCAGGACGCCTGTATCTGGCACCCTGTTGCCATGGTAACCCAACAGCACTCCGCGATCAGATCGCAGAAGTCCGATGACGTCACAGAGGGAGTGCTGTCCCAATGCACCCCAGCCTTTGCAGCAGAAAGCCGGCTAACGGTGACAGCCAGCTCCCGCTACAGGATAGCGCGGGATCTCTTCTGATCTTCTGCTATTCCCAGGGCGTAACTGTTGCGTTAAGTACCCCTCTGCCAGGGCATACAGTTACGCCGTGTGGCATTAAGGGGTTAATATAAGTCATCCATAGCAGACTGGTGGTGATAGGACACCCAGGACCCCTGTCAAGCAGCAGTTTGCAGGAGTCGCTGTGCACTGGAACTAAAACATATTGTGCAGTGGCCTGGAATAGTGCTCCAAGGTCAGTCCCATTCAGCTGAATGAAATTGAGCATGCAGTACCATTCACAGCCACTAAACAACATTTGGGGATGTGCCAGTTCTTATTCACAGTGGCTCCTGCAAACAACTGACCTGCAGTGGTCCCAGGTGTCAGACCCCCGCCAATCTGGTATGGCTGACCTATACTAAGGAAAGGTAATCAATAAAAATAAATCCTCTTAGAATACCCCTTAAAGGGCTATCCTGGGCACGGGCTAACATTTTAAAATCTAAAACGTGACCCTTCACCTAAAAAATACCTCCACTTCATCTGACATCTTGTCCACATTTGTTACTTCCTCCCCTGTCCATAGCCTCCAACATACTGTCAGCAGTGCATGATGGGAGGACAGGAGTGGAAGCACTGCACTGCATTGCTCATATGCAGTTCAGAGTGCCGGAAGGTCCGGTCTGTCTGCTTTAACAGCTCTCTGGCACTCTACGTAACAAGGAGGTTGTTGCTGGTAAGGTGTAGGACCTGTGAGCTGTGGGCGGAGCTACAGTGCTGGCCAGTAAACAAGCTCTATGCATGCTGGGAGTTGTAGGTAACGGTATGTTGCTGGCGTCACTGTAGAAGTGATGCATGTAAACTCGGAGGCAGATCACGGGACGAAGAAGAGGGTCCAGAGCGGCAGATAGAAGGTACAGGCTGCCGCTACTTAGCTGTATTTTTACAGCTCCTAGATTTCAGCATTTTCAGAATTTCCATTTTGTGCCCAGAGAACCCCTTTAAAAAAGTTATTAAAGATAGTATTAATTCAGTCACCTCCCTGTCAGAGCTGCTCCTTTTATTTCTAGCTTGTTGCACAGACTATGGTATTGGATATATGGGTCACATTCAGCTCTACAAATCAAAGTGTTTCAGGAACGTGATTTGCACACCTATTTGCACTGCCACGCAGGCCCTGCAGTAGGCATAAATTAGTTTTAACCAGTGGGCACTTTTAGGGTACGTCCATACTTAGCGGAAATGCTGTGGATCTCCTGCAGCAGAAAATTTGCATCAAAATCCACAGCATTTCCGCATTAAAAACATTGTCAAAATCCGCAACATTGGCGCAGAGCTGGACTCCGATTCAGCGGTAAATTCATAGCTAATTTCAGCCAGCACATAATGGCATCCCTTTCACCTCCGAATAAAGAGCGCTGACTGCTAGCACCAAGAGCACAGCGCACACCATCCCCCAGCAACCGCTACTGGGCGTCACTATCTTTTCCCCAGTGACAGGAAGCTCACTTACCCATCACGTTACCAGCAGCGGTGGAGCCCAGTAGTGATTGGCAGGTGACGATACTGAGCCATCGGTGTTCGAAGGTGAGGGAGTTCCATTATATGCGGCTGAAATGAGCTGCAGATCCGCAACAGAATCAGAGTCACAATCCGCAAAATTTGCCACGGAAAATCCACAGCACTTCTGATGATCTGTTCTCTTTCTGTAGCACACCCTCATAAGTAACAGCATCATCGAGGACGTTATAACTCTGTACTGATCAGTGTAGCTGTGATTTCAGGAGCAGTGAGACAGTAAATCGCTTACTATTAGCTGAAGCTACGTCTCTGTGCGAGTTTCTCTGCCCCAGTCTCCCTCCAGCAGCTCTCTCCCTCCATAGACCTTGAAGGGTAACATGAGCTGTCACACTGCTTCACTTCCTATAATCTATATCAGAGTCTGTTACTAGAGATGGATTTGACATGACAACAGCCAGTGGATAGCAGGTTAAAAGGAAGGCACAGCCCTAGTAGCCAGCATTTTCAGCAGAAAAACATAATTTTAGGTAAAGCAATCACATAAGCACATGTTGTTGTAAGTGCAGTGAACAATCAAGCAAAGTAACTTTTAATTAAAAAATAATGGCACGTACCTTCCTTCTCCTTCCCTGCAATTGGGACATGAACACGCAACCCTTCTTAATCGCTTCCCTGTCTGCACCTCTTGATCGGATGATGGTTGGGATTGTTGAAGCTGCACTTGTGTAATCTGGTCAGGACTGACGCCACCAATGGTTGCATTAGCAAGGCCGCCAACTGCAACAGTCATGGGTGCTATGGTAGCTTGCTGGACTTTCACGCCGTCTGCTCCTTGCTGTTGACCTGAAGAAGAAAAAAGGGGTTGTCCGTGGGATAGTGTTTTCTTACCAATTTATAGTCCACCTGAAAATCAGGTCTTATATTATTTATAACAACTTTTAGGGTCAGACCACACAGTCTGGCCTCTCTTACCCATCCATACCCCTGTGATGTGATCACAGGGTACCAATGGGTTGCTATGGCACCCGGAAACTTGACTATGATCTCCAGGCCTGCCAGCTATAGTGGCCTATGAGGCTCAGCCGCTGGCTTTATAATATACTGCAGTATAGTAGGGTATTAGTAGAATGATAAAATATGATGGTATTGTTGTGTTCGTAATGACCACAGAAAAAAAAAAAATAGTGCATTATTTATCCTGCACAGTAAAAGGTCATGGAAAAAAAATTATAGATAGATATACTTTATAAAGTATAAGTCATCCTGCACAATACAACCCCTTACACAGCACAGGTAACAAAAAAATAAAAATGTTTTGGCTCTTGGAAAGTGGCGAACAAAAAGCAAATCTTAAAAAAAAAAAAGAAAAAAAAAAAGGTTTTTAAAGTACAAAAATAGCAAAACAAAAAACACTTGGTATCGCCGGTATCATGCGGACCGAGAGAGGAATGTCTAACAGGATTTATTTTGCCCAGTGAACGCTGTAAAAGTGAAATCTAAAAAACAAAAATGGCAGAAATTTTTTTACTCCTTAATAAAATATGAATAAAAAGTTATTTGATACATTATATGTACCCAGAGGAACATATAACTGCGCCCCCAACTGGGCCCAGGTGCAACAGCACCCTCTGCACCCCCTATACGTACACCAGTATATGTACCCAAAAATGAGGCTATTAAAAAATAGAACTTGTCCCACAAAAAACTTATGGCCACGCTGACGGAAAAATATAGAGGTTATGCCTCTAGTAATGATGCACCTCCGCTGTTGCAGCGGGAGGCTGGCTATCACTGACAGCCGGCGCCTGCTGCCGGATAGCGCAAGATCGCTTATGACCTCACGCTATCCCCAGGACACAAGTTTACGCCCTGTTGCCGGAAGTACTCCGCTGCCAGGACGTAAACTTACGCCCTGGAGCGGGAAGGGGTTAAAAGAGATTTTTCAGGCAGCATCCACTGCAATGTACCAGAATCGGATCGGAAGTGCTCTCCGACCTCTATGTAGTGGTCAACGCTCTTAATTGCAGACACAGCTCTGACTGAAATCAATGAGCGCTGCTCTTGTAATTCTGAGCGCCGACCACTACTCAGGGGTTAGAGCAGCACTTTCACTCTGACCCCAGCGCATCATAGCGGGTGCTGCCTGGATGACCCCTTAAAGCGTAAACAGGCTTTACCGTATCGGTAAAATGCTGCAGGTCTTCCCACAGCTTTTTACTGATATTTGTAAATAGCGGGTCGGTCAGCAGAGACCACGCATGACTGCGCATGCCCCGTATTAAATGGACACGGTCAAGCGCAGTTTGAGCCATTTTCATTTATTCATTTTTTTAAATTCCCTGCTCTGTTTCATAGCGGGATTACATATGAAAACCCCGCCCCTTCCTGGATGTATGACGTACGGACAGCATTGCCTACGCATAGGACTCACGCTGCGTGGTGCCATCCATTTCTCGTGCGTGTCTATACGCAGTGTCTACATGCACATGTATTACTGAAAGTCCCTTAACTCCATTCATCGCATATCACATGACCATGCAACGCACGCGGTGAAAAAAAAAATGTCCGTGGACATGAGGCGTAAGGGGTTAAGCGCCGGATAGTCATCCCATGTAAAATTACCCTTAGTCCGCTGTCATACCGGCCGCTTCTTACTGCGATTAGCGCAGCCTCCAGAGAGCCACGCTAATCGCGGTTCAACACTCCTATTGATTTTTGAAAACCAAGCGATAATTTTCAAATCCAAGCAAAAAAAGGCTGCGCTGATAGCCGTACAGAATGGAAGAAGGTACCAAGACTAATTTCACACGGGTGAGTGTGATATCGGGCCATGAAGCTCGGCCCGATATCGCACTTGCCAACGTGCGATTACCCAGTGGATGTGAGGCATTTGTGTTAAAAGCGTCTCGCATCACTTTAGGGAAGGGCAGCTGACAGCAACAGCGGAGGATCTCCCATTATTTTCAATGAGTAAGCCTTGGATTGCACTCATGCCGTGCCGGCCCCATTGAGAACAATGCGTATCTCACGCACGCTGTCATGCGAAGTCTTCCTGGTTTCTTTTTACCTTTCCCACTCTGTCGCTTATACGTTGCATATAAATGCTGCACATACGCAATGTAATTTTATATGTACAGCGTGTATTACATCCCCAGTTAAGTATCACCCGTGATGTGTTCACGTGATCTCATGCACCAACTCCCATGCCTTGTGATACCTCTGTTTATTGGCACTTGGGGTAGAGACCTCAGGATTTCTGCACCAATCTCCAAAATCTTTTATTTTTTACCACAATTTGATTTAACCAGAGAAACGTGAAATCATGAAATCCCTCAGATTAAGGCTGGATTCAAACGAACGTATATCGGCTCGGTTTTCACGCCAAGCCAATATACGTCGTCTCTCTCTGCGGGAGGGGGGGGAGGGGGTGAGGCTGGAAGAGCCAGGAATAGTGCTCTGAACTCCCGCCTCCTCTCCGCCCCTCTGCACTATTTGCAATGGGGAGAGGCGGGATGGGGCGGTGCTAATTCGCGAAACTTAGCCCCGCCCCCATCCCACCTCCTTTCATTGCTAATAGTGCAGAGGGGCGGAGAGGGGGTGGAGAGGAGGCAGAGAGGGGTCGGGAGCTGAGTTCCTGCTCCTGGCTCTTCCATCCTCCCCCCTGCAGATGGGCGTGAAAACCGAGCCGATATACGGTCGTGTTAATCCAACTTAAGGCAGGGTTTACAAGAACGTATTTGCATTGAGTATCATGGATAATTAGCGTTTTTTTTTCAACGCATGCTGCTAGGAGACATGAGAAAAAAAATTGGGAAACGAAATAAAGCAAAACAGAACCACCCCCCTTTCCCCCCCAAAAAAAAACAAACAAACAGGAAGACAATGCAGGACAGCACGCATAAAATACGCTGTACACGCGCAGGCATACGCGAGTAAAAATGTGACAATATACAAGGATACACCATTCTATGTGCCGATAATATTTTTACACGGCGTACGGATGGAAGAGCCAGGAGCAGGAACTGAGCCCCGGCCCCCTCTCCGCCCCTCTGCACTATTTGCAATGAAAGGAGGTGGGACGGGGCAGGGCTAAGTTATGAGAATTAGCCCCGCCCCGTCCCGTCCCGCCTCTCCCCATTGCAAATAGTGCCAAGTGCGGAGAGGAGGCAGAGAGGGGGCGGGAGCTCAGTTCCTGCTCCTGGCTCTTCCATCCTTCCCCCCTCCTGCAGATGAGGACACCGTATATTGGCTCGGCGTGAAAACCGAGCCGACCTACGTTCGTGTGAATCCAGTCTCATGCGGACCAAGGGATTTTCGGGCTACGGTTTATGTTTTCGCTAACACGTCGCTCTTGTCTGTGTGACTGAATGAGAAAATGCTAATAAAGCTCAGGACTTGGTCGCGTCTTTTCTTCATGCAGATTGAGGGCCCATTTGCACGGCCGCAGGCGTTTTACGTGTGCCCTCCGGCGCTGTAAAAACGCCTGAATGGCAAACGGCCCGGCGCATATACGCCAAGGCCGCAATGCCGTGGGAGACAATCCTTCTCTCTGACGGTTTGCAATGGGAGGGGGCAGAGCTAAGCTCCCGACCCCTCCCCTTGTCTGCAGCCAGAAATGGGAGAGGGCAGAGCTAAGCTCCCCATCCTGCAATGGGGAGCTTATCTCACCCCTGCCATTGCAAACAGCGGCAAGGGGCGGAGAGGAAAAGAAAGGGGAGGGAGTTTAGCAGTCACGCTGCTAAACTCCCTCCTACCTCGCTTCTCCGGCAGCTAGCATAAGCTCCCGTGGGAATTTATGCAGCTGCCGCTGGCGGTGTAATTGCGCCCGTTCGATCGCTTTTACGCCGCGAAAATACGCACCTGTGCACTGATGCATTGTAAGCCAATACATCAGAGGGGCAGCGTATATCAGGCGGGCATGAAAACCCAGCTGATATACGCCCATGTGAATAAGCCCTTCCTGTATATTCTCGTACCTCTATTGAAGTCATGGGCAGAAACAAACAATACATCTACCTGAGGCTGGATTCAGACGAACGTATAGCGGCTCGGTTTTCACGCCCAGCCGATATATGTTGTCTCTCTCTGCGGGGGGGGGGGGGAGCCTGGAAGAGCCAGGAGCAATGCTCTGAGCTCCCGCCCCCTCTCTGCCCCTCTGCACTATTTGCAAAGAGGAGAGGCGGGATGGGGGCAGGGCTAATTCGGGAAACTTAGCCCTGCCCCCATCCCACCTCCTTTCATTGCAAATAGTGCAGAGGGGCAGGGAGGGGGTGGAGAGGAAGCAGAGAGGGGGCGGGAGTTCAGTTCCTGCTCCTAGCTCTTCCATCCTCCTCCCCCTGCAGACAAGGATATCGTATATCGGCTCGGCGTGAAAACCGAGCCGATATACGGTCGTCTGAATCCACCCTAACCTGCAGTGCTCTAGATGACACGCTGCGGATCAGTTTACGCATTTATTTGGAGCAGAGTGTGAATAATATTTTTTTAAAACCTCCCTCACTTTGCTGCTACTGTAAACGTAAGGATTTTCCGTGTAGACAGTTCGCACGGAAAATCCGCCCTGTGTAACCATAGCCTAAAACAGTAGCATGCAGCGTCTACATGGGACAACGTACTTTCATTCCGTTCTACAAGTATATAGAAATAACCACTGCAGATTGTAGGACTTCAGTCTGGCTTATTAACCCCTTCACATACCTCCAACACTTGTAATGGTGACCGGTACTCCCTGTACCTGGACTCCCGCCGCACCAAGGTTTGCAACGCTGACTGTCTGCAGATTAGGCACAGATGTAAAGTGGGCAGCGTTGAGCGTGATGGGTGTGCCGGCTACGGTCACCGGTGCGAGCTGTGCGATTGTCGTCCCGCTGCTGGTGGAGACGGGGGTTAAGGTTAGCTGCTGCTGTAAGCCCGTGTTCTGGACCTGTAAGTTCTGAAGGCTCTGAATATTCTGAACCTGCACGGTTTGCCAGCTGATCTGCCCGGAAGGGGTTAACGTGGGGGCCCTTATGAGGACCTGGGTTGGGCTTAGTGCTTGAAGCTGGACGTTCTGCAGCTGTTGCTGCTGCAGAGTTTGTATGGTCTGTCCTGACTGAAGCTGGAAGGACTGCTGCGGTATGGCTTGTATGATCTGCTGCTGTGGCTGCTGGATCTGGATCTGCTGCAGGACCGGCTGTCCTACTATTTGCACCTGCTGCAGAGAATTAGATTGTTCGGACACATTCTGGAGTCCGTTGGCCTGCAGCTGATTGCTGCTCTGGCTCTCCGCCTCTGTGACGGAGGATGGGGATTCCTCTGTGGCACGCTCACTGCTTGCTGCTGCGCCAGTGAACTGGCCTGTCTCAGCTGAGCTGACGAGTGTGTCGCTGCTAGTCAGTGTTGTAGACACAGTGGTGGTACAGGTGGAGGAGGTGGAAGAGGAGGGGGATTCGGGCATGGTACAGACGGAGGAAGTTGTGATGGGTGTGGATACCAGCTGATTTCCATTGGTAACTCCGCCATCTGTGGGCTGTACAATCTGTGCTGAACTTCCTCCGGCAGCTACACTGTTTATCACCGGCAAGGCTAGAGTCACTCCTCCGATGTTTATGGGTAGGGTTGTCACCACCTGCTGAGCACCAGGAATGGTCTGCAGCTGTAACGGGATGGACACTCCAGGACGGATCTGCACTGGAACAGTCTGATTTGCTAAGTTTTGCGCAATAATATTCCCAGACGTCGTTCTATTGCCAGCAGTGATAATGGCTTGATTATTTCCAGCAGGAATAAATTGTATTTGACCTTGTAAGTCTTGCAGCGCCGTGGCATTCCCAGGGCTGATCTGAATGTGCTGTCCTTCTACGGTCTGGATCTGCGGGATGACCTGGTACTGTACGTTTCCCCCCGGAGTCTGGACTTGGATAACCTGGAACTGTCCCGGCGCGGCGGCAGAAGTGCTTGGTTTGGATTTTGTAGGCGATGCATTCTCGCTGTTATTTGCTGAGGCCGCTATCGAGATTCCCTGTTGCGTTATGGCGCTTTCCTTTGTAACGGGCGGTGCGGCCGCCACGATCTGCCAAGCGCTACCCGCCAGCTGAGTGGTCACCAATTCCAGCTGCTGCGGTTGGTTCTGGAGCTGTACTAAGCCTTGGCTGGGATCGATGATGATCTGCTGCTGTCCAGCGCCTTGGTTTTCCCCTGTCGTTCCAATTTTACTGCAGGTCGCAGCTAGCAAAGCCAAAGGAGAAGGCTGCGAGTCCTAGGCAAAAAGAAAGGGGGAGGATTTAGAGACGGAAAGGGTGCGTTCCCATCTGACAGCCTGAACATCAGATCTGAGACAGGAAGCGGTCGCATTCTCAGAAATGTCTCCTCTCTAACGGTTTCTGCAAACTTGCTAGAGCAGGAAGCCGACGGCAGGCAAACATTAGCTGACTAAAGTAAACTCCTAACAAGAACCTGTTACCCGCTGATGATGTAAACGGTCAGAGCAACTAATTGAGGCGCATCTAAATGATCACCTTAAGTACATGGCCATAACTTCGCTACAGCTACTGCCCACAAAAAGCCTGCCCACGACCGCGCCATTTGTTTGTTTTTTTTAAGAGAATTGAAGGTTTTGGTTTTTTTTCTATTGCTCAGAGGTTATTTACTGATTAGGAAGAACATGGCTGCTCTCCTCCAAACACAGTGCCACACCTGCCCACAGTTTGTGAGTGGTATTGCAGCTAATCCTCATTCACTTCATGGACAGATGTGCTGTTTTTGGAGGAAAGTAGTCATGTTTTTTTTAATTCTGGAAACCCCTTTAACAATATGCTGCATCTCCCAACTCATTAATGTCCTCTACCAACCAATTAATTGACTTAAAGGTAACCTGCCACGTCCCCACACAACATACACCAAGTTATGGTGGCGTTAGGGAACATGACGGGGAGGCAGCTAATAGTAACATAACTTAGTTTATGGTGCTGTGGGGATGTGACCGGTTCCCTTTAATGGGATTGTCTGGTTACTGCACAGCATTCTTTCAATAACCCTCTCTGTAGTGAGCTGAGCAGTACTTGCCCCCAGGATTCAGCGCTGCAGCCCCGCTGTCTGTTACCGGAAAGATGGCAACCAATACGGCCAATCAGAGGCTGCAGCAGAACCGCACATTCTCCTGGCATCGGCACTAACATCCTGGGCGCCATGATGCCAGGAGAACTAGACGGGGCACTGCAGCAGTCACCTAACTTCCGGTGACATCAGCTGCCACAACAGATACCGGGACCCTGGAGGGGCTGCAGCGCTGGCTCCTGGCGGCAGAGGAGGGGCAAGTACTGCTCCGGTACAACAGTAAGCGTTATTGAAGGGTTGTTGTCCGGTACCCAGATGACCCTTTAACAGTCTGATCAAGTAGAAGCACCTGCTCTAGGTGGTCCACAATATCTGCAGTAGCCTTACAATGCTTTGTTCACTTGTAGCAGTCATATTGCATCATAGGCCACAGGGTTTTTTTAAAATAGCTTTTTGCACCATTATTTTTTTAATGTAGCAAAAATGCAAAATACGACCACAATGTGAGCAGAGCTGTATCTACTATCATACGGTGCCTCACTAAGAGCGCTCTGTGATTGGACATGGAATACTTCACATTGGAGTTTCTCAAATTCCACATTAGCCCAAAAGAAGAAAAAACGTTCATGAGCCTCTGTGTGAATAAGACACACAAAGCACCGCATGTGCTGATAGATTTAAATGGGTGGTGTATAGAGGGTCCATAAGACACCTGCGTGCGTTACTTGGAAAGCTCAGTTGTATGTTTAGTAGATCAGTGGGGGACATTTAGAAAAGCTTCTACTCCCAAATTTTGGCATAAAGTTGCAACTTTTTGCGCAAGCCCCTCTCTTGCGCAATACTGCGTTCTTTTAGCTTTTTGAGTGGCTTCAACACTTTTCGAAAAATTTTGCAGGGCTGTAGAGGAGGCACGGTCGCCCCACACTGACAGAATTAGGTATAATTTACACCAGAAAGTGGCGTACATTATACTATAAACGTATGTCAGGTTGGACTTGCCGAATGCCTCTATGTTGGGGCATGGCGGTGCTGGGATACACCTACTACAGGATGAGGCGTGTGCCAGGGGAAACTATACTAAGACCAGCGTTCGAAATGCCACTCTTAGTAAATTTCCCCTAATGTGTTTAAAAGGGGGCTGTTCGGGTCTGAACTATTGATGTCCAACCCTGAGGAGAAGTCATCCACTAGTTGATTGGCGGAGGTCCGTAGGCAGAGTCCCCCAACAATCGGCTATTCTCCTGACTGCTGTCAATGTGTACAAAGCTAGAAGTTGACATTCATACACATTGTGGTGACCCAGGTTGGTAATGCTGGCACAGCTCTTATAAAATTCATGTGCCTGCATAACCAATCTGAGCTGTTAGCTTCTGGCTCCGTACATAAAGACAGCAGGCCTGATATCAGCTGATCGCTGGAGGTCTGCAGCGGTGGAGCCCTGTCAATCAACTACTGATGACCCATCCTGAGGATAGGTTGTCAGCAGTTCAGGCCTGGACAACCCCTTTTAAACAATTACAATTTAAATCCGCGTCAAACCCTACAGTTGGATGTGGTTTTTGCTGCTGTGGATAAGCCACAGTGAATCCGCTACTTGTGGCCTTAACCATAAAGGGGTTGTCATCAACGGTTGATCGTTGGAGATCCATCGCTGGGGATTCCTGCCGATAACCTCAAAGTCAGACAGAGTTGAAAACAGCTAACGCTGTCCATACTGCAGCGGCCCGGTTGGTACTGTAGGTACGGCCGCCACTGAATTCAAAGAGAGTTGTGCCTGCAGTACCAAACAGTTCTGTTATAACATTGACAGCCCTACCTGCTGCCAGGGGATCCTGAGAGACGAACCCTCCGCGAACCAACTATTAGCATATCCCGAGGATAGGTCCTCAAATGATAAAAGTCAGGCAAATCTCTCTAAAGCGTCCCTCGCAGCATACGACCACCAGAGCTCCTATTGAGGCTTACAGCTACCCACTCACCCGCCTAATACCCAGTGAGTGGGCACACTAGTCCTAGAATTCAGAACAGTATCCAAGCAATCTAGTCGCTGGTCATCTTACAGTCATCTGGTGCCGTTGCGTCTCTCCATGCCCGATGTCACACCTGGCAGGATAGTATACCTGGAGGGACACTTCAAAAGGGTTTTCCCACTATAAAGAAAATGATTGGCTGTGCATGGCCTAAAATAACAGAGAATACTCACCTGTTTTCAGCCCACCGGGAAACAGCTGAGCGGCTTCGGCTCTGTATGTCTGAATTGTATGTGCTGTCCTTAATAGGTTGTAAGCCTGTGTGGTGCACTACATGTATCAATGGACTTGGCACCCTTTGTATGCCTTATCTATATGCATGTATAATACTGACCCCCCTCCAATATGTGGGAGGTGTATGAGGTTCACCAGTATCTTGCACTTGTGCATTGCTCCTCCATATGGCAATCTACCCTATCTGCTGGGCAGTGGAGTTTGTACCTGCCAGTACATAACTTTGTATTACCATGTAGGTAAGCAGTGAGTTTTATGTACGTCTGGCGGTAGTCAGGTGACCGCTATAGCTGATAAGTGGCTGCGGCATCACCGTCCTGAGCTCCTGGCATCATGGAGCCCAGAATGCGAGTTCGGATGCCAGGAGTTCAGACCGATTGGCTGAAGTGGTCACCTAACTTCTTCCGGACGTACATGCCAGTGGCCAGGGTCGCGCAGCTGTTTCCCAGAGACTGAAGACAGCTGAGTATTTTTTTTTTTCTTTATTAATTATTTTTATAGTGGGGAAACCTCTTTATTAAGTCATAAGGTACAGGCCTCGTATGCTGTGCAATCAATGCGTCTAAGTTTATAATCCGAGTTCTGTTGAATTTTGGACCCAAGCTGAGATATCCTAGACCGGTAGATTTGGAAGGGACCTCCAGGGTCATCGGGTCCCCCTACTCAATGCAGGATCACTAAATCAACCCAGACAGATGTCTGTGTGAGGACCCTTACTGCAGACAAGTACACTGGTCAGTACGTAGGTGAAGCAATGTCCTTGTGTTAAAGGGGTTGTGCAAGGTTATAAAGTCATCCCCTATGATCGGTGGAGGTCCAACTGCTGAGACCCTCACTGATCCTGAGAACGGAGGTCTGATCGCGAGTCCTCCGCTATGATTGGTGGAGGTCCAACTGCCGAAACCCTCATTGATCCTGGAGTTCTCCCCTATGATTGGTGGAGACCCAAATGCTGCAACCCTCATTGATCCCGGGTTCTCTCCTATGATCGGTGGAGGCCCAAATGCTGCAACCCTCATTGATCCCGGGTTCTCTCCTATGATCGGTGGAGGCCCAAATGCTGCAACCCTCATTGATCCTGAGTTCTCTCCTATGATTGGTGGAGGCCCAAATGTTGCAACCCTCATTGATCCTGAGTTTTCTCCTATGATCGGTGGAGGCCCAAATGTTGCAACCCTCATTGATCCTGAGTTTTCTCCTATGATCGGTGGAGGCCCAAATGTTGCAACCCTCATTGATCCTGAGTTTTCTCCTATGATCGGTGGAGGCCCAAATGCTGCAACCCTCATTGATCCTTAGTTCTCCCTTATGATTGGTGGAGGCCCAATTGCTGCAACCCTCATTGATCCTTAGTTCTCCCCTATGATTGGTGGAGGCCCAATTGCTGCAACCCTCATTGATCCTTAGTTCTTCCCTACGATTGGTGGAGGCCCAACTGCTGCAACGCTCATTGATCCCAAGTTCTTCCCTACGATTGGTGGAGGCCCAACTGCTGAAACCCTCATTGATCCTCAAAACAGAGGTCTGATCCCGAGTTCTCTCCCATGATCGGTGGAGGGCCAACTACTGCAACCTTCATTGTTCCCGAGCCCTCCTCTATGATCGGTGGAGGTCCAACTGCTGAAGCCCTCACTGATCCCGAGTCCTCCCCTATGATTGGTGGAGGTCCGAACTGCTGCAACCCTCCATTGCTCCTGAGTAAATGGAGCAGAAGTCGCACAGGCACGCCACCACTCGGTTCACTTCAACGGCAGTGCCGAGGACCCCCCTAACACTTGAACTTGGTAATCTCTGATGCTGTCATTGAAGTGAATGGAGTGGCGGTGTGCCAGTCACTCAGGGACCGACCCTATTCTCAAGATGGGTGGGGGGTCTCGGCAGTCAGACCCCAAGATGATTATGATAACTGTATGATGTGACAACCCCTTTATACGTGGAATAAAAAATAAAAACCACTATCCGTGAACCTTTAGGCTCCGATCCGTGAAACTTGCGCCAAGTTCCATACATCAGACCCAGAGCATCTTTTACCGTCGGCCCGATTACATTTTACGGTAATTTTTTTTACCTGCGAACCGGACCCCTTTCCTTTTTTCTTGCTTTCCGTCTCGTTGGCTTTGCCTCCTTCGCTGGCCATGTCTTCCTCCGTCTGATCTGTAAGATAACCAACACTGACATATGTCACCCGCTGGTGAATCCCCCGCCCCCCACCAAAAAAGTTGCACTAACGTTAATGCAATGTGACTTGGAGAAGGGTAAACCTGTGCAACGGTGGGTGGGGGGCAACCTGTCTGGTGAGACCCCACCCCCAGTGCAATATGTGTAGACACATGCTGGAGGAAGACCGAGCCCACGGCTGCTGGCACACCCCGCAGGGGGCTGGGGGTCCTGGCTGCAGGGGGGAGTTACCTACCGCTCATGCTGGATTAGAATGCCGGTACTTATTCGTGGCACTGATAATCAGGAGGAAGGGAAGAGGCTAGGGGATGGGACGGGGGTGGATAGAAAGGCCGGTCGCTGTGGCTGGGGGAGGCTGGATGCTGGAGGAGGAGGGATGGGGGCCTGGCTCTCTCCCTGTACGAATGGCGGCGGCGGTGGCTGGAGAAGGGGGCTGTGGCGTACAAGCTCCGTCTCTCCCCGCAGCCGGGGCCCCTGATTGACAGCCCCGGAGAGGGGCCGGCCGCACAGCCTCCCCCACCCTCCCCCTTCCATCCCGCCACGGGATCCATCCCTCTCCTCCTCCCTCCGGTGCTTACCGCACGTCCTCCTCCGTCCCCGCAGGGTGATGCCGGCTGTGGCGGGGATTATTCCGGGGGACCGACGAGCTACAATCTATATTTTATTATTTTCCAGCAGCTGCTGGCGGAGTCCCCTCCCCCGCTCCTCCTCCTCCCCACAGATAGAGGGAGCGGGGCGGTAATGGCGCAGGCTGTGCCCTCCCCCTCTCCCCACTGCTGGCACAGCCGAGGGAGGGAGGGCCTTAACCATCTCCTGGCCGTGCACGGGAGCAGTTGCCCATAGCAACCAATCAGCGTACAGCTTTCATGTCTCCAGGGAAGGTTAGGAAATGAGAGAAGGGATTGGATTGGTTGCTAGGAGCAACAGCTGCTCTTTATGGCTGGGCTACTTCTTAGACACCAGGCCTCTACAGATTAAACGCTGTGTTTACACACATGATATCCGCCTGAGAAACGCTCTGTAGTTTTTGCCTAGCGTCGCTGAGCACGCTGTTTTCACAAGCATGTATTTTTAATAGAATTTTTAAAAAAAAAAATCACATTGCGTGGATACGAAAGTGCGATGCGTTTTTTTTTTTTGCGCCGTGTGATTTGCATGTTTCACACACGTGAAAATCACAAATCCATAGACGTGAGGTGATGCAAAAATGCATCCAGAATATGTGATAGCGGTCCGCGTTTAGGAAAAGGAGTAACTTGCTGATCGGTGCGGTTCTCACTGCTGAGCCCCCCCCCCCCCCCCCCCCAGTGATCTTAGAATGGGGGTCCTGTGTCCCCCTCTGCCTGTCACTGTGGGGTTGCTTCCACCCACAGTGACGTCAGAATGAATGGAGTGCTGGCAAGTGCGGTCGGCGCTCCATTCATTTTAATGGAGCTGCTGGAAGTACCCAAGCACTTGCCACCAGGCCGGCTCTGCAGTCACTGCAGGGTGGGGGGCATTAAGCTTGCAATGAGCCAGACATAGGACCCTCATTCTCAGGATCGACAGAGCCCTCCCCCTGTTCTGTGCGTAGGTGATAACACGGATCCTGGTACAACCCTTTAAATGTTGTATACACTGAAGGGGTTTACCGCGACTAAATTATTGCTGACCTGTCCTCAGGATAGGTCACCAATAGTTGATCGGCGGGGGTCCGCCTGTTGGGATTCTCGGCGATCTGGCTGATTGAAGAGACGGCGGCCTCTTCGCATGTCTGTGATGTGACTTTCATCAGTCACATTGCCTATGAACTGCTATATAATGTACGGCTCTGTGCCTGGTATGAACTGAAATGATGGCAGTCAGCTGATCGGTGGGGATTCCAAGTGGCGGACTCCTGCCCATTAACCACCTGTCCTGTCCCCACTGAGGTTCACCGTCTAGGATCCCTATATCCGAACCTCACTATGACCTATTTTGTCGGAAGCTAATTAACCTATCTGTATATTTTTGCAGTGTGGGAGGAAATCAGCAAGCCTGAAGGAAACCCTTGCCGAATATACCAACTCCATGCAGATGTTGCTCTTGGTCAGATTTGCACCCACAACTCTGGTGTTGTAGGACAACCATGCTAACCACTGAGGTGCCGCCTAAGCAAAAACCAATCATGGCATGGAAAAGTCAGATCTGATCTGTGAGGTCAGACTGTTGGGATGCCCACCGTGCTAGTGGGACTATAAAGTTGGGTCACGGATCATGCTGTGACTCTGGCCATGCTTGCATGACCACCATCACCATTCATGGCATGTTTTGGCAATATGCCTCTGGTGAGCAAGCCACTGTAGTATGGACAACTGAGTAATCTTGTAGATATGATAGCTTTTAATGGCTTACAAAAAGACATGATGTTACAGCGAGCTTTCCAACCTACTTGGGGTTCTTCTTCAGGCACATTCACAGTATATCGGTCATTGTTACGTGAGCCTCTATACATACTAATACAACGCTACAAGTCTCGGAACATACTCTGACTTGTCCTTGCATATGGACATGGCTGCAGGTTTGAGCAGTCGGGTCAGTGTGACCTACACTTCTGCTCAGGGAGCCATCTTCCATACGTAGAACTACAGTCATTAGCCGATGCCACCCCCAGCTATAGTGGCGTTTTAACCATCAAGTGACAAACATGACTTCTGCTGTGTGCTGACGTCACAGGAGTTCTAGCTGGGAATTGGCTGGCATGATGACTTCGCACTGTATGCCGGGAGTTGTAGTTCCATGGACTGACGCAGGTCTCTTCCTTCCCTAGGCTTGTAGACAGAGTCAGGTTTGGCAGGCGGGACTGAGGTGTGGATTGTCTTCTCTGGGAGGGTCAGCTGTCAGCAGTGGGAGTAGGGCTGCTCCAGGGGGTGGTAGAAGAGGGAGTTGATCTTCTCAATGTCCTCCCTTTCCTCGTGTAACCTCGGACACTGATAAACATCCCCATGTGTCAGTTGCAGCCTGAAGACACCTGGGCTGCTGCATCCATGTGCGGAGCGACGGTTTCCCTGGCTCACAGGCCTCACAGTCCGCAGCGTAATGTGGCATCATGGCCGGTGTTAGTTCTGTATATTGAGCAGACCATAAAAGGAACACTTTATCCATGTTGCATTTTTTTTTCATGTCATTGCAACATAATTTCAGATTTCACAAACTGAGCGATTCGTTGTTGCTGTGTGATTTCAGAATGCGCCTGATGGTGGATTATTCTGATTGGAAAAATGTAGATTTTTTTAATACAAGGTTGATAAAATTATGCATTTTGAAGAGAAATTAGAGTACCGGATTGAATACCTTCGAGCAGGGCCCTTTCTACTAAGGATGGCTTCATACGAGCGTATTTGTGCGCGAACTACACAAAGAATAGAACTTGCTTATTTCAGTGGGTTGGTTCACATGTGCGTATTTTCATGCGTATTTCGGTCATGCAAAGAAAAACGCATTTTCGCATCCAAAGTCCTTATAGAAGTCAATGGGATGCGCAAATACCCTAGGAGGTGCGTGAGAAACTGTTTAAAAAAAGGGAAAGAAACTCATAAGGCCGGGTTCACATGGCCGTAAGCGTAAAACGCTTCAGGGGTCCCTGAAGCCGGATGTGACCCTGCGTACTGATGCATATGACGGCAAAATTGTACGGCACATTATTGCGTACTCGTGCACGCTGTCATGCTTAGTTTTTTTTTGCTTATATTTCCCGCACCATTACTTAGCAATGATGCGTATACCCGGCGCCCATGCGCAATGTAATTTGCGTATGAGCAAGAGTATATATGCGCCCATAGAGAAGAATGGACTCTATCTTCCGTAAATATGTAGATTTATGTAGAATATGTTTGCATTCTTTTTTGTGCTTGCATATTACGCAAATCCAACACTCTAATGTGGACAAAACTACATAGGGCCTGATGTCCACGGCATAAATAGAATTTTTTAAAAATGCGCGGGTCTCCCACACGTGCGATTTGCGCCCATAAAGAATCATTGGGCACCCGCAGGTAATTAAATATCTGCAGATGTCATTTTTCCCCAGTGTGCGGACCACACGTGCGGGAAAACAACCACAGCATACTCCATTTTTGTGCGGTTTTCCCGCACGGACGGCTCCCGCGGGTTCTATTGAAGCCAATAGAAACCGTCTGGATCCATGGTAGAGACGCAGCTGTCACTGTGTCTGTGCCGCGGGAAAGCAGGACTTAAAAAAAAAAAAGAAAGTGTGCACCTGGCATGCGCGTGGCACGCTGCTGACGTGCGGCGCACATCCGCCAGGCAGAAGAGACAAGATCCGTCCGCGACGGAGGGGAGACCCGCAGCGTCCGGACAGGTAAGTGTAATCTATTTCTTGGCCTCATGTTTGCGGGCCAGGAGGGACCCGCTGCAGGATTCTGCATGGGAAATCTGTGCGGGCCTGAATTTCCCCGTGGGCAGGAGGCATAAGACAATGCAATTGATTGCTTGCAAGTTACTGCATATCACATGGGTATACATAGCCTGTGTGATACACAGTTTAGATATGGTCGTGTATATTAGCCCTTAGACTAATTAGCCATTTTAATCGGTGCATCTTTGTTTGCTGCACACAAATGAACATGCCTTGTGGGCGCAAAAAGTGCAGTAAAATAGTGCGCAAAACAAGCATAGTTCATTTTGGAGATATCCAACACTCAGGCACAAGCAAAGTCATGTATGCTTGTGTGAAATGGCCTTATGTTGATCTTGTAACATTGTACCTAGTTGTAATTGTATATCACTATAGCTTGTAATGTATTGTACAGCGCTGTGGACAATGCTGGCGCTTCATAAATGATTATTATTCACTATCGCAATATACAAATACAATCAGTAGTCAATAAAAATGCTTAAATAAAGCCATATTTACACGCCCAAAAATCTTGGGTGCAACTCGCATCCTACAGCACGCTAATGGCCCATCCTATTGAGGTGCTAATGGAGCCAGGGGGTGCTAGTGGAATCAAGAATAGACTTTGATTCAATCCATTCTAACCAGAACACGGCAATCCAATTTCTGGTTATACTGACCCTACATTTACTAAAAGTTTGTCATAAATATTAGAATATTCTCTTTATCTTTAGTGCTATTATGCACGATACGTAGGTGTCAGGTTGTTATTCTGTCCTATGCTAGTTGCTTGACTCTGAGCTGGCATGCCCCAGCCAAGGATATTCCCCTAGGGGATGCTCACTATGACCTCACAACTCTTCTACCTATAGGGGCCCGGTGCAGCCTTGTGGCTCCGTATAGAGGCATCTCACGATTCCTTCAGTTTCTGTTTTTATGTGTATGTCTATTATTTGGGTATCCGTCTTGACAAGTACAGTAAGCGGGCATACCCACTGGCGTAACTGCAGGGGATGCAGTTGCACTCGGCCCCAGGAGCCTTAGGGGGCCCATAAGGCCTCTCTTCTCCATATAGAGAGCCCAGTACTATGAACAAAGCATTATAGTTGGGGGCCCTGTTAAAGATTTTGCTTTAGGGCACAGAAGCTTCAAGGGCATACCCATATGTTGTAGAATATTCTAGGGTGTCCCTCTTACTTAGTACCTAATTTCATCTATGCAGATACTTACCGTATATACTCGAGTATAATCCGACCCGAATATAAGCCAAGGCACCTAAGTTTACCACAAAGATTGGCTCGAGTATAAGCCTAGGGTGGGCTTATACAAGGGGACTTCCCACGAGGAGTAAAGAATCCCCTGTTACAGCTGTGACAACTGTGGCAGTGGATCGCGAAGCTCTCGCATTGCTTTCAATTGGGGCCGCGGCTGCTGCTGACGGCCCCATTGAAAGCAATGGTCTGCCGGCAACTCCTGCAGTGATTTTCAAGAAAGGGTTATAAATATAAGCCCTTCCCTGAAAATCATCAACAGCTGTAGTAAAATAAACAGAAAAAAAAAATATATATATATACACTCACCTGTTCACTGCTGCTGGGCTCAGCGCGTCTAGCTGATTATCATCCTGGCACTGTAATGAAGTTACCTGTGATTGGTCACAGCGCTCAGCCAATCACAGGCAGCGCTCGGCAATTCAATGAATGGCCAAGCGCTGCCTGTGATTGGCTGAGCGCTCAGCAAATCAGACGCAGCCCTTTCAGCAGGCGGGATTTAAAATCCCCACCTGCTGAAACAACTTCATTACAGTGACGGGACCCAAGCGGCTAAACACTACTGCTCTTTCCCTACAGGCTCTGGTAGCTTCCTTAAGCAGTTTGCTGCCTGCAACTCTTGCTCAGTATGTCTTCGAAGTGGTGAACAGCAGGAAACCTGCAGAGGAGTCAGGCTATACAGTGCATGGAGCCACATAGCCCAACTGAAGGACAGGGGAGTGGAAGCAGTAGTGGTTCAGGGTGGGCTAGAATAGCACAGCTACAGTGGTGAAAAGGGCTTTGGGGGCTCCTAGCTTAAGGGCTTGGTCATAATTGCAACGCCTATAGTTATGCCACTGCCCCCTATGGAGTGGTGGTGGAGCATGTGCACTGTCACTCCATTCATCTCTTTAGGACTTTTGAAGCAGAGTGCAGCGTTCAGCTGTTTCCCGCAGGTCTATAGAAATGAATAGAGTGGTAGTGCATATGCTTGACCATTGCTTCATTCATATGGGAACAAATGAAACCCCATTCTTATGTTCTCTGGGAATGCTAGTGGCCAGACACCAACTAATCCACTGTGGATGGGGGATAAGTTTATATCTTGGAACAATCCCTTTAAGCACTATAAAATATGTTCATTTATACACTGTATTGCAGTTTTATTTAGGATCTTATTGCATCGTCCCGTAGGGTAACTCTGGACACAGGGCATACGTTGAGGAGCTGGGAGGGTAAAGTGGACACTTGTCACGGTGGCACATACCAGGCTCCCTCCCGGAGGACACACGCAGCCTCGGCCAGAGCAGCGCTGGGCCTCTTCTGGACACCACTAGGAGAGGGATAGCCAATAAACATGGAAACAGGATATAAGGTTGTCACGGGTGACACCACTGTTCTGTTACCCACCGGAATGACCCTTGGCGGTAAATAAAGGAGCAGCAGACAGCATTACAGTACCTCAGGTCCCTGGGAACGGTCAGGGCCTTGCAAAACTTTACTTGCAGAAAACTTGGCACAAGGCACAAATAGCAAAAAATGGCTGTGAAGGGAAAGCAGCAGATTTGAGGTCAGGGAGGAAACACAGGATGACACTGGTCCTGCAGTTTCAGTTATCTGACAGGAACCACTCCTGGCGGGGAAACTCTCCAGAGGACGATAGAGGTAGAGTCACTGCACAGACACTCATGTAGGTCTGTACGGTGATCTCAACCATTTCTGGACACGCTCAATCTCTCTCTGTCTCTCTCTCTGTCTCTTACTCCTCTTGCTCTCCTCGACAGTTTCTGGCATATGAACCCTCAGGAACCGCTCCTCTTCTTCCATACTACATCACATGAGGGTTGAAGGTACCCCCATGTGGCTGGCACTCTGAAGACTCAGGAACCCAGAAGATGATGGAAAACAGACTCAAAACACTCATACTTATAGATTACATAAATCACGTGACTAGACAA
The DNA here is from genome assembly GCF_035609145.1 of Eleutherodactylus coqui. Taxonomy (NCBI): domain Eukaryota; kingdom Metazoa; phylum Chordata; class Amphibia; order Anura; family Eleutherodactylidae; genus Eleutherodactylus; species Eleutherodactylus coqui. The sequence continues at coordinate 69,705,853 of NC_089848.1, read as the reverse complement.
ATATCGATACATTGCAGACATCTCCCAGTTTCATGCAAACATTAAAGGAGATGTCCCGAGGCAGCAAGTGGGTCTATACACTTCTGTATGGCCATAATAATGCACTTTGTAATGTACATTGTGCATTAATTATGAGCCATACAGAAGTTATAAAAAGTTTTATACTTACCTGCTCCGTTGCTAGCGTCCTCGTCTCCATGGTGCCGACTAATTTTCGCCCTCCGATGGCCAAATTAGCCGCGCTTGCGCAGTCCGGGTCTTCTCCTCTTCTCTATGGGGCTCCGTGTAGCTCCGTGTAGCTCCGCCCCGTCACGTGCCGATTCCAGCCAATCAGGAGGCTGGAATCGGCAATGGACCGCACAGAAGCCCTGCGGTCCATGAAGACAGAGGATCCCGGCGGCCATCTTCAGCAGGTGAGTATGAAGACGCCGGACCGCCGGGATTCAGGTAAGCGCTGTGCGGGTGGTTTTTTTAACCCCTGCATCGGGGTTGTCTCGCGCCGAACGGGGGGGGGGTTTAAAAAAAAAAAAACCCGTTTCGGCGCGGGACATCTCCTTTAACTTCTCACTTGCTGCAGCTGTGCAATAAACATAACAAGATGACTAGACAACTTTGCACAGCACGTCTCCAAAAGACATGATATGTATGATGTTTATGGAGTAGCCAGCAACATAGATTTCTGCCCAGTACATAATGGTAAGTCATATTGGGAAAATACATAGGTCAATATTCAAGCCAAGGCAGTGCCTGGTGTTGCAGAGAACAGCATATATGGGGTATTTTCACACATAATAGAAATGCTGCAGATTTTCCACCGGAAAATTTCACTGCTAAATCTGCAATACTTCCACAATGAAAACCCAGTCAAAATCTGCACCATTGGTGTGGATTTTGACTCAAAATCAGCTGCTGATTTGCAACTGATTTCGGTATACCACACTTGTCAACTCGCAATCAGCAACCACTCACAACAGCGCACAGAGCATCCATCACCTGGAAACAGCAACTAAGCGCTGAGGCTGCTGGTCAGGTAAGAAGCCCACTTCCGTATCATTATTATCTTCCTCTGCTTGCATTTCCTTGTATCCCATGAAGGTGTTCATGACCTCTGTCCACATTACTCTTGTAGGGGCGACATTGGTGCACCATAGTCTAGGAATGATTAATATAGCTGCAAGAACAAAGAAACGGAGGAACCCTTTTTTTGATACTTAGGATAAAACTACAGAAGCTCTATGGATAGGATTATACAATGTCATAATATCTCTCAAACGAGCGCCCATTGAAGGGCATGCCCATCAAATATGCAACATATTGCCTGTTTCTCCAGAGCATCTCCAACTTATAGGGAATATCTGATTGTATTTTTTTGTAATTTCTCAGGTGTTCTATACCACTGAGTCAATATTTTGTAGTTTAGTTCCTGGATCTTACATGGCCCCACCACTTTGTGTGTTAAGATAAAGGCCTTATGCCAAAGTTCTGGAGAAAAAAATTTGCCCAGTTCCCTCTCCCAAGCACTGATAAAACCAGGGCATGTCTTCTCCTTCATCAGCATTTGGTAGAACACGGATATTGCATGTCTAGAGGCTCTGCAGAGATACATAATTCCTCAAATGGGGTAGGTCGTCGAGAAAAATTCACCATAGGTGTCAAGGAACTCGAAAACCCCGCAATTGAAAATTTTGTATCCATGCTCCAACAGGAACTCTAGACTCCCTACAAATTTCTGACAATGATTTTTATTCCCACTGGGTCAACATGTATAGGGGTAGGTGTACTTAGAAGAGAGAAGGAGGGTACTGTGGCCTTGAATTGGGGATAACCCACTAGAGGTGTAAGGGGGGCCTGGAGAAGAGCTTAAATCACATTGAGTGGCAAACCCATCCCAGATCTCCATTAACTGTGGTGGGCACAATGTAGAAGTATCTCTTAGGTAACGTTTAGGAATCCAAAACATTGCCTGAGTCAACTTGGATTCCATTTCATACTCAAGCCTCCAGAAGACTTCTGACATGTGATAAGACTATGTTTCAATCATGGTTTGTGGCCCTTCCATGCATATTTATTGATTATTCTGTGCGTTGTGTGTACCTAGGCACCCCACTAGTACCGTAACAATTAGACATAAATGGTTCAAAACTAGGGAGGAAATCTGTACTGGGTCCACTGGCAGAATGCTCCCCAAGTATTTTATTGAGGAATGTCGCCATCTAAAGGAAAACTCTTTTACTAAAATTTACACCTCACTCTGCGACCACATGATATTCAAAATTTCTGACCTCTAAAGGCTCACCTTGAAGTTACTGATGCCTCCAAACTATTGGAACTCTTGGAGTATCACTGGTAGTCCAACTCTTGGACAGGATAGATATAAAAATAAGTTGTCTACAAAAGGCGACATCTTCTGTTTAGTTGGACTCACCATAGCACTCCTTATAGATTCAAATTTCCGAATTGCACTAGCCAGAGACTCCATGACAAAATGTATAGAAATCCCTATCGTGTACCATTTTGAATATGAAACAAGTCTGTCAGGGAGCTATTAACATGTACTCAAAATGTGGGTCTGTTGTATAACGCCAGTATTCACCCCCTAGTCCAAAGGGCCTCCAAGAACTTGCAACATACTCTGTCAAATGCCTTTTCCATGTCCACCTACAGGAAACAAAGAAGGGCTCACGAACAGCAAGCTCAAGTAATTAAAGACACTGACTTGATAGTGCTGTCCCTGGCCTCTCACCCAAAGACAAACCCACTTGTTCTTTGTGTATCAGATCTGGCACTAGAGACTGCATCTGCGTCGCCAACATCTTAAATAATTACAAATCAAAATTAATGAGTGATATAGGCTGTTACCATGCAGCGCGGCACGGGGTCCTGTGGTCGGCGCGCGTCGCTCCGGCGGCCTGGAGCCCTGTGTCGGGGTTATCCCAGCGGCTTGGTGCGGCCGGTGGGCGGCGGCGTGGGCGTGTCCGCCTGTAGGGTGCCGCCCGCACTCCTCCATTCTTTTTATACAGCAGTGGGTGGAGTTGCCTCCTCCCACTCTCCGCCCCTGGGCGGAACCTTGTGGTTAAAAGACTGGCAGTGAATTGAGCTCACTGCCAGTTATTGGTTCTGCTTGCACCTAGCCAGTCTGTCTGCGGTTTCCTCAGCCAGTCCCTAGTTGCCGGTCAGCTCCCTCTGGTTCCCTTTTGTTCTGTCTGCTCTTGTCGGTTCTGTTAGCCTCTAGTTTAGTCTGGCCCAGTCAGCACTAGTTGCTATCCAGTATCCTGTCAGTTTGCCTGTGAGCTCCATCTCCAGCTTTGTAGTTTTGTTGGTCGGTTCCATCTGCCTCCCCTGTCGGCACTCTGTTCCCCCCATTAGGTAGCTTGCTTCTTGTCAGTCGCCAGGTCCCTAGCCAGGGCAGGGACCGCCGTCCAGTTGTCCGCCTGGGGTTAGCTAGGGCCGAGGCAAGTAGGCAGGGACAGTGGGGTGCGGGAAGATCAGGGCACCCCATCTGGCGCTCGGGGGGCAGAGTGCCGTAACATAGGCCTAAAGTTGCTGCAGACAGAGGCGTCCTTACCTGGCTTCATAATGACAACTATATGAGCCTGTAGGGCCTGTGATGGAAAAGTGCTTCCACGCAACATTACATTAAAAGATCAAAGGATGAAAAGTGAAATGTAGAACCTAGGTGAGAAACTATTTGGGCCTAGACTTTTACCCAATTTTAGTTCTTTAATTATTTCTATAAATCCAGACCACATAGCCTGTGAATTCACCGTATCTATTGACTTAGGGGCGTGTTTCTCCAAATAGGCCTCAATACCTCCCCCTCCCAAAGGTCCACTTTCCCCTGGCTCCTCTCTTTTATATTATAAAGCTTTTCGTAAAATGCTCAAAACTTGTCAAGGATATCTGCAGTGGAGAGAACCACTCCACCAATGTCTAAATTGTATCTTAGGCACATGTGTTTGGAGCGATCTCTGATGTAAACTTCTAGCCGACCATCGTCCACATTTATCCCTATATTCAAATAGATCTCTCTGGACTTTATCTCAGAACCCTAACAAGCGCTAATTGAAAATGGATAGAATCTGTTGCTCTGTTAAAGGGGTTGTCCCGAGAAAGCAAGTGGGGGTAAGCACTTCTGTATGGCCATATTAATGCACTTTGTAATATACATCGTGCATTAAATATGAGCCATACAGAAGTTATTCACTTACCTGCTCCGTTGCTGGCGTCCCCGTCTCCATGGTGCCGTCTAATTTCAGCGTCTAATCTCCCGATTAGACGCGCTTGCGCAGAAGGGTCTTCTCCCTTCTCTTGGGTCTCGGCACGAGCGGCGTTCTGGCTCCGCCCCCTTCTACGCGTCATCGCGTAGCTCCGCCCCATCACGTGTGCCGATTCCAGCCAATCAGGAGGCTGGAATCGGCAATGGACTGCACAGAGCCCACGGTGCACCATGGGAGAAGACCCGCGGTGCATCGTGGGTGAAGATCCCGGCGGCCATCTTGGTAAGGTAAGTAAGAAGTCGCCGCAGAGCGAGGATTCGGGTAAGTACTAAACTTTTTTTTTTTTTAACCCATCCCTTGTGTTTGTCTCGCGCCGAACGGGGGGCCTATTGAAAAAAAAAAAGCCGTTTCGGCGCGGGACAACCCCTTTAAGGGAGGATAGCTCTGCACTCAATGTGTCCAAAGGACTCTCCTTATTGGAAGTCTGTTTATTGTTCAATTTAGCAAGCAGGTTCTTCAATTTAAATGATCTCTCTTTTTTAAGTCTAGAACCATGGGATAGAAATATTCCGCTTATAACACATTTCAGAGCTTCCTGTTAGATAGGGCCCCTGGAGTCGTTGCTCTGGTGGTTATCGATAAACTCTACTATGGCCTTTCTAACATCTTTTACAAATTGTGGGTCATTAAGAAGGTTCATCATTCAGGCACCATTTATTAACTTTTGGAATTCTGTTCAGGCCACTGAATTCACCATAAATGGGGCATGGTCTGACAAGAGGGAAGAACCTGTAGAGCACTGTGGGTACATGTCTAAAAGCCAGTAAGAAACAAAAAGATGGTCCAGATGACTAAATATTATGCACCAGGAAGTGAAAACTGTAGTCATTGACACCTGGGTGAAGAAGCATCCATAAGTCTACCATATGCAGAGCTCCCAAATCTCTTACCAATGTACGTGTGGCTGACAGGGGTACAGAGGACCTACCTGAGGATGTGTCCACTGTTGGGTCAAATACCATATTGAAGTCTGCTCCAAAAATGATGTTGGAGCCATCCACAATTTCCGCAAGATCCTGCAGGAGCTTTTTGTCAAAGGAAATATGGTCCTGGTTAGGGAAATAAACACCTCACTCATTACTGAAATTTTTGCAAACTGAAATCTGCCAGCTGGGTCTATCTTGATTGAAAAGCCTTGCAGAAGGCTATTGAAAACTCCACACGTTATTTTACAGAGACGTGGGCCATGCAGCCAGGAGGTATAGTAGCTGGAGGTGTACCTAGGGATGCAGTCTGCTTTAAAATGAGTCTCCTGAAACATGGTCACCATGATCTTTCTTTTTTGTGTAAGTGATACAGAATTTGGCTTCTCTTCGGCATCTTTTCTCTGAGACATTGAGGTCCTTGGCATTATAGGTGCTAAAAGTCACATTAGACATATTGACAAAATAATAGATGATAAGCAAGATACAGATCATTAGTACCAAGACCTGATACTCCACTATGGGTTAGAAAGTGAAAAGGGAAAGGGGAAGGGTAAAATAAGAAAGACTAAGCACAGCCTTTAAGCCCTGCGGAGTTAACAGGGAACTCAAATTAGAATATGTTTTTTTTTTCTATTTTGGGCCGAGTTGTATTTTTTAATGGTACAACTTTGGGGTACATATAATATATTGTATAACTTTTATAACATTTTGGGGAGGGCACAGATGGAAATCCACCCCCCCCTCCTGAAATTTCGCCATTGTTTTTGTATTTTGTTTTAGCAGCATTCACCATTTTTTATAAAAATAAAATAAACTTTCTTATCTGGATTAGCATGCTTACTGCGATACCAAGTGTGATAAGTTCTTTCAGGGGTGGGGCAGCAAAGACACACTGGATTCAAAGATCAATAAAACTTACTCTCAGTTTTATTTCGGATCAACTCCAAACAACGCAAAACAGCAAATGTCCTTTCAAACAGTAGTAAGTGCACCGCGCAGGGTGCTCAGGTCTATGCAGTAAGCTGCTGCTTCCTCCTCAGCCTGATAGACACGGACTCCCTGGGAGCTGCAGCTTTTTAAGCCCCAGTGACGATGTCAGTGCCTGCAGCTGAGGTTCCTGAGAACCAGGGTGAAGTTGTGGACTGGAGCGCCACCCTGTCCAGACTAAAAGAAGATAAAGATGGATAGCGCTCCAAGAAATGGATAAGACGTGGTTGTCAAAAAATACAGAGAATATACGTAAATAAATATGGGGCAATCGTGTGCAGAAGGTAACTCACCCCGTGACGCCGGGCCCGTCTGTGGGGTGCCCGTGCGTCAATATCCAAGATGGCGTGTCAATCCAGAAAGAAATTCCTCACACCGGTCTCATGAGACATCCTGAGGAGAGCGTCTTGGTTGCTCCCGGCGATGAAAAAACCACCACGGGATAGGGATAGATCAATGTGAAAAACAGAAAATTAACCAGCGCTCCGGTGCTTTGGAAAATGGCAGATGATGCAAGGTAGTGCAAACGAGGTGTATATGATGTGGATGTTTACTTACTTCGCAGGGGTGCTAGTGGTTAAGCACCCCTGAATCCAAGGTAGCAGGCAGAATTCAGAAGGTATATATAGTAATTCCTTTTTATTGCGACGCGTTTCGGCCGTTATATCGGCCTTTCTCAAGCATTCACCATTTTTTATAAAAATAAAATAAACTTTCTTATCTGGATTAGCATGCTTACTGCGATACCAAGTGTGATAAGTTCTTTCAGGGGTGGGGCAGCAAAGACACACTGGATTCAAAGATCAATAAAACTTACTCTCAGTTTTATTTCGGATCAACTCCAAACAACGCAAAACAGCAAATGTCCTTTCAAACAGTAGTAAGTGCACCGCGCAGGGTGCTCAGGTCTATGCAGTAAGCTGCTGCTTCCTCCTCAGCCTGATAGACACGGACTCCCTGGGAGCTGCAGCTTTTTAAGCCCCAGTGACGATGTCAGTGCCTGCAGCTGAGGTTCCTGAGAACCAGGGTGAAGTTGTGGACTGGAGCGCCACCCTGTCCAGACTAAAAGCCTGGGAGGGAGGTATACTCCATCCACAACTTCACCCTTTAAATGCCTACTTATCCCTCCATCTTCTCCAGACTGAAGGGCTGGGTCTTCTTGGTGATCAGACAATGCACCCTAGACAGAGCATCAGCGTTACCTTGTGACTTGCCTAGTCTATACTCGAGGGTGAACTTGAAGTTCTGAAGTAAAAGAAACCACCTCGTCACCCTCGCATTTTTTTTCCTTATTTTGCTTCATCGAGGTCAAGGGGGCATGGTCTGATACCAACTTGAACTCTCTCCCCAAGAGATAGTACGTTAATGTTTCTAGTGCCCATTTTACCGCTAAACATTCCTGTTCAACAATAGCGTAATTCTTCTTCGCAGGAGATAGCTTCCGGCTTAAATACAATACTGGATGTTCTTCCCCATTTATGGTCTGGGACAACACTGCACCCAACCCTACACCAGAAGCATCCGTCTGCACAATAAACTCTTGAGAAGTAGGCCGTTATCAACACTGGCTGTCAAAGGGCTGACTTTAAATTTTGAAAGGCCTGCTCGGCCTCGGCTGTCCATACCACAATTACCAACTTGCCCCCTTTCGTCAAGTCCGTAAGTGGTGCTGCCATGAAGGCAAAGTCAGGCACAAACTCAGGTACGATAGTACCCGGTCATTCCTAAAAAGGCTCTGACCTGTTTTTTTGTTAAAGGTCTAGGCCATGCCTGTATGGCATCTACCTTGTTGACCTGGAGTTTAATGACGCCATGGCCAATAACATAGCCAAGATACTTCCAGGGCCACTGCATATTTCCCAGGGTTTAAGATTAAACCTGCCCCTTTTATGGTATCCATGAACGCCTGAACCTTCCCAGGTGACTCTCCCAGTCGGTACTAAAGATTACGACATTGTCTAGGTATGCGGTAGAATAGTTACGGTGAGATCTCAAAATCCGATCCATTAACCTTTGGAAGGTAGCAGGAGCGCCATGTAACCCAAATGGCATGTCTTTGTACTGGAACAAGCCCTCTGGGATTGAGAAGGCCGTTTTCTCTTTGGCCTTGTCAGTCAGAGGTATTTGCCAGTACCCTTTGGTAAGGTCAAGGGTGGTGATATATCTGGCATTACCCAATCTCTCAATTAACTCATCAACCCTAGACACGGGATATATATCAAACTTGGAGATTTCGTTTAATTTCTTGAAATCATTACAAAACCTCCGGTTTGGGAACTAACACAATGGGGCTTGACCACTCGCTTTTTGACTCCTCTATCACTCCCAGTTCCAGCATGCGCTTAACTTCATCAGAAAGCGCTTCCCTACGGGCTTCTGGAATCCTATACGGTTTTAGGTTTACCTTCATCCCGGGTTCAGTTATGATATCATGTTTTATGATGTGTGTACGAACTGGCAGGTCAGAGAACTTGTCTCTGTTTCTTTGCAGGAACTCTTTTGCCTCCTGCAGTTGGTACACTGAGAGGTTCTCACCTATTTTAACCTCCGGCAGGGAGGGCTGCGGCGCACCCCTCCTAATGCTTGAGGTAGCCAAAGCTTCTCTATCCTTCCAGAGTTTTATTAGATTTACATGATACACTTGATACGGCTTCCTTTTTCCCGGCTGGTGCACTCTATAGTTAACGTTGCCTACCTTCTCAACGATTTCGTAGGGACCCTGCCACCTACCGAGGAATTTACTCTCTACAGTAGGTACCAAGATGAGAACCCGGTCACCGGGACTAAAAGTTCTCACCCTGGCAGAACGATTGTACACTCTGCTTTGGGCTTCCTGTGCCCTCTGCAAGTATTCCCGGACAATGGGCATTACTGTGCTAATGCGATCCTGCATCTCAGGCACGTGCTCTATGACGCTCCTATAGGGAGTCGACTCGGCCTCCCAGGTTTCTCTGGCTATGTCCAGCAACCCTCTGGGGTATCAACCATATAGCAACACAAATGGCGAGAAACCTGTGGAAGCCTGTGGTACTTCCCGTATGGAGAACATGAGATAAGGTAACAGACGGTCCCAGTCCCGACCATCTTTCTCTACTACCTGCTTTAGCATTTGCCTCAGGGTCTTATTGAACCTCTCTACCAACCCATCCGTCTGAGGGTGGTATACTGAGGTTCGTATGTGATCAATTTTAAAGAGGTGACACAATTCTTTTGTTACTTTGGACATGAACGAGGTCCCTTGGTCCATGAGGACTTCCTTGGGAAGACCTATTCTGGAGAACATAAGGGACAATTCTCGTGCAATGTTTTTGGCCGTAGGGCTTCTTAAAGGGATGGCCTCAGGATACCGAGTGGCATAATCTAACATGACTAAAATGTATTGATGTCCTCCAGCCGACTTGACTACGGGTCCCACTAAATCCATTCCAATTCTCTCAAAGGGAACTTCTATAATTGGGAGGCACTAAGGGACTGCGGAAGTGCGACACAGGAGCTGTGCTCTGACAGGTGGGGCACGACTCATAGTACTCTTTTATGTCCTTGTACACCCCTGGCCAGAAGAACCTTTGAAGAATTCTATCCTGCGTTTTATCAGTTCCCAAATGTCCCCCTAATACATGATTATGTGCCAAGTCTAGCACCTTGCGCCTGTATAGCGTTGGCATGACTAATTGTTCCACCACTTTCTCGACGATTTTTGTTACTCTATACAACAAGTTATTATTCATGGCAAAATGGGGAAACCGTTGGTCAGAACCTGATTCCTGTAACACAGTGGTCCCCAACCTTTTTGGCACCAGGGACCGGCTTCAAGCAAGACCATTTTTACAAGGCCCGGCAGGGTGGGGCGGGACATGGGCGGGGCTTTGGTTATATGGGGCGGGGCTATGAAGGGAGCTGGGGTTTAGTGCATTCTTATTTAATTATGACATTTAGAATGTCCTGGCAGTACACACATAGGGCAGTATATAATCTATCCCCCCCCAGCACACACATAGGGCAGCATATAATTTATCTCCCCAACCCCTCAGTAATAGACAGCCCCACCACTCAGTAATAAGTAGCCCCCTCCCCCAGTAATAAGTAGCCCCCCCTTAGTAATAAGCAGCCCCCACCAGTAATAAGCAGGTCCCCCCCCGTAATAAGCAGGTCTCCACCCCCCCCCCCCGTAATAGGCAGGTCCCTCCCCCCCCGTAATAGGCAGCCCCCCCAGTAATAGGCAGCCCCTCTCCCTGTAATAAGCAGCCCCTCTCCCTGTAATAAGCAGCCCCTTCCGCTGTAATAAGTAGCCCCCACCCCCCCCAGTAATAACCAGCCCCCCCCCAGTAATAAGCAACCCCTTCCCCTGTAATAAGTAGCCCCTCCCCCAGTAATAAGCAGGTCCCCTCCCAGTAATAAGCAGGTCCCCCCCTGTAATAAGCAGCCCCTTCCGCTGTAATAAGTAGCCCCCACCCCCCCCAGTAATAACCAGCCCCCCCAGTAATAGGCAGCCCCCCCAGTAATAACCAACCCCTTCCCCTGTAATAAGTAGCCCCCCCCAGTAATAAGCAGGTCCCCTCCCAGTAATAAGCAGGTCCCCCCCCCCAGTAATAGGCAGCCCCTTCCCCTGTAATAAGTAGCCCCCCCCAGTAATAACCAGCCCCCCTATAATAGGCAGCCCCCTCCCCTGTAATAAGTAACTCGTAATGGTGGTCTGGACGGAGTGGACGCCCGGGAGGTAGTTTTCTGTCGCGGTGTAGCGGTCAAGCAGTTCTACCAGCTGCTTAGCATCCTTAGGCCCCCCATGGCCAACCCAGCGCTGCAGGTCTGCCAGCAGGGCATGGGTATAACGGTCCACCACAACCTTGTCAACCATCTGGGCAGGTGTTCAAATGTCCGGCTACAGCAATTTTTTAACCAAATGATGTAGGTCAAACATCTGCGACCTGGCTGATTGGTCGGACGCGTAGCTCCACTTATGCACTCTTAATGCCCGGACCGCTGCTGTAACCCCCAGCCGAGCCAGGATCTCTGCCTTTAATCATGCGTAGTCACTAACCTCATCGACACTGAGTTCATGGTACGCCTTCTGCGGTTCCGCCGTGAGGAATGGTGCTAGAACCTTGACCCACTGAGCCTTGGGGAATTTCTCACATTCAGTGGTTCTCTCAAACACCGTTAGATAGGCCTTGATGTCATCATTAGGCGTCATCTTTTGTAGGAATTTTTGTACAGTTTCTCTGGGCCTGGCCATCGTTGAAGCTCTGTCCTTCCTCAAAGCAGAATGTTTTAGGAGGACATCCGTTAGCCGGTCCATCCTCACCAATAGCTCCTCCATGGCTGGGGTGGGTGCTTGCATAGTGATTGCCGATTTCACCCAGGACATTCATCAGGTGCTTTGCCGTTGCCCTCGACAGCCGGGATTGCTGCCCGCATCCTCCACCAAATGTGATAAGTTCTTTCAGGGGTGGGGCGGCAAAGACACACTGGATTCAAATATCAATAAAACTTACTCTCCGTTTTATTTCGGATCAACTCCAAACAACGCAAAACAGCAAATGTCGTTTCAAACAGTAGCAAGTGCACCGCGCAGGGTGCTCAGGTCTATGCAGTAAGCTGCTGCTTCCTCCTCAGCCTGATAGACACGGACTCCCTGGGAGCTGCAGCCTTTTAGGCCCCAGTGACGATGTCAGTGCCTGCAGCTGAGGTTCCTGAGAACCAGGGTAAAGTTGTGGACTGGAGCGCCACCCTGTCCAGACTAAAAGCCTGGGAGGGAGGTATACTCCATCCACAACTTCACCCTTTAAATGCCTACCCAAGTTTTATAAAGATTTTATTTTTTACTATTTTTGCACAATGCAAACATGTTTTTAAGGAAAATCAATTGAATCTGCATTGAGCCATAACAGCTATGTGAGGTCTTGTTTTTTGTGGGAAGAGTTATAGTAATGGTTATAGTTAAGAGGTATGTAGATCTAGTATATCCTGCTATATGGTCACTGTATGGTGGTGTACAATTTGTCTTTATATACTGTTGGTATTTATACTGTTGGTCTGGGGGCATTGCGCACAAATATATCCGTGTGAAGCCGGCCTATAAGTTCCATTTTGTGCAGAATTTTCAGAAACCACTTGTTAATAAGTTGTGTTGAGCTATTTAAATTGTTGTTGTTAGATTGTTTTTTTTATAAACAGCTGAAATTCTGTAAATTTCACAAATAAACCTAACTTGCTACGAGGGTTGAATAATTTTAATTGCAACTGTATATACTATGACTGCCCCTGTATCTCCCACTCTTATATACTATGAACCTGTCACCCCTACTGAGATCTAGCCTTGCTCTATATTATGACCCTCACCTGTGCCACCACTCCTATATACTACAATTATGCTATGTTCCACTGTTATATGCTAAGGTTTGACCATGATGACCCCCTTTTTATATGTTATGACCCCCTGCCACCCAACCTCTGTATACTATGACCCTGCGTGTCCCACTCCTATATACTACAGTGTGGCCAACAATATACTCTTAACCCCTCTGACCCCCCCTCCCTTCTATATTCTATGACCCCTACTGTGCCCCCACTCCTACATACTAAAATTAACCTACTGTGCCCCTTACTCCTGTATACTATAGTATATAGTACTGGAGGTACAGGGCGTCACTTCATATAGAAGGGAATAGGTCATCAATAGTTTAGTCCTGGAAAACTCTTGTAAAGAGGTTGTAGCAGAATTATAAGCTATGCCATGTACAATGGAAAGGGGATAATTTGCTGATCGGTGAAGTTGCTCATCAGTGAGATGTCCACCAATCCTGAAAACAGGGGCCCCGTGTCCCCTATCCTCCTCACTACAGTTTTACTGCACACACAAACCCGCACTGAGATGGAGAATGAATGGAATTGTAGTGGCTTAGAGTTAAGGGCCCCCACAGCACTTTATTAGCTACCTCAAGTGAAGTGTATGTGTATATGCCTGTTAAACTGTGTCTGGTTATGTGTATTGGCCTAGACAGGTCACCAAAAGGTCAATGTCTGGTGTCTCTATAGCTAACTTGTGAATGGCTTTGCAGAATGTAACCTAACTTGCTCGAACACTTGTCAATCACCTCTAGCTAGCTCTGGAATTGGGTAGAGAGAATTTCCTCTAGCCCAGTATTGGTTAGTGGGGAGGTATAAAATCTAGCACTTGGGTGTGGTTAGGCAGTCTAGTCCTGGAGCTCAGCCATGAGGAAGTCTAGTTTTGAAGATAACTGAGAGAAGACAGCCAGAGATAGAGACCAGGAAGTTACAAGGTGAACATCTACACAAAGTCTTCTAAGAAGTAGTCTAGTTCTGAAGCCTAGTCATGGAGTTACAAGGAGAACATCTAAGTGTGAGTACCTAACAAGAAAAGTGGTGATGGAGTTTTAGCAGAAGAGAGAGAAAGACAGAGAAGAGTAGTCTACAGTCTCAGTTGTCTGTATGGCTTCGGGCCCGACACAGCTTCTCTTCTCTTCCAACAACTCTCTACCAGTTGGCACTCACATTAAGCCCATACTCCACTCTGCAACGGCGGTTCACAGTCTTCCCTTTCTTTAGTAACGCAGTGGGTAGAAAACGACTGGCAACTCCTGGGTGTACACGGGCCCAGGGAAAGCTCGGGTCACCTCTCTCTTCCATAACAGCTCCCCCACAGACTGAAGTTGTCCGCGTGGTTCTCTCGCAACTCCAGTCACTCACTACCACTTATATAACCAACACCAACACGTGACAAAACAAGATACATTTCCAGACATAACCCAGACAGATAAGCCATTCAGTGCTACAGCTATGCAATGCACCCCATATTCAGGCGACATAAAAGACAGTGACAACACATAAGCACAAGGCAATTCCATTCATGCATTATGGAGGGGCCCTGTTGTTCTGGGTCACTACAGTAGTACATGAAAGGAACAAGTCAGCAAGTCAGTAATTTGTCTGCAAAGCATTAGTCAAAGCCAGGTGTTGCCACAGTCCCCCGGAGAAAGTGTTTCAATGCAATGTCAAGTCGTCAAATATCTCAAGTCAATGTGATTCAACAGTTACTGCAAGTGAATGTAAATGCAAAGTCAAGTACCCTCTCTCCCTGCATCAGCTACAGTCTGTTTCCTGAAGTGCCTTCACATCATCGATACACTGCACTAAGGTACTACACTTAATGCTCCAGGGACAAGGACTACTACCCCCATTATTGTTGAGTACTCAACTTTTTATATTTATTGCTTCTGCCTGGAATGGTAGACAGGCTGGCATCGCGACGAATCACCACCTTACCCTAGCTGCAGATGTGCCATACACAAGGGTGTGACCCATACCCTCCACAATACATGTCAGGGAGCAATTCTCTAATTACTTTGCCTCTCCTGCAGGCTCTGTGGCTGGGCAACAAGGCAATCGCAAGGGGTGCGGCACTAGCAGGCTTTGTAGGCCAATGTTGTTTTTTTGTTGTTGTTAACAAAAAATAGCACTTTCATTTGTAATCTGTGAGCTGAATGTGTTAGGTGGCATTTTTTGAGTATTATTTATTGCTAATGGGTGAATAAAACATCCACCATTTTGGACCCTTTTCCATCAAATGAAAGTCCAGTCAAAAAAAACATCTCTGAAAAAATGTGCAGTGCGGCTCCATTTGCTGCTCGTCTCCCTTCTTTTTAATGCTGGTACAAAGAGCATATGTTTTTAAGTACCAAAGGCATATCGTCAATGTACCCGCAACATGAGTTCAAATACTTCTCATAAAGTAAGGCAAGTGTCAACTAGCTAAATGCTCCCTGAGCAGACACTCCCCAGAGTTGGCCTTGCAGGGGCTGTTGTTGCAGCCATGTTGTGTACTGCAATGACCATGTTTTGCGGAGCTCGCTGCTCACAACTAGGGAGAATGGCTGCTCCATTGTGGACTACATCCTAGATAATGGTGGCCTTGGCACCTTAATTATGTGCTTCCATCCAGCAAACCCAATGCTACTAAATATTCCCTCCTCTACATGTGTGTTGCGTGTTTCCCACTGTGTGACCTCAAACCCATGCCCCCTTTGCCAACCTAGCTTGATCTAAGATCGGGGTCACAGTCTTGCTGGCAAGGGGGTACATATACAAGTGTGGTGAAAGATGTAAGTTAGCAGGCGGCAGAGAATACACCAAAGAGGTAACATAAACATGGTAACTTTAATAGCCTTACAAAATGTTAAACACATGAAGAATTGTCAAGGGGCAACAAAAACACCAAACCCCAGAAAAAACCCTACAAACATAATAACCAAAAGGGGACTATAGTGGCAAATAAGAGGGCCCTTGTCTGTCCCCAGACCTTTCCAAAGGCAAGCTATCGCCTTGCCAATGCGAGGGCCCAGGACCGGAATCGGGCACATGTGCAGCGTCCCATAGGGAGACCCTGGACACCTGACATACATGCGGAGCTGGGAAGGTAAAGTGACGGCTTGTCACAGCAGCCCTTACCAAACTCTTTCCCAGAGGGAACACGCGCAGCCAAGGCCAGAGTATTACTGCAGGCCACCAAAGACACCTCTATGATACGGAATGCCAATTACACAGAATAATTTTGGTTGTAGTTGTCACTGGTGACGCCACCGTTCCTTCACACCCTGGAATGACCCTTGGCGGAGTATAAAAGTAGCCTCAGACAGTTTCTTAGTACCACGGGTCCCTAGGAACGGTTAGGGCCCAGCAAACTTTATTTGATAAACTTGAAACAATTATTACAAGGCAGTTCGATAAAGACGCTACAGTGCAGGCAAATGATTTCACAACATAGTACCTCCACACAGCTCTCATAGACTCAAAGACGCACGTGTGTGACCAAAGACTAGTTTTCTTTCTGTACCTCCACCTCGACTTGAAGACGCGTGGGTGTGACAATTAAAAGGTGTACCTCTACGCAGTGATCCTAGCTCTGGACGGCCAAGTAGGAAAACTTAAACAGATAGTACCTATGCACTGGCCTTTGGAAGAAGTAGTTGCTTGTAAATGCTCTTTCACTCTTGGGGGCTCACTCCACTCACATCCAGAACACAAGTAGCATTGGAATTCTCTCTTCCTCTTCCATCTTCACCACAAGGAAGCTGAAGGTGCTTCCATGTTGCTCTGCGTTAGGTGGAAGCCAAGATGGAACACAGATTGAAGATGAAGACCAAGACCAAAAACCCTTTTTCCGCTCTCAGCACACACATTTATACCTTCCCTCATACCACATGACATGACAGACTTGATACATTTACATGCAGGCTTTGGTTTTAATTAAACATTTAACCCTTCTAACGCTGCAGCTGTGCAACACTTACACTGGAAATGACAAGACAGGCTTGCACAGTGTATCCACATAAGACAAACATGTATGACATTTATGGAGGAGACCAGGATGATGGATGATGTACTGGGTCACTACACATGCATGCCATGCTGTGGCCCCATTTCACAGTGCTGCCTGAAATCCTGAGGCTGTAACTCATACATTTGCGGCTGGTTTGTGAGTGCATATGGGCTAATTTGAGGTGGTGGATGGGGTGGTCTGGGGGCTAGCAGATGCCTATGTCTAAAACACGACCATTGTAGATATCTGCCTATGACATTGTTAAGGACATCAGTCACGGCTGGGGGGTCCTGGGCTATGGTCATTAAAGGGGTTGTCTCGCGAAAGCAAGTGGGATTAAGCACTTCTGTATGGCCATATTAATGCACTTTGTAATATACATCGTGCATTAAATATGAGCCATACAGAAGTTATTCACTTACCTGCTCCGTTGCTGGCGTCCCCGTTGCCATGGCTCCATCTAACTTCGGTGTCTTCTTGCTTTTTTAGATGCGCTTGCGCAGATCTATCTTCTCCATTCGGCTTGGCTCGGCATCACCGGCATTTTGGCCCCGCCCCCTTGTACGCGTCATCGCGAAGCTCCGCCCCCGTCACATGTGCCGATTCGAGCCTCTGATTGGCTGGAATCGGCACATGTGATGGGGGCGGAGCTTCGCGATGATGCGTACAAGGGGGCGGAGCCAAAATGCCGGTGATGCCGAGCCAAGCCGAATGGAGAAGATAGATCTGCACAAGCGCGTCTAAAAAAGCAAGAAGACACCGAAGTTAGACGGAGCCATGGCAACGGGGACGCCAGCAACGGAGCAGGTAAGTGAATAACTTCTGTATGGCTCATATTTAATGCACGATGTATATTACAAAGTGCATTAATATGGCCATACAGAAGTGCTTAACCCCACTTGCTTTCGCGAGACAACCCCTTTAATGCCATAATAGCAGTTTGCAGCATCTGCTGCACCTCAGAAGGCGCTGGCAGGCCACCCCTACGCTTTGCGCAAAACCCTCCATCCAGTCCACACTCTGCTTCACGTGCAGAAAAGACAGAACCTCTTGCTACACCTGCCTGCAAAACTGCGGCTCCTCCATCTGCTTTCGCCGGCGACATGCAGGCTGTGGAATATGCTGGGCCTGCAAGGGTCCTGGGGCTGGGGATGTAGGCCCCCTGTGTTCTGGAGCAGCAGAACGTGGCTCTGAGGGACCTTCTCCGGGTGAGGCCGCTTCAGGGCTACTTTCGCCGTCTGTTGATGAGGCATCCTGCCCTGTTGGAGGTATGTTATTCACAGATCTGCAAGTAAAGAAAAATAACATTAAAAGTCAAATACAAATAAGGCCATAGCAGGTGTATGACCAAACACAACATTGTATTTGACATGTCAGCGGTGCCCCACAGCACACAATACAATAGTTCAGAGCAAGGGCAAACCTCTAACTCAATTATTTAGGGGCCACAGTGTAGCTAGGCCAGCAACAAAATGTAGCCATACAACAACTGAAAAGTCCCATTTGCACACCTGGGGCCAAGGCGCTTATGAAATTCCTCTAACCAGCGGATCAGCTAACTGCTCACTGGAGCTATTGCTAGCCATAAAGGTGTGATTATCGCCCCACGCAAGCACCCAAAGCTAGCCCACTCTTAGCCCTGACGAGCAAAATACATATTTGCACCTTTCAGAATCCCCTTCTGGCACTCTTTTTTAATGGCCAAAATAACACAGATAGCACTCACATCACCAATGGCTTGTTAGCCCTTTGCTGTGGTGGGAACTACACTCTGCCGTTAGTACGGGGCCACAAGGACAGTGCACTGATCTGAGGCCCATTACAAACTTAAACATGCGGCAGCAAAGGAGCTGCATTGATGATTTGAACACAAGAGTTTGTACGCACCATGGCCCCAAGGGCATTGGTGCAAATTTGATTTGTATTGGGGCAACAGAGTTTTGTGCTATAAAATTAGTCTAGCCACCCAGACGACGCACAAGTTGTCGCTATGCGCTGGGGAGGTGTCTTTTCAACAATTTCACCCAGCCAGTCATCAGGGGCCAATTACCATCACTCACTAAGCTGTCAAGGTATACATAGGACCCCCAGGGGAGTACAATAAGCATATTCCATCAAAATAATACACTACGGCGTATAATCAACATCACCAAGATGTATAAACATCCTAATGTCAAAGCCAAATGAAGGGAGTAGGGGTTGGGTGGAACCAAGGCCACAGCAGAAATAAGCGCTTAACACGTGTGGCGAAAATAGCCCAGCTAGGGGACAGGACTTGCACAAGCGGCCACTTTCACTAGTCAGAGTTCAGCAAGATATTGAGAAGCTTACTGTCTTTGCTCAAGAATGGGCCGCATAAACTGTAAATGGCTGGCCAGGTAGAATTGCTCTTTTTCCGCCCTGCGTCTGCACCGCCACTTTGAATTCGTATTGGCTCATGCCGCATCCGGTCGCATTCCTATCCGTGTCGGGCTATATTAGGCATCCTACTCATATGGAGGACGCCTAAGAAAATCCATCTACTTAGCCGTTGTGAACATCCTAGTTCTGACTTCCTGCCTGTTTATCCATTCTGTCCGAATTCTGTGTTGTCTGACCTAAGCTGTGTGTATTTTGCTATTGTATGCTGCCTGCCTGGAATTTGTGCCTCGGCCTCGTTATTGATTATGTGCAGCCAGCTATCACCATTTGTAATTTCTCCAGTTATGCCCCGGTTCACACTGTCGGGTACCACGCCTCGTCCCAGTGCAGCGTCGGCAGCCACACCATTGAGGCTATATGTGTGAGTAACTTCTTGGAGACCACATAGCAAAAAACAAATTTTGCTTGGAGGGTTCAAGGGTGAAATCTGTGGTTCCTCAAGAACTACCTCCTCAAATAACTCCAAGTCAAATTAGTGTGTGGCAAGGCAGATCCATGTTCGTCTGTCTGACAGCATGTTTAGGCCATGTATCCCACCACTCTGGATCCAGCCACGTGAGATTGCACATTCCAGGATCGAATTTCATGGATCCTACAAAATATCACTACTTGTCTTGACTCCCTGGAAAGTGCCTGATCTGCACAGACTGCTATTTAGACAGCTTCCCAAGCTGCTACATAAGTGATCATACAACTAACTAATCAATTGTCTAATGAACTAGCAGCTCAGACTACACTTCTGCCTTCTGCCCCTATCCTGCCTCTGACCCCCAGCTTCCATTGTCGTCACGCTTCGATGGAGACCCCAAATCATGCAGAGCTTTTTTTGAATCTATACCAGATATATTTTGAATTCAAACCTGTACGATTTCCTAGTGATTGGACCAAGTTAGCATTTATTAGCTCTTTGTTGTCTGGCGAAGCCCCAGTCTGAGCAACTCAGCTGTGGTAACACAATAATGTCATAACTACTGATCTTCAGACATTCCTGAGCTCCTTTTATATTGTATTTGAGGAATAAGGCCAAGTTTCTTCTGCTACTACACTCTAGCACCTACACCAAGAATCCAAGACAGTTGGTCAGTATGCTATACTATTTCATATATTAGCCGCAGAACAGGAGTGGAATGGCCAAGCACTCCAGGCAACGTTCTGAGAGGACTAAAAATAAACTAGCTGGCAGAGATCTACCTTCCACCCTGGAAGACCTCATCACTTTGGACTCCAGAATTGATATGAAGTTACCCATGATAAAAAGATAATTTGTCTGGCTTCCAGTTTCTCTAGACCACTTCAGCCTCCATCTGCTCCTTCCGCTGAAGAATCTGTGGAGCTACAAAGGACTAAGCTCTAGTCTAAGGAACACCTGAGAAGGCAAACACAAACACAAAAGTTATGTCTGTATTGCAGTTGTAATGGACACTTCCTAAGATCTTGCCCAGTCAAGCTAGCGAAACTCTGCCACCTAGTACCAGAAGGCAAGGCTGCCCTAGGTGACACCAAGTCCTCCGCAAAGTTCTTACTTCCTGCATCTCTGACCTGTGGTGACACCCAGTTCTCTACAGAGACATAGCTGGACTCTGACGGGTGAAGTTGCTAGTGGAGAAAGTCTCTGGTGATCAAGCACAGGATACCAACGAAATTCCTGAATAATCTCATCTTCGTCATTTCTGTGAATGGGGATCTCCTGTCTAATATTGTCTGGGTTATCACCATCCCTCTGAATCAGCAAGTTGAGATTCTGCATTGAGAGAAAATTTCCCTATTGATCCAACCCAGGTCAATAAACTCCAGAGACTGTAAGTCCCTCCAAAGCTTCAAGGCCTACATCCACAATATATATCGCCTATGCTGATGTATTCAGTAAAAAGGAGGCAGAGACACTGAGACACCTCACAGACTATATAACTGCCCTATTGACCTCCTGCCAGGTGCTTCACCCACAGGGGCCAAGTATATCTGTTATCTTCGCCAGAGACTCAAGCCACATCAGAATATATCAAAGACAATCTTAAAAAGGAATTGGTTCCCTGTAGCCATGCACCGGTTCTCACCATGGAGTACCAAGCCTTGGCCCAATGCACTGAAGACCAAATAATGCTTGGAGTGGTCAAGGGTAAAAACCAGCATTCCTCAAATGCCATCTCCTCAGATAGCCCAAGTCAAATAGGTACGAGGTTAGCAGATCCATATCTGCCTGTCTAACACTGGTTCACTGGTTAGTCTCCTTGCTCCATATTTTATAAGTACTAACTATGTCATACTGGGAACACTGCACAAGACGTGCTGTGTTGGAGGTGCTCTGACTCAGTCATCTAGCCATCACAATTTGACCCTTGTCAATGCTGCTCAGAGCCTTACACTTTCTCATTTTCCTGCTTACAACAAATTAGTTTCTAGAACTGACAGTTTACTTGCTGCCTAATATATACCACCTAATGGCAAGTGCCATTATCAAAAGATCTTCAATGCTTATTCACTTCACCTCAGTGGTTTTAAAGTTATGGCTGATTCTTGTATATGCTAGTAGCTTTTCTATATATAGGGTGTCATAAAAATGATCCAGGTTAATTGGGGGAGATTTTAACAATACATTTGACCCATATGTTGACTCCTCACATAGACAGGGTCACTTACTCAAGTCACATCTCCGAGCCATTCCTTCATGATGCCCAGCTAGTGGATGTGTGGAGAATATTGTAACCCCAGGATAAGGATTATACATTCTTTTCACATGCACACAATTCTTACAGTTGGATAGATTTGTTCTTACTGAGCCACAATACCCTGGCCTGGCATCCATCTTCTACTATTGCAAGTATGGTATGGTCAGACCATGCCCCGGTCTCTCTATTTTTGGAGATCCTGGAAGTGCTCAGACGTTCTGGATCGTGGAGGCTAGATGAGAATTTATTACAATTCAATATGTGCAGTGGAAGCTTTGCTCGACTATGGACACCTCTTTAGAAGACCATTCTAGTGACCCAACCTCTCTGCCCTTTCAGTAGGAAGCTTTAAAATGCGTGCTGCACGGGGTACTCATCAAACACGGATCTCTGTTAAAAAAAGTGAAATCGGTCAAGGTAGTAGACTTGCTGACCAAAATACAAAATTTATAGGCCGCTCACAAAACCAAGTAAACATCCAATAAACTTACTAATCTCATTGCTACTAGATTTGAGTTTAAAACTCTTCTGGAGAAAAAATATACCACATACCGGCAGCATGTTAAAAAATACTTCAACAAATGTAGTGAACCACTAGCAAGGCTTTTGCATCCCAGAACCTCACACACATATAAAGCAACTCTGGCAGGAAAAAGTGCGGGTCCAGACAGGTATACTGATTTTTCAAAACTTTTGGAGAGCAGCTGATACCCTTTATTACTCAAGTATTCTATAATAAACAAAAGAGTTTATATCTCCTCCCTACCCATTCCCAGCCCAGTCCCTATCCGCGCATATTACAGTTAGACCAAAACCAGGAAAGTATCCATCTATATGCGGTATTTACAGACCAATCTCGTTGTTTAACGTAGATGTTAAATTTTTCTCTAAATGTATGGCAAATAGATAAGGTCCATTTCTCCCTTCTTTAATACATGGAAATCAGGTGGGTTTTATGGGGGGCCAGAAGGCGAGGGACAACAGCAATAAGATAGTCCTTTGATTAAAAAAATGGACAGGAACAAAAATCCCCGCTATGTATAGTCTCTTTAGATGCTTAAAAAGTCTTTGATTGTGTACACTGGTGTCTTCTTAGGGCCTCATTGGAACAGGTTAGCCTGGGTCCGAGTGCAATAGGGAGGATTCTTGTCTTCTACAGCGGGCCTACGGCATGGGTGAGAACTAATGGGATCTTATCACCTTCATTTTTAATAGCTAACAGAACTACTCAGGGTTGCTCATTGTCTCCATTGTTATTCACCCTGGTGTTGGAGCATCTTGCCATTGCTGTGACTCGGAACCCTATTATTATTTTTTCACATTTTCAACTGCAATATCTCAAATATGTGCAAACATACTGTACACATTTTTGATAAGACATATATTTCCACCTGTTTACTTTATTCTGGATGCACATTTGAATAACTTTAGTTTTTTTAACCATTCAGGAAATGTACAAATTTAACATTACTTATTAACATTTTGAGGAACACTTCGTTTTCCGACAACAAGCCAAGATTGCAAAGGCGCATCGGTGTCAGAATGATAGATACTCCCACAAATGACCCCATTTTATAAACTACACTCCTTAATTATATTCACTGAGGGGTGTCATGACTATTTTGACCCCCCCAGTTTTTTCTCAGTTACTGCAATTTAGAGGAGAAAAAATAAAATTTGGTATTTTTGCAAATATGACTTTTCTTTAAATAGTGCACATGAAAATGAGTATTTACACACCAAAATGAATATCCCCGTTTGTCTTGTGTTCAGAAACATACCCATTGTGGCCCTAATCTTATGTCCGTATGCACAATGGGGCCCAAACCGAAAGGAGCAGCTAGTGGCTTTCAGAATAGAAATTTTACTTGAAGGCATTTTAGGCCCCATAGCACACTTGTAGAGCTTTTGAGCGACCAAAACGATGGAGAACCCCCACAAATGACCCCATTTTTTAAAACTTGACCCCTTAAAGAATTAATCCAGGGATGTATTGCATAATTTGACCCCACAGTTTTTGAATGACTCTAAGAAAAGCAGAAGGAAAAAATTACGATTTACATTTTTTGACAATTATGTCATTTTAAAAACAGGTTTTTTAGTACAGCACACATATGATGTCATTGAATGGCTGTGATTGGCTGACACCGTGTGAGTAAGCCAATCCCAGCCATTCAATGATGTCATTGAATGGCTATGATTGACTGACTCTGCGTGAGTTAGCCAATCACAGCATAAGCTTTCTGGAGGCGGGGATTTCAAGCCTCGCATCCAGAAAGCAATGCTCTGTCGGGGACGAGGAGGGAGCGACAGCCTGCAGCAGCGCCGCAGAATGCCAGGGGAGGTGAGTACTGCTTTTTTTTTGGCCCGTATTCCCGGCGTATAAGGCGACAGTTGGGGGGTCGTCTTATACGCCCAGTTGCCTTATACGCCGGAATATACGGTACTCCTTTTGAAACCTTGTTTACCAAGGAATCGCCCCCACCTAGATGCCCATTTAAGATATACTAACAGATTATGGAGAATACCCTTGTTTGGGACCCTGTGCAGCATCCGAGGAGCAGGCCCACAGCCAAGGAGATGGTGGGGAAAATAAGGATTACTTTGGTCATGGCGGCTTTACCATCTCCTCACTTGGGGGTAGCATGGGACCCATCTAAGTCACTGCTGGGGGAGGTCACAGGGAAACTCAATGGGGAGTTACCTTAATGTCCTTTTGTCACTCATAATGCCACCTTTCAGTCCTCTGTGGTGAAGCTGGATGCCATTAATAACTCAGTCCAAACACAGGGCAAACTTTATGGACAAACCGGGAACAGTCGGTAATGTCTGTTTACTGTAACTGGTTGAACCTTCATAACATTAACAGGCTAGCACAGATTCACAAAATAAAGTGGTGTGACAGGGTGGCTTTTGGGGGTATTCCGGACAATTCACAGTCCCAGTTATCTGTGTGATCCCACTCCCGGCAACTCTCTGTCTCTCTATTACTATCTACCGGTCCACCCTCACATTTATTGGTCCTTGGCTTCTGGCCATGTAGCGGTCCTTCTCTCGTACTCAGTACTTAAAGGTAGTACCGGAATACTCTGGGGGAGCTTGTCCCAGGCCAAGCAGTAGGAATCGCTTCGCTTCCTCCATTCTCCATACACCGAACAATCACTGAAGTGTGGATGTCAGACTTCTCCCACTTTTGCAAGCACACAGTCCTTTGCGCTACACCTTGCAACCATATATATATGACACAGTCACATAACATACAACATGATACATTTCTCAGACATAACCCAGACATTAACCCATTCCGTGCTGCAAAGGTGCAATAAACATCACAAATTCACATTACATGTAAGACACTAACAATACAAATGTACGAGACAAACATTTAACATTATGGAGGGGCCCCACTAAGTTTGGGCCACTGCACCCTGTCTTTGTGAAAAAGTGGGAAAAGGATCTTGGATGTGTAATAGAACCTGGGGACTGGGAGAGGGCCTTTTAACTGGTCCACACACTGCTCAAGAAAGGAATTATAAAATAACAACTAGATGGTATAGGTTTCCAGTAATGTTTAATCGCATTTTCCTCGCGGTCTCCCTGAATTGCTGAAGGTATGATAGGGAAATAGGAACCATGCTGCATATTTGGTGGAATTGTACTAACATTGTGCCTTTTTAGTATTCAAAAAGATTACGAAACTCACTATTACTCCCTCTCCACAGATAGCGCTACCTTGCTCAGTGTCTACCATCAAAAAAGATTTGCTGTGTTTCTTTCCAACAGCC
This sequence comes from Eleutherodactylus coqui, assembly GCF_035609145.1. NCBI lineage: Eukaryota > Metazoa > Chordata > Amphibia > Anura > Eleutherodactylidae > Eleutherodactylus > Eleutherodactylus coqui. The sequence continues at coordinate 69,680,455 of NC_089848.1, read as the reverse complement.
GCACACTCAGTCATACCTAGATATTGGAAAACGCAAAAGATCCCGACAACAGTTGAATGGATAAAGGAGGTTAACAAGTTGATGACTGCGGGGGGGGGGGGGGGGGGGGGGGGGGGGGTTGGTGAAAGAGGAGAGGGACGGTCAGGAGAAGTTTATACGCATATGGAGTCCCTGGATACATTTCCACAGATCCTTGGAATGTCGGAGATTGATTGGAAACTCGTAGGCAGTTATTTAGGATTGGTACATAGCCGATTGAGGAGGGATAACTCTGCATGGTCGTCGGCTAATATCTCCCCCAGGGGTGTACCTAAAGGCTCAGGGACCTGAGTGCAAATGTTCAGCTTGGCCCCCCCTCCCGGGTGCAAAAGTTCAGCTTGGGCCATCCCCCGGCCTTAAAGTGTATTCCTGTTTTTTGTTGTACTTTTGAATTACAATAAAGAAAAACACATTTAAAAAACTGCATGCGGTATTCAAAGACCACATACATTTTTAAGAAACTGCATTCACTATTAAAAAGCGCATGTTTTTGATGCGTTTTTTATGGTCAAAATATGTTTTTATTCAAAGCAATACTTGTTATACACGATGTGGTTCGTTCCAATAGCAGACCATATAATTAACATAATATAATATAACTATAACTACCAGTCACAGCTCAATGAAAAAGTCCTCAGACAAAGGTGGTCTTACCAGTGGTAGGGTTAACTAGTTTGCCTATGTTTGAGTCAGTACAGGCATGTCATCCTGAGCAACTATTACTACTGAGCTGACTTATCTGTGCTGTGCTCCTTGGTCAGCTCGGAAATGGTTAGATTGCTTCTTTTTTCCTGAGGAATCAAAGGGAATATTTATAACTCAACTATAGTTCAAAAACATAGGATCGTTCCAAACCGATCCATAAACTGGAGTGGGTATAGAGGGGTTGGAGGGGCGGGGTGGGGTGGGGGGTCGGGTAGGTTAGGGCGTCCAGATGGAGAGGAAAAGGAAGGAAGAGAAAGAAGGAGAAGAGAAAGAAAGTGTCTCGTTTCATGGAAGCCTCTAAAGGAGTCCCATTCTTCAGTCAAGCTGGTACTACTCCATTTTCGGTCCACAGGTCGAATCCGTTGGAGCTACGGAAGGAGATCCATACCTCCCACGTGGCATAGTATGCTGTCCATTTGTCATTATCTTTGGCTCTCAATTCCTCCATGTGCCTAATTTCGTCTAAGGCCATTGCCCAGTTCAGGCGTGTTGGTGTCGTCCTGGTTTTCCATAATCTGGGGATCATGGTCCGCATGGCTAGAAGGAAAAACCTAAGGACATCCTTTTTGTTAGCGGAAATGGTTCCTGGCAGGATTGACAGGAGGACCATCTCCGCTGTAAAGGTTAAGCATTTTCTTTTCAAGGCATTGTATATGTCTTCTATTTCCAACCATAGTCTAGAAATACCCGGGCAGGACCACCAGATGTGTACAAACGTACCCAGCCCATTCAGACATCTCCAGCATGCTGAGGAGGTACCAGGGTATATTTTGGCCAGTAGTGCCGGGGTACGGTACCATCTCATGATAAGTTTATAATTTATCTCGTGGTGTCTGCCCGCGACTGACATCTTGTGAGTCAAAGCAACCCCTTTAGCCCAATCTTCCTCTGACAGGGGCTGACCTAGCTCACCCTCCCAGGCTCCGCGGGCTCCTCGCTCCGGGCCCGGAGCCCCCCTGGTCACCTGTATGTTGTAGACCTTGGTGATCTCTCCCCTTGGTTCTCGGGGATTAGCACATAGCTCCTCGAAGGGAGTAGCTGGGACGGACAGCTCTGCAAATGAGCCTTGTGTTTTTATGTAGTGGCATAATTGTAGGTATTGGAAACATGCGCCCGTCTCCGGGCCCCCTTCTCCCGTGAGCGCGTCTAGGGTCTTAATTCCATTTTCTTGAAGACAGTCATGTAACCTTGGGATGGGAGCCCCAAGGTTGGCTAGGAACGTCACTCCCCAGTCTCCCGCAGGGAAGTCCGGGTTGCCGACCAGGGGAGTCCAGGGTCCCGGCACGGATATCAGGCCACATCTGTGTGCGAAGCTGTCCAAGATCCTTAATATAGTGTTCAGAAATGGCGACACCTTTATGCCCCGTCTGCCTAGTCCTCCTTTAAGCCAGAATAGGCCTTGCGCCCGGTGCGGGGCGGAGTTCTGTTCCAGTTCCACCCATAATTTAGAGTGTCCCCTGTGCATGAGGTCCAGGACTATTCTGCATATTGCGCATCTATTGTAGAGGAGCATGTCAGGTAAGCCCACTCCACCCTTCTCTTTCTTTTGGGTGAGGAGCTTGTAGCTCAGTCGGGCCTTGGCCCCCCCCATACGAATCTCATCAAGGCTCTTCGCAGCTTAATGAAATAATTGCGTGGGAGTTGGATAGGCACCGCCTGGAAAAGATACAGGAATTTTGGGAGGGAATTCATTTTGATGGAGTTTATTCTGCCGAACCATGATAATGTTAATGGTCTCCATCTTTCGATATCAAGGAGGAGTAGATGGGTTCGTAATTTAGGTTAAACAGTTGGGCTGGGTTGGGCTATAGTTTTACTCCTAGATATTTGATTTGGTCTTCGCGCCACGAGAGTGGGAATAGGGGTTCAAGTTGGTTCAGTTCAGCGTGCTGTAGTGTTATGTTTAGGATTTCTGACTTACGCAGATTAATTTTAAAGTTGCTCACCTTGCTGTAATTGTCAAATTCTCGTAATATGGCTGGTAGGGCCTGTCTGGGGTTTGTGATATAGACTAGGAGATCATCAGAAAATATCGCCACCTTGTGTTCTGTTTGTGCCGTGCTGTATCCCTGGATTTCTGGATTTGCTCTGATTGCATTAGCGAGTGACTCCATAACTAAGATATATAAGGTTGGGGAAAGTGGGCATTCCTGGCGCGTTCCGTTTTTGATATTGATTGGGTGTGAGAGTTTCCCATTCACTCGTATTTGAGCCGTGGGGTTTTTGTAAAGGGCCATTATCCAATTGCTCAATCTGTTTCCCAGGCCAATTTTTTGTAAGGTGGCTTCAAGGAATCTCCAGTTAACGCGGTCGAATGCCTTCTCGGCATCTACTGATAGAAGGCAAAAGGGGCTGTTGGAGTTGCGTACCCTGTGTATCAAGGAGAGAGTTCTTATAGTGTTATCTCTTGCCTCTCGACCACGGACGAAGCCCACCTGGTCTCTGTGAATAATTCTAGGGATCAATGACCCAAGGCGTGTAGCTAGTGTTCTGGCGAAGATTTTTGTGTCCACGTTTAGTAAGGAAATGGGCCTATAGTTCCCACAAGAAAGGGGGTCCTTTCCGGGTTTTGGGATAACCGTGATTGTGGCTTGTAATGCCTGCCGAGGGAAGGGGCAGTTTACCGAGATCGCATTGAAGGCTTTGCATAGTATTGGCGTTAACTGGGCCCCAAGGGCTTTGTAAAAGCGAGGGGTGAAGCCGTCAGGCCCGGGGCTTTTGCCCACTTTTAGGTTCCGGATCTCCTTCAGGATTTCCTGTTCCATAAGATCATTTTCGAGCGTCTCAGCATCCAGCGAGGAGATCTTTTGGGGGGCAAAGTTGTGTAAGTAAGCCTCTATGGTGTCATGGTTATCGTTTGGGTTCTCCTCTGAGGGGGCCGGGATGTTGTATAGTTCTTCATAATATTTTCTGAAGCATTCCAGTATGTCTTCCGTGGCGTGTATCTTCCCTTCCTTTGGCGAATTCAGCGCAAATACGTAGGACTGGCTTTCCCGTGGGTTTAAGGCCTTTGCCAGCCAGCTACTGCATTTGTTACCATATTCGTAGTAGCCTCCTCTAATCCTGTCTCTCATGCACAGGTGGGCCTGGTCCAGTACCGCTAATATCTGCTGGCGGAGGGAGGTTATCTCTGCGTTCAAGTGGGCGGTGGCCTTAGTTTTATTAGCCTGTTCGACTACCCCCAAACGGGTGTTGAGGTCTGTCAGTTTGCCTATTCTATCTTTTTTCAGTCTCGCCCCGTGGGAGATAAAGACCCCTCTTAACACACACTTAAGTGCTTCCCATTGTGTTGGTGGGGATGTTGTGTCTCTACTGTGGGTTTCTACAAATGTCTCGATGGTTCTATTGATCTCATCACGACAGAGCGCGTCCGTCAGGAGGTTGTCGTTTAGGCGCCAGGTGTTAGCTCCGACCCTATGGTCGTGTTTCAGCAGGGCCCCGAAGACGGGCGCATGGTCCGACCAGATGATGTTGCCTATTGAGCTTCTTGGGGCCAGGTCTAAAAGGCCGTGTGTAATAAATAGGTAGTCCAGTCTCCTGTAGCTGTTATGTGCTGTGGAGTGGTGGCTGTAATCCTTGACCCCTGGATGAAGAGTCCTCCAGAGGTCAACGAGTCTCAGCCCTTGCAAGCATCTCCTTAGTCTACGTATGGCGACCAGGGAAACCCCGGACTTACCCGAAGACGAGTCCAGATCAGGGTCCATCGTCAGGTTGAAATCCCCACCGAGGATGATGCCGGTTCCCGCTGCGAATTGCTCTAGTTCTCTCAGGGCGATAATCCCGAAGCCGATTTGTCCTGTGTTATGAAAATATAAGTTAGCTAACGTCAGGATACGGTGTCCAAGGTCAAGTTTGAGGAATATGTACCGACCCTCTGGGTCCTCTTTTGTTGCCAGTATTTTGTGGGGGAGGTTCTTGTGTATCGCTATTGAAACTCCACAAGCCTTTTTTTCGGGGTGGGTGCTATGATACCACTTGGTGTAGTATTTGTTATTTCATTTCGGTGTGTGGCCTGTTTTAAAGTGCGTTTCCTGTAGGAAGGCAACTAGGGCCCGTTTTTTATGTAAGTGAGCCAAAATTTGGCCTCTTTTGGTGGGGTTATTGAGGCCTCTAGTGTTATATGTGCAGAATGAGATGCCAGTCATGGTGGTAGTGTAATGGTGGGCGATGGGTCCATCAGGGCTTCCGAGACACTGGAGAGCGGGGGTGGATAGGTGAAAGGAGAGAGAGAGTTAGGTTGGGTTAAGAGGGATGGGTGATGGAAAACGTGTGTTCCGTCGATTGGGGAGCCAAGTCCCAATCTCCTGAGGTGGGTTTCGGACCAGGGATCCGTATCAGACGGCACCATGGTGGCATCTACCCGTTAGGGGGGGCGAGAGCCGGAAACACGGGAGTCGGAAGTCGCTCCCGGTCTCCCTCCTCTATAACTGTAATTTTTTCAAACGAAAAGAAACATATGTGGAAAACCTGTATCCAAAGGGAATTAGAAAATATGGTTAAACGACCATTTGGGGAGGTGAAGATAAACAGGGGGGTTTGATAAGTGTCCGAGTGGTATCGGGTCTCGCAGATAGCATCTTCAGCGTGTGGGTCCCGGAGGCATGTGGGTAGGATGGTTCCTGCTCCTCTGGCGTCTTGGTCTGGCCTCCTGCCAGGTGGTTTTGGGCGCCGTAACGGGCAGTGTTGGGATGTGTGGCCAGTCCGGGATCGCGACCATCGGGAGTTCCAGGACACTGAGGAATTTAGGTAGGTCTGCGGGTGTTTTGAAGACCGCCGTCTTTCCATTTTTTGAGGCTATGAGGTGGAAGGGGTACCCCCATCTGTAGATTATGTTGTTGGCCCGGAGGGCTTCAAGGAGCGGTTTTACGGCTTTGCGAAGCTGAAGGGTGCGGCGGGCCAAATCAGGGAAGACCGCAATAGGGGAGCCATTGTGGGTGAGGGGATCCTTCCTGTCTCGGGCGCTTTTCAGTATGGCTTCCTTGTCCTTATAGAAATGTATGCGGCATACAATGTCTCGTGGTTTCCCTGGGTCATCAGGTCGGGGGCCCAGTGTCCTGTGTATGCGATCTATCTCTATAGGTCGGTCTGATGAGCGCTGAAGCAGGGAGCTGAAGAAGTTGCGGGCCCAATCCTCTAGCTGAGAAGGAGCAACCTCCTCAGATAGGCCTCTCAGGCGCAAGTTGTTGCGTCTATGGCGGTTTTCTAAGTCGTCGAGGTGAGACAAAATGTCCGCCATTTGTTGGGCTTGGGCTTTAATGATTTGGCTGTGGGATTCTAGTGTAGTGAGGACTTCATCTTGTGTCTCCTCTACAGCGTTTATGCGGCTTCCCATCTCTTTAAGATCCTGATGTATGAGGGATAGCGCTTCTTTTTGGGAACATTCTAGTCGTTGGAAGTCCCTTTTGGTCGGGAGAGCTCTCAAATGTGCCTTCCAGTCCCAGTCCTCATCTGACGACGACTCGTCATCGGTTGACGGGTTAGTTAGGGGTACGGCTGCGGCTGCTCCATGGCCCCTGTAGCTTTTCTGTTGGGAGGAACTACTACTCCTCTCGGACTGGGGGCTTCTGTGTTGTGCTGCTGTTTTGATGGGAGAGGTCTGTCTGCTGCTTATGGATTTTCTAACCCTCAGGTCTTGTGTATGTTCAGGGTTGCTATCCCCTTCATGCACTGTGGAGCTCTGGTGTGTCCCAGGTACTAAGGTGGGGTGTGCTGCATGGGGAGAACGGCGCCTGGAGGGAGACTCTGCGCTGCCTGCTTGAGGGGTATGTGTCCCTGGTGTGTGGAGGCACTTATCTGAGAGGCTGCTGTCTTCAGGTCCCTCCGTTCCCAGGTCTCCAGGTCCGCGGGTCTCCGCTCTGCTGCTGCGGGGAGCTGATGCCGAGCGCACATGGCCGGGCGCCATCTTGGGTGAAGGAGCTGCCGCACTGTGTCTCCCAAAGAAGCGCTGAATGTTCGGCGGTTCATCTTCTCCCGCTGTCTCCTGTCTGCTGGGGGCTCTCTTCTTCCCCATCCTTGCTTCGGTGGTCGTTTGGTGCTGTTTAGGGGGTGAATAGCAGTTTTTTTGCTATGAGGGAGCCGGGAGCTCGGCAGGAAAGCGGCTTATCCCTGCATTGGCAAGTCACGCCCCCCTTGATACGTTTTTTAATTGTGTGTAAAGTGTTCAATTATATGTAGTACATACAGGGAGATGTATAACTTATACCAGCCTCAGATATGAGATAGATAGATATGTGAGAGAGAAAGATAGGCCGCCTGCAGACGGCTGGGTTGGATCCCGCTGCGCAGAGCCGGCACATGCGCAGAGCGGAGCCGGCGGCTCTTCACTGATATTTCTGTGCGGGCCTCTGCGAGACCCACACAGAAATAGAACATGCCGCGATTTATTTTCCGCGTGTGATTTCATGCGGACAAATCGCGGTCATCTGCCTAGGATTGCGTTTTTCAATGCAATCCTATGACGGTGGCCACGGGCGGAAATTCTGCGGGAACTCCCGATGCAGAATTTCTGCTCGTGTGCATGGGGCCATAGACAGATAGATATATGTGAGATAGATATAAATAGATAGATAAGAAAGAGAAAGATAGATATGAAAGAGAGAGAGAAATAGGTATGAGATAGATAGATATAAGATAGATAATTATGAGAGACAGATAGGTAGATAGATAGATAGATAGATAGATAGATAGATAGATAGATAGATAGATAGATAGATAGATAGATAAGAGAGATAGATATAAGAGAGAGATAATTATGAGAGAGAGAGAGATATGAGAGTGAAAGATGGATAGATAGATAGATAGATAGATAGATAGATAGATGAATAGATATTAAATAGATAGGCAGACAGACAAGCAGATAGATAGATACATACTCCAGGGCCCAGACCACTTCTCAGTGTGAGGAGAGCAGCTGTACACAGTGTCAGCAGGAGGGGAGCAGCAGGGAGATGACATCATCATCCCGGGCCCACTCCATGCTATGGCTTGCCGTGTCGTGCATCTGTGTCCCTACCCATCACCCCCGCGTCGCTGCTCCTCCCCCCCCTCCCTCCGAGTCCTTCCTCTTCCCTTCTCCTCTTGCACGTGCTGTTGGCTGGACCTCACTAATCACGCTGCCACCGACGGCACGACAATTACATGTAGTACATGCAGGGAGATGTATAACTTATACCAGCCTTAGATATGCGATAGATAGATATGTGAGAGGGAAAGATAGGCCGCCTCCCGCTGCACAGAGCCGGCACATGCGCAGAGCGGAATTGGCGGCTCTTCGCTGGTGCCGCTGGCAGGAGCGATCTCAGAGCCACCTGTGACATCTATCTTGTTTCCCTGTGGTCTCCTCCATTGCAGTGGGTCTCCTACTCGGGTCGCCACACATATTTCTGATAAAAGCTTCAAGAGCCGACAATTTATCAGAAATAATGTCTGTGGTTTCAGCCTAACCTGCACCATCTGGAGGTTGAAGCTGGTGCCGGGAGAAAGCCATTCAAGAATGTGCTGTTCTGCAATAAAAGTTACTTACTTCCAGCAGAAATGTGGTCTCCACCTGTTGATGCAACAAAGCAAGGCCATGGTCTGGGGAAGCCCTGCAACTGAATTTTCATCCATCAATTCCCAGTGGATGTGAGACACCAAGCCAAATCAACAGCTAGCTCAGCGGTCCCCATGGTAGCGGTAAGTCAATGTCCAGATTGGCTTTGGCTTCCCTAGCTGGGGGTCCTCTTTCTAGGCAGAAAGCTGCAGAGACTTGAAAGAGATATTAACCCTTGTGGGTGAATCAAAAGTAGAAACATTCATAGTCTGACTGATTTAGTAAACTTCTAGTAAAGTTATTAAGAACTTTGAAACTCTGCCTGCTGGTGTGTCTGTCTTTCTTCTTGTAACTATTCTTAGTGATCACCACACCCTCATGGGACCACTTTATGAAGTTTCACAAGCGTCAGTGGAAGTTGGGAGAAAAGCCTGTGTGAAGCAACAGTCTTTTGAGCAGGTCTCTTGAGCTGTGAAAACTGAGAATCAAACATTGTGGCTTATTTACTAATACCGTTTAAAGGCTAGACAGTGCAAACTTAAGTTGGGTCCACACAGGGGCTGATTTGCAGTAAAATGTCTGCTTGCGCAAAATTTTGTGCAAGGGTCTGTTGCTTATATATACCAGCTCCTTTGTCAGTGTCTGCTGGTTTTCCTCTTGCGTGGTCGCTAGTTCTGTTAGGTGAGTTGTCTCGTTAGAGTTGGGACCGTGAGAAAACCAGGACCCTTGAAGTGGGCTCACGGCTTAAATGACTTGGCCAATCCACAAACTAATTCCTTGTACTTATTATAGCAATTCTATCTGTTTATTTGTGTAGGTATGCTGGTAAGTGTTTTGGGTGATTGGCAGTCTGTCTTGCCTCTGCCTGTCCGTGAGTATGTAACCCGTCTCTCTGTTCTGAGTTCTGTCTGAGTTCCTGAGTTTGTTCTGTAGTTCTGTCTATGCCTTCTCAGTTCTGCCATGCTCTCTGAGTTCTGTCTGTATTACTGAATCTGAGTTCTGTGTGTCTTCCTGGCTACAGTCCCTCTACCTGAGGAATCAGCTGCCAACCACTCCAGGACAGGTCTCAGCTTGGTTGGTTGGTCCAGTGGATCCACAATCCGTAAATCTGTATCAGTATTCTGAGGACATGGATTCTGCTGATCTCCTCAGATGTGAAAGATGTAACACCTTGTGATATATTTAGCCAGTACATGTCAGTATACCTCTACAGGAACAACTATTTATTTATTTTTTTGGTGGTGTGCGAAAAGTCAATGGAAGACTTATGCAACTGTATAGACATTAGAGATGAGCGAACGCGTTCGTCCGAGCTTGATATTCGTGCGAATATTAGGGTGTTCGGGATGTTCGTTATTCGTAACGAACACCATGCGGTGTTCTGGTTAATTTAACTTTCTTCCCTGAGACGTTAGCGCTTTTTTTTGGCCAATATAAAGACAGGGAAGGCATTACAACTTCCCCCTGCAACGTTTAAGCCCTATACCACCCCCCTGCTGTGAGTGGCTGGGGAGATAAGGTGTCACCCGAGTATTGAAATCTGCCCCTCCCGCGGCTCGCTATGGATGCATTCTATATGCGCTCAATGGGGCCAGCGGCAGCAGCGCTGACCCCATTGAGAACATATAGAAGACAAATCCTTCTTCTCTGGCACAGCTGTAACAGCTGTAGCAGAGAAGAACGATGTTTGCCCATTGAATTCAATGGAGCGGCAATACAGCATGTTCCACTGAATGCAATGGGCTGCCGGCGATCGCAGGATGAATGGTCGGAAAGGGGTTAAATATATAACCCCTTTCCTGCAATTCATCCAGAAATGTGTTACACTAAAAATATATACCGGCGTATAAGGCGACGGGGCGTATAAGACGACCCCCCAACTGTCACCTTATACGCCGGTAATACAGTGGAGAAAAGAATAAAAATCATTACTTACGTTTTTAGATGATCTGCGGCGCTCCTGCAGGCTGTCACTCCCTCCTGGTCCACGGCAGAGTATTGCTTTCTCCACGAAAGACTTTAAATCCCTGCCTCCAGAAGCACACGTGCCTTCAGCCAATCACAGCCAATGACAATGATGTCATTGAATGGCTGTGATTGGCTGTGTTTCTGGAGGCGGGGATTTCAAGGCTTGAAATCCCCGCCTCCAGAAACACAGCCAATCACAGCCATTCAATGACATCATTGTCATTGGCTGTGATTGGCTGAAGGCACGTGTCTTTCTGGAGGCAGGGATTTAAAGCCTTTCATAGAGAAAGCTTGTCTGCCGTGGATTAGGAGGGAGTGACAGCCTGCAGGAGCGCCGCAGATCATCTAAAAACGTAAGTAATGATTTTTATTCTTTTCTCCACTGTATTACCGGCGTATAAGGTGACAGTTGGGGGGTCGTCTTATACGCCCCGTCGCCTTATACGCCGGTATATATTTTTAGTGTAACACATTTCTGGATGAATTGCAGGAAAGGGGTTATATATTTAACCCCTTTCCGACCATTCATCCTGCGATCGCCGGCAGCCCATTGCATTCAGTGGAACATGCTGTATTGCCGCTCCATTGAATTCAATGGGCAAACATCGTTCTTCTCTGCTACAGCTGTTACAGCTGTGCCAGAGGAGGACGATCTTTATGCTGACAGTGGGGGGGGGGGGGCACTCTTGCCGCTATTGTGGCTTAATAGTGGGACCTGTGAACTTGAGATGCAGCCCACCATGTAGCCCCTCGCCTGCCCTATCCGTCACTGTGTCATTCCCATCACTTTCCTGAATTGCCCAGATTTTCACACATGAAAACCTTAGCGAGCATCGGCGACATACAAAAATGTTCTGGTCGCCCATTGACTTCAATGGGGTTCGTTGTTCGAAACGAACCCTCGAGCATCACGGGAAGTTCGTTCCGAATAACGAACACCCGAACATTTTGGTGTTCGCTCATCTCTAATAGACATACAATAATGTAAAAATAGATAATTGATCTTGCACTCCAATATGATACAAGATGTGGTGCCAATGAAGGACTTGTTGCAGTCAAAATACCAATGTAGTACAAATTAGAAATCTATAGCTGGCATGAATAATGTATTGCTAGAATATTTATCTAGGAGTATTGTTGACATTGAGGTAGTTAAATGTTTAACTAAGCAATATTCGGTAGTGCAATTATTTCTAATATACTGCCGCTACAGGGGTACTTTTGGCCAACCCAAGAAAACTACTGAAGTATGTGCACTTTAGGCCTCGCTAACACGGGCAACAAAGTCGCACGATTTTGTCGCGTTGCGACAATGCAACAAATTGCTTGTTCGTTCAGCCCATGCTTTCCAATGGGTTAATTCACATGTGCAATGTTTTGGAGTGTGCGACATCCCGACACAAAAACCTTGCGGGTCTCGCCATAAGCACGCGACTCATGAGGTTTTGTAGCCCATGTTTTCCAATTGAGCCTTCCTCTCTGTTACATCGCACAACACGAAAATTCGATTTTTTGTGTGGTGCAATGCAACATTGACAGTAGGAAATCCTACTGTCAAAGCCATAACCTAAGCCCCAGCTGCAGGAAAGAATTAAAAAAAAAAAAAGTATACATAATCTTAGAAGCACTATCTGACTCCGCTGCATCTTCTTCCCGGTCCCCGGCATTGTTCTTTATTATCTCTTCTTGGTAGGGAGTAAAAAATCCCCACCTCCTGGAAGCGCTGCCTCTGATTGGCTGAAGCTTAGCCAATCACAGCTAGCACTTGATGAGCCAATCAAAGCCATTCATCAGCCAGCACTTCTAGGAAGCAGGGATTTTTTAATCCCAGGCCAGAAGAGTTGAAGAAGAACAGTGTCGGGGACTGGGAAGAAGATGCAGCGGAGCCTCGTACAGTGCTTCTAGGTGATGTATTTTTTTTTTTCTGCAGCTAGGGCTTATTTTTGGGGTAGGGTTTATATTTCAAGACTCCCCCCAAAAAAATCCCTGCATGTGGTGCTACAAAGTCACGTGACTTTGTAGCACCACATGTGACTTTGTAGCGCTACAAAATCGCGGTATCACTGCGAGAAACCGCACCGATATTGCACGGACCAGTGATGTGATATCGCTGCGATTTTCTTGCGGCGATGCCGTGTCACTAGGGATGGGCGAGCATGCTCGATAAGGTCAGTTACTCGAGCGAGCCTCGCTCATCTCTCGTAACTGCCTTCTTGTCCAAGCATGCTCGGGGAGGGGGGGCGGCGGGGTTGAGCGGGGGGGTGAAATGTCTCTCACTCTCCACCCTGCTCCCCTCTGCTCTCCACCTTCCCCCCGAGCACGCTCGGACGAGAAGGCAGTTACTCGAGATAAGCGAGGCTCGCTCGAGTAACTGACCTTACCGAGCATGCTCGCTCATCTCTATGTGTCACCTGTGTGAACAGGGCCTTAAACTGCATCATAAATACAACAGAGAATATTTACTAATCCAGTCTAAAATTTAAATTGTGTAAACCGAGAAAAGCGTGGTCCTCTGCTCCTTTTTATTCAGCTTAAAAGACTGACAAGGACAGAAGCCGTGACCAAAGAGGTCTCTGTACCACACATTAAACCCTATGATTCTGTCCAGTTTTTTGCCCCTATGCAGTTTTCTGCCTATATGGTGGAATCCTGAGATGAAACTGGGCTGGATGTGAAAATCAGAATGTGATAGAAACCTAATATGATGCACTTTCTGTTCTTATATTTATGTTTTCAATTAACAGATTGTCACCGGGAGGCAAAGACTTTGCACAATAATTTGTGTCATTACTGTATCAATTATTACTATTCTCTTGCCTGCTGCTATATAATATAAATACCCGCACTGGACTGGAATACAAAATTTTTATTTTCTCGGCCAAATGAAAACCTATCCTGGGGCAATATTCCTTTCTGGGTGAATGGGCACACACATTTATAGCACTGGACCTAATTGTTAATTCATCTAGAAAGTGCTTCACTTATTTTTCACATATTCTACTTAATTTAGCTAAGAATCCCTGTAGTATCTTACATATGACTGTAGGTCCATCATGTCAATGTCTGAAATTCAGGTGTTTTTCACACCGTGCAGTTTTGGTATTCTGCTACTATACTTGAGCATTTGTGCAAAGCTACAAAACCGTGCATGTTAATAAATGCATCTCTTGTAGTGATTGTATTCTGCTGCAGTTAGCAAAATCATCCTAGACAGCTGTGGCAGAGGAGAGCGATCTTCAGTATATGTTCTCAATGGGGTCGGCACTGCTGCCACTGGCCCCATTGAGCGCAAGGTGAAACAAACACAGAACACTGGTTTGCCGCAGTTACATGTGTTCTGAGAAAACCGATGTTCTATAATTTTCCGCATGTAAATAGTTTTTCCGTATGTAAAATTTGTACATGTGAACGCTGCCATTGAAAAGCATTAGTTCTGTCTAGTGCGAATTTTTTGATGTGCGGAAAAACACACGTTAAAACGCCTGTGTGACTGAGCCCTAACCCTTACGTAGTAAAACATATATATATACATGTGTCTGCCTCTTAATAAAGCAGAAGAGCTTCATTGCCGTATGATACTAGCTGGTGTCATGTGTCAGTGATTTGTGTGCACATAAAACTTCTCATATACTGCCCTCCTCCAAATGCGCACCCTTCTCCTTTTGTGTGCCCCCACCAAGGTTAAATGTGTCTCGCTGAATGAATGACTGGCGAAAGCTGCCTGTGATTGGCTGAGCACCTTAGCCAATCACATTTAGCGCTTTCAGCAACTGGGGATTTTAAATCCCCGCCTGCTAATAGATCAGCACCACAGTGCAGGGGACAGCAGGAGAAGACGCGGCTGAGTCCCCGCAGGTGAAGCAAGGTGAGTATCTATTTTTTTGATTTTTTACAGCACTTTTACAGGATTTTCAGGGAAGGGCTTATATTTAAAGCCCTTCCCTGAAAGCAATTGACAGGGTGCCAGCAGCAGAATCCTGGTGTGACAGCTGTGGTAGAGAATTGAAGAATTCCTCTGCTGCATCTGTCACAGATGTAGCAGCAGGGAATTCTTTTTACTAGCGGGGATGAAGGAAACATCTGCCGCTTGCGGCAGATGTGCTCTTCATCCCCGTTGGGGACACAGCAGCGGCGGAGGGTAAGTTTATTTTAAAAAAATTTTTTTTTTACACTAAAATTTTTGTTTTTCAGGGAAGGGCTTAAATGTAAAGCCGTCAGAGCATTGTTTTCAATGGAGACGCCAGCAGCAGCCGCGGCTCCATGGAAAACAATGCATGTATTGGGGCTAATAGACACGTGTTTTTGTGCGTGCATACGCACGCACAAAATACACGCTCGTCTGAAGCCACCCTAAAGCTTCAAAGGGCCTAACCAGTCATTCTGAAGAACTGGCAACCAATGCTGGCATAAAAGACCCTTTCAGAGATTGGTGGACTTCCACGTTTGGAAATTGGAGCGGATGGCTTTCATCTGTTGCTATTACTTTTATGACTATCCTCTGTGTGCTCATATTCGGTAGATGCTGAGTCCTGCCACTGCTCAAACGAGTAGTGACAGGCATTGTAGAAATGAACATTCCTCTTATGCTTCACGGTATAGAAGGAGATTTGGAATCCATCATGACGGTCCCCGAATAAATAGGGAGTAACCAAGACTTTCGGGGAATCCGGTAAAATCGTGTAGGAAATTCTGGCAGGTAGCACTAGGCTTTCCGAAGTACTCGGAGGTCACACAGGGTTGCCTTCTGTTCAGTAGAAACAAAAAAGAGGGACTGTTGTAGATATGACAAAGATACTGTTTCATTACTTCACAGGAGACAATCGACTTAAGATGGCGTCTGTTTCCTGCACCGCACCCAGGAGCTACAGAGTTTGTTTATATAGAATGGGAGAACAAATACACGTGTCTGCCTCTTAATAAAGCAGAAGAGCTTCATTGCTGTATGATACTAGCTGGTGTCATATAAAACTTTTTACATGTGATTTGGAGCAGACGTTCAGTTCTATGGAATTCCTTTGAAATTCGCCCTTACACCTTAAATAAGATATTTTGCGGTTTTGAAAACCACTATGTGCTCTAATATAGCAATTCTCAATTCCAGTCCTCAAGTCCAGTTCAACAGATCATGATTTGAGACTATCCTATAGAGAATACCTGTGTCCAGGGCCATATTTAGAGTTCATGCTGCCCTAGGCACTTCTAGCTCTCACACCCCTTATTGAGTCAGGTTAAAACTGCTGACATACACCAAATGCTCATAAGGCTGACAGCTATCTCTCCCGCCTACTCCATACACATGCACACATGGATATGTTTATTGTATAGATACAATAACTGAATCAAGCTTACCACATAGATATGGTACCAGAACCAAGCTTGCTGCATAGAAACGGTAATAGAAAACTTTCTAAATAGATATAATACTAGAACTCAGAGTACTACATGGGTACAATGCCAGAACTGAGCTTACTATTAACATACAGTACCAGATCCAAACTTACTACAGTACCAGAATCAAGCTTATTACATGGATATGATGCCAGAACCAAGTTTACTACATAGATGCACCAACAGAACTGAGCTTACTACATAGAGATAGCAGAATCAAATTTACTACATGGATGCAATTACTAAATCAGGTGTACTGCATAGACACGGTACCAACACATATACACACAAACACTGCTGTGCTTTAACCCATGAACACACGCATAAGAATATGCTTTAATACATGGATAAGCAAACACAGGGATACTTTTACATACAGTACATACCGGTAGAAACATTTCACATACTGTACAACATCCTACACACACACACTTACCATATTACTAGTGGAGTACTCGGCCTCAGTGAAGGATATCGGTACCCGGTGCACAGAGGAGAAAGGGATGGCAGCTCTGATGTTGGTCTTGCTTGCAGTCATCACTGCAGTTTGCTGATCCTGCCTCTTATTCTGTTGAAAATGCTCCTACCCTGGGAATGCTGCGTGTGGCACTACTGTAACTGCCCCTTTACCGCTGCAGCCACCGAAAAGGTTGCTCCTTCCTCCAGGCGCCTATGTATTAATCTCTTATTGGTCACAGACTTCCTCTATGAGCTGCAGAAGAAGCCATGTGGCAGGAACGCTGCATCTCTAATTGGTGGAGCAGCAGACTGCAGCTCCACCAATCAGTGAAGCTCCCACAGTTTGCTTGTTCCAGACAGCAAGGAGGGTGGAGAAGCTCTCCAACTGTTCCTGCTTTTGTCCCTCCCTCCCTCTGTCTTGCAGTAATATCGGGTCTGTGAGCAATGTGACGCATGCAGCACCCCTCCTTCCCCATCCAGCAGGAGGCAGGGGCCACAGGCAGATATTTTTTTTATTAAAAAAAATAAAAAAATCTATAGCTGCTGTAGTGGCCCAGAATTAACGGGGCCCCTCCATAAGCATGAATGCATTTGTCTTGTGCCTATGTGTTGTCAGTGTCTTCTATCTTGCATGAATTTGATGTGTATTGCACCTCTGCAGAACTCAATGGGTTACTGTCTGGCTTATGTCTGGAAAATGTATCTTGTTAAGTGTCATGTGACCATGTTATATATATGTAATTGCATGGTGTATGTAAGTCAGTCTAAGGCCAGCTGCACACGGCCGTGACGGGCTCCGCCGCAGAATTCCGCGGCGGAGCCCATCACGGCGCCCCCCAGAGACCCCCAAACTTACCTGCGAATCCGGCGTCCTCGCTCCCGCATGACGCTTCGGCGTGACGTGCCGCAGCATCATGTGACACACCGGCCACGTCACATGACACGCCCACCGCGTCACACGACGCGGCCGGGCGTGTCATATGACTCGCCGGCCGCGTCATATGATGCGGCGGCGGTAGGCGGAGAGGCGATTTCACGCTACCTTCCGCTGTGCTACAGCGGAAGATAGCGTGAACGGACGGCTTCCATTGGCTGCAATGGAAGCCGTCCGCACGTACATCTGCGGCAAATAGAGCATGCCGCGGGTGAGGATGGGAGATTTCACGGTGCAGAATTCCGCGGGCAACGTGAATTACGCGCCGGAAATCTGTCCGTGTGCAGCCGGCCTAAGGCCGCCTGCAGAAGGGCGGAAATTCCGCGGTGGGATTTCCAGCGGAATTTCCGCTGTTGGAAGCTGCCATAGGATTGCGTAAGCAAACGCAATCCTAGGCAGACGGCCGCGGTTTGTCTGCGCGAAATCTCACGCGGCAAACAAACCGCGGCATGCTCTATTTCTGTGCGGGGCCGAGAATCATCCCATTGTAACTAGCATTCAGTAGCATTAATTGGTACTTAAGTAGCTGAGTAGCTACTTAATAGTTTATGCAAAATGATCACTCAAAGCTGTCACTCAAACTGTCCTTTGAGCGATCTTTGAGCAATCATCTGCCCGTGTAAATGGGCCTTAACATTCTGGTCAAATAAATAATTAATTAGCTCATGTAAATGTGACTTTATAATATAATGCCACATAATGTATACTAATGTTCTAATAACATGGTCAGGTCCCTTAGTGGTACAAAAATGTAAAAAAGAATTAAAAAAAGGTTAAAACAATATAACAAATTAATACGCTTTCTCTTTAGGCCTC